>NC_135186.1:4780041-5088374 GCF_041146795.1 Maylandia zebra | reverse complement strand
TAAATATATTTTATATATTAAACTTTAAGACATGAAGATAAAGTAGCTTAGGAAAAACAAAACGACAACTTCTTTTGTTGCTTAGCTGACGTTTTCAATCTCTTTAACAGGTGAGCTGGGCCTTTGTTTGTACCTACTGAACAATTAGAAATGGATTTCACATTAGCCAGTGCAAGCTGGTATAGTGGATGGATGGAGGTGCTGCTAAAGTCTGACATGCAGTCGGCACTGTGGCTGCTGAGTTTAACACGCTTCTAACGACCAGCTCACATCAGGAGTTTAGGATTTCCTTAGCTTTTCATTTATCTCACAGGCCTCTCAGTTCGGATCAGGTCAGCAATCACAAGGATAGTTAAACATTTATCCTCAGCCTGCCTAGTACTAATTAAATACAGTGAGTAATGTTCTCAATACATTCACACACTCACAAAAGGTTAATATCTTAACCCATTTTCCAGGAGCTGTGTGGCAGAAACAAGATTCTTCCTCCTTTCGCCTTGTCTATTACTTCTCAGGGAATGAAATAACCAGATCTGGTGGGTGGGCCATTCTTGCTTTGTGTTTCACACTTGTGTTACAGCACAGTCATCCATGAGCACTGAGCTTGTGTTCAAAGGCTTTAGTCTCAGCCATTTCAGTTCCAATTACCCTGCCCGTCCCACAGCGAATCAGCCTTACAGACAACTTATATAGCAACTCCTCGTTCGTGGTGAAGCTTCTGTTCCTCAGACTGACTTAAGAACCTGGGATTGGGCTTCTGAATGATCTGCAGGCTGGCTTAAAGTGAACCCTGCTTGCTGGCACAGAAGAACCGACTAAAAAGGAGGCTGCATGACAGAGTAGGTCACCCCTGCTGCCACGTGAAGCCGGACTGCTTGCTCTGTCTCAAAAGAGCAAGTTCACAAGGACACACAGTCCAATCGCAAAAGGCCTGCTCATCAAAAGAGCTGAAACAAACAGGACTCCCCTCCCCAAAGCTCTGCATTCAAAACAATTTTTATGTGAAGGGAGACAAACATCATGCAGAGAGTTGGGCATATTACTCTAATCATGGCTCTCTTGGTGCAGTTGTCCACCTTAAAAAGCTGCCAAGCCAATCAGCTCAGGAGAAATTTCACATAACTTTGTCAAGAAGATTACATTTGGCATGTCCTGTGGCGTGCACGTGGATGCTAAAGCCTCACATTCTAAATCAGGGGGAGTAATCTGTGATTAAAATAGTCATATAAAGCCTGGTGAGAGCACCGAGTGTGAAGAGAGCCGCAGACAAGAGATCACACAACTCATGTGATGTGAGATGGTGGGAAACCATTTCCAGTGCTGTGGTGCTTTGAATCATGGCCAAAGTCAAGCCTGATGTGATTAAAAACCCCAGAGCTAATGCTGCCTTGGTACATAAAGCACACTAATTGTGCCTCTACAGTGGGAGAGAGGGAGGGGGGGAAAAAAACTTGAAAAAAGTTTTTGATCTGAATATCAAAAGGTTCAGCCTGGAGGATATGGTAAGAAACTGTACATCAGTATGGCAGGCAAGTCATAAAAAACTAATGTGCAGAAATGTGTTAGCAGAACTTATTCAAGAGTGAGCTGACAATTAAGACCTGACAGTTACTGTCTTCTTTCTTCACTGCAGACTCACTGCTTTGATTTGTATCCGTGTGCATAGCTAATCTAAGATTACAACCTGTATCACAGAAAGAATTATGAGCAATGTATAATGAGACACCCTGCAGGGAAAGAGACCTCCACACATTAACCATGACATAGATGTAATTTTTTAAAGAATCAAGTGTTAAACAAGCTTTATTCTATTTCATTTATCAAGAAGAATAAGATTTTAGCAAGTGGATGGACTCTTTTTCTTCTTCAAGTCTATAAACTATTCCTGCAGTTTTTCCTGCATCCATAATACTTGATAATGTCACAAAGCTCAAAAGGTACAAACTAATTAGTGGATGTTTTCTGTAATTTGGTGCGAAAAGAAGAATTCTTGTTAAGGAACAGATGCAGCAGCATTAAACGCTCTCTCTCACCTGCGTAGCGTAGAGGAGCATCTTTGTCCAGTGCAATCAGAGGAGGGTCCAGAAGAACTTTGTCGTCATTTTCTGTTACGATCCCATGGTACGTTGTCTCAATCCATGGTTTGTGCTTATTAACTGTCAGAGGGAGAGCGAGACAGAAAATGTAAGAGTATGTAAAAAGTAAAAACACTAAATATCTGTCCACAATCGAGCTGGCAACTTGTTTTTCCTCTCACCAATGCTGAATAACAAACTGACACTGTGTGTGTGTGATCTCATTGCTGGCCTGACTTTTCTTTCCCCTCACCAGTGAAGCTTAAATACATTTTTAATGAGGTTTTGGATGCTTTTAATGGTATTTTTAGAAACGACATTAGAAGCAACACAAAACAAGAAAAGATCACATACAACAGCAACTGGCAACCATGAGCCCTGAAGGAATGAGAACATGCATTGTTTACAGAAGGAAGGAGCAGGTCCAACACTGATGTGCCGCCAAGCATGTGTATCAATACTGGCACATTTTTCAGACAGCATCAGCGAGGAAAAATTAATCTCACAAGCTTCAATTAAAAATAAAAGAATTTTTGGTTCAGGATTTAAAGGGTTAAAACTGATGACAAATGCATAGGAATATCAATAATATCAATATTCATCACTAATAAAAACCCTGTATTGAACATCCTTCTATAGCTTCAGTTTTAAGATGTACAAGTTACAAAGCATGATCCACAGTTTGCATGAGTTAATTTGTCCTGACAGTAGATTCAGGGGTGATAAAGACTTTCAGGCCAGTTTTTGGAGCGGCAGTCGAGCCGTTTACATCACTGCGTGCTCATCGGCCTGAGACGAAGCCCAGCTGCAGACGGGACTCGGCTGTAGCTGCCGGCTGCAGTAAAAAGCTGCAGTGAGTGACATATTTGGGATGGTGCAGAACATGGCGCTGATGCGGGGAGATACAGCTCTCTTACAGCCAATATGCGAGCACTTCAGAATGCGAGGGAGGGCGGTATTCCTGTGCTACTGATCTGCAAAGGTGACGCTGACGCTGGCTGACAGCACGCCGTGGGGGACAGATACGGTCGAAAAGGTAACCAGACGAGGCACAACAACACATAAATACGTCCAAATCGCTCTGACGCTGATTCACTGCATTTTGGAATTGTAGCTTTAGTTCAGGCATAATATCACATTAAGAAAATATTATATAACAGCTCTACTTTTTATACTGTGATGACACAAACAAACAGAGCTTGCCGAAATCCGTTCAGACACGCTGCCTCTACCCCGACCAACCGCAGTTCTTATTCAGATGGTAAATTTGAATAGAAACAATCTAATCCCTGCTAACAATGAAGTGCTGCAATAGCCTAAACAATCAATGGCAGGAAATCATTGATCACAGCATAATTAGGAGGCTCACAAATAGGAAACATTTCCAGTTATATAACAGGTAGGATTGAGAGTGATCTCTTTTAATAATCAATAAGATGAGAAAAACTCCCAGTGTTAATACAGGCACTTTTGGGGGGTTTATTGATAAGAATGCTACAGCTGTTAAAGCACACGTGAAGTGACCTCAGGCTGCTGTTGGATGTAAATAAGCCTTTTCTGTAACATTCAATTTTCTAAGATGAGACAAAAAGCAATAGGGCAGATACAGACTTTCCACAAACAAGTTAAACATCAATTACCTGCTTCATGAGCTTTTTCCACTTTTAATCACAACACTGCAGGGAAACATTGCAGTGCTGAACTGCTTAAATAATAGCCTCTAAAAGCCTGGTTTGCTATTAAAAGGACCATTTTGAGAGTGTCAGACACAAACTGGATTTAAAGAAAAGACAGTGGGAGGGTCCATTATCAATGCTTTGTATCTGTCCACACACACTTTGGCATTTTTCACACAATATAAAAACTTTGGCATAACATCAAACTGTAATTATAATCAAACACTCTTTGCACAGTACTAAACATAACGGTTAGTTATGTCTATAACTTCTGTTCCCTGAAGGAGAGGAACGAGGTACAACACATAAGTATGGGATATCACGCCCTCGCGTGTCCTGGCTGAAGAAACCTTTATTCACGCCTTTACGGCAGATGACGTGTGATGACCCGCGCAAGGCCCCGCCCGCACATATAGCCGCTGCCATCACCGTCATCCCTCAGTTCGATAGCCGCTCTTCACCGAGCCAACTGCTCAGTGGGGCCACCCTGTGTTGTACCTCGTTCCTCTCCTTCAGGGAACAGAAGTTATAGACATAACTAACCGTTCCCTTTCAGTCGATTCACTCGGTACAACACATAAGTATGGGACCTATATACACGCCCCGCAGAGCAGCCACCGAACCGGAACGGGACCACCACATCCTCAGTGAGTGGTGGACCCAGCAGAAAGGACAGCATGAGCCACCGAAGGGGCTGTAACGTCCAACCGATAAAACCGCACAAAAGTGTGCGGCGACGCCCAATTAGCCGCTGCACAAATATCAGCCACAGGCACCCCTCTAAAAAGAGCCCATGAGGTCGCCATCCCCCTGGTGGAATGAGCTCCCACCCCGTGGGGCAACGCAAAACCTCCGGTGCTGTATGCCAGCGAGATAGCTTCTACAATCCAGTGGGACAGCCTCTGTCTGGACAGAGCTCTACCTCTATTCGGATTAGCGAAGCAGACAAACAACTGGTCACACAACCGCACATCCCGAGTGCGCTCAATGTAGGTGCGTAGCGCACGCACCGGACAAAGAGAATGCACCCTCCTCTGCTCCTCAGATTCAAAAGGAGGGGAGCAAAAGCTCAGCAACTCAAACTCCATTGAACTATAAGATGCAGGCATGACCTTGGGAAGATAGGCGGCATTCGGACGCAATACGACCTTGCGGCCATCAGGAGAAAACTGTGTGCAGGCAGGATGCACAGACAGCGCATGAAGGTCCCCCACTCGCTTCGCCGAGGCCAAAGCGAGAAGTAATGCGGTCTTATACGAAAGAAGTTTCATATCTACCGACTCAACGGGTTCAAACGGAGGGCCACAAAGGGCCTCCAGCACCAAAGACAAGTCCCAAGCAGGGACACTGGACTTAAGCACGGGCCTCAGCCGGCGAACCCCTTTCAGAAAACGCACGGCGAGGGGATGCGCACCTGGTGTCACCCCGTCAAAACCGATATGACAAGCAGATATAGCCGCTAAATAAACCTTGATCGTCGAAAACGAAAGGCCTTTATCCAACAGCTCCTGCAGGAATGTCAAAACATCCACAATAGAGCACTGAAATGGGAGAGTGTGGCGGTCCTGGCACCATCGCTCGAAGGCTCGCCATTTGTAAGCGTACAAGCCTCTAGTAGACGAGGCCCTGGCGCTCTGAATCGTCGCTACCACACTAGGTGGCAGACCCTTAGCAACCAAGTTTAACCTCTCAGCAGGTAAGCATGAAGGTGCCACAGGTCCGGGCGCGGATGAAACACTTCCCCCCCCGCCTGAGAGAGGAGATCCCTGCGGAGAGGAAGCTGCCAAGGACTTGCTGCAAGCAGGCTGATTATTTCTGCATACCACGACTTCGCGGGCCACCAAGGGGCCACCAGGATCAGAGAGAGGGAATGCCGACGCACCCTCTCCAGAATTGGAGATATCATTTCCACTGGGGGAAATGCATACAGGAGCACGTCTGGCCATTGGTGCGCTAGCGCGTCCAAGCCCAAGGGTGCATCGTGGTCGATTATGGAGAAGTACAGGGGGCAGTGAGCATTCACCCTGGAAGCAAAAAGATCTATTTGCGCCTCGCCAAATAGATCCCAAATCTGAGCCACTATTGAAGGGTGTAACCTCCATTCTCTCACCAGAGGACCCCCCCTGGAGAGAAGGTCCGGCCCCAGGTTCAGGTGGCCCGGGACATGGGTGGCTCTTAGAGTCAGAAAATGAACACTGCACCATAACAGCAGAGAGCGAGACAGCTGCAACAGGGGAAGAGAGCGTGTTCCTCCCTGCCTGTTTATATAAGACACCACTGTTGAATTGTCCGTCCTGACTAAGACATGCTGGCCCTGCAGGACTGGACGGAAACACTTTAGAGCTAAGAACACTGCTAACAGCTCTAAGTGGTTGATGTGCAGCTGGCGCTGAGCCGCGGACCAGATCCCTCTCACTGACGCACCCTCGCACAGCGCTCCCCACCCACTTAGGGAAGCATCTGTGGACACCACCTTGCGAAACAACACCCTCCCAATCCGAGAGCCCTGGTGCAGTAGCCCGGGCTCCCTCCAAGGACGGAGAGCTAGCATGCAAGACGCAGTTACCGGCAGCCTCCTCCGGAGGTGACGCGAAGCACACAAACGGTGAGAGAGAGTCCAGCGTTGAAACGCTCTCATTTTCAACAGCCCAAGCGGCACTACGGCGATCATAGATGCCATCATGCCCAACAAGCGCAATATCGTCTGGAAACGCAGTCTGCGTCCCAGCTGAAATTGAGCGAGGCAGCGATGAAACGCGGCCACTCTGTGCTCTGACAACCGTGCGCGGCTGGAAAGAGAGCATATTTCCAGACCGAGAAAAGCGATCTGTTGACCTGGGATTAGCGAGCTCTTCTGAAAGTTCACAGAGAACCCCAGTGTCTGAATGTGTGACAGAACCCGCGACAGCTGCGTCTCCGCCTGTTCTCTGGAGCAAGCCACGAGAGCCCAGTCGTCCAGGTAGGCCAAGATGCGGATGCCCCTCTTCCTGAGGGGCGCTAGCGCTGCCTCGGCACATTTCGTAAAGGTGCGGGGAGCGAGCGACAGCCCGAACGGCAGCACTAGGTATTCGTAGGCTACGCCCTCGAATGCAAACCTCAGAAACTGCCTGTGTTTCGGGTGTATAGCGACATGAAAATAAGCATCTGTTAGATCGATTGTCGCAAACCAATCTCCCGGGCCGACTGCACTCAGGAGCTGTCTGAGTGTTAGCATCTTGAACCTGTACGTTCGCAGGTACGTGTTCAAGACTCGCAGGTCGAGGATGGGACGAAGCCCTCCCCCTTTCTTCGGAATGACAAAATAACGGCTGTACCAACCTTTGTCCGTCTCCGAAGCGGGGACCACCCGTATTGCTCTCTTCTGTAATAGCACCTGTATTTCCTCTCTGAGTACCAAGGCTGCCTCGGGGTTGACAATCGTGTTCACGACTCTTTGGAAACGAGGCGGCTTGACCCGGAACTGCAACCGGTAACCCATGGCAACGGTTTGCAGCACCCACGGAGAGGGGGCGCAAGCGCGCCACTGAGGGAAGTGAGCAGCCAGCCGGCTGGCCTGCAGCACTGACGGCGGGGCGCCGTCGCCCCCCAGTGTGTCTGCAGGGGACTGCATCCCCTGCCTGCCCTGGCTCATTTCGCCTGCAGGTTGAGCCTTTGAGATTGTTTGAGAGTAAACCACACTCTTTATTGATTGCAACATGGGAACATGTACATTTATACATTTTGTTGGGTGCACCTTTTCCGGGGCATAACAATGAAAAACAGCGGGAACACTCGATGTGGTCGCTTGAACATTCAACACATCTGAACCGTGTGCAGGGGTTATGTGCTTGGGAGACCGCGATAGGGAAGTGCAGCGCCTTCTGGGGCTGACAACCTGAACAGAACTTAAGCGGCACCTCTTGTGCGGCAACAGAGGGGTAAGAGCAGCGTCTCCCTGCTGCCGGATCCCTTCCCCACTCGCAATCACAGCTAGGAGGGCTGAGGCTTCTTCCTCCTGGGCGTCGGGTCCCGTCGGGGGCCCGGGGGAGGGCCTTTGCCCCAGGCCGACTGGCGTGGAGCTCGGGCCGGAGTACGTGCTCTCGCCGGCGGCCCTCCCACTCCAGCAGTGGGCGCCGGTCTCTTGCCAGCTGTCAGAGGAGCGGCGGGCCTGTGAGAGCTAGCAGTGGGCTTGGGCTGGGGCTGGCGTCTGGGGATGATGTCGCGCAGAGCTTCCGTCTGCTTCTTCCTCAGATCGAATCTAGCCTGAATGGCTTCAAGTGAATGTCCGAATAACCCAGCCGCAGACACTGGTGCGTCCAGATACACAGCTCTGTCTCTATCAGGGACGTCGGAGAGGGTCAGCCACAGGTGCCTCTGCGCCACCACTGTCGAAGCCATCCCTCTGCCCAGGGAGAGCGCTGCACAGCGAGACGCACGGAGGATGTAATCCGTGGTGACTCTAACCTCGTTAAGAAGAGGTGACAGCGGGCTGTCCTCCGGAACCAGCGATCCAAGCTCCGCCAGGCACATTGCTTGGTACGTCTGGAGCATGGTGACGGAGCTCATGGCTCGAGCGGTGCCGGCCTGAGCCCGATAAATCTTCTCCAGCTGCGAGGCCGAGAATCTGCAGTGCTTGGACGGCAGAGTTGCGGGGCCACCGACACCATGGTTATGGGACGGGGCCAGATAAGCAGCCAGAGACGGCTCCATAGGGGGTGGGTTAGCTAAACCAGCTCCCTCGGCGCCGTCCAATTCCATGTACTGTCCATAGCCGGGCACAGTGACGCGGGTAGACAGAGGTTTGTCCCATGACGCTGTTAGCTCGCAGAGAAAGTCTGGGAACATGGGGAGGCAGTTTTTGGCCGTTGCGGGCTCCGGTGGAAGGAAAAAACCCGCAAACCGCGACGGCTTCCGAGCTGGTGGAGGAGAGGGCCAGTCCACCTGCAGCTTCTCAGCGGCACGGCGAAACAGGGAGAAAAGAGAGGTGTCATCGTGGCCGACCGGCGCAGCAGCGGCGGCATATTGGGTCGACAATGAGCTCTCCTGCTCATCCTCCGACAAACCATGGATGTCCAGGCCGATGTCCAGCACGTCATCGTCTTCCTGGGGAGCGCTGGCGGGCTTCAACCCAGGCTGAAGCCCGTCAGCGCTCCTGCATGGTTCCGGTCCGTCATCGGCTAACCCGTCAACGTATTCCCTGTGGTCAGCCCAGCTAATCGCGGGGACATCGACCTGAAAATTTTCGTCTTCGGACTCGGACGAAGCCGGGGCTCCAGACTCGGAAAGAAGAGGGTCATGCCGTGCGACAGCCGAGCGTCCCAGCACTCTTTCCACAAACGTCACCCGTCTTTCCAGGGTCGAGCGTCGGAGCTGGCGACAAAACGCACAAGCTTCGGGCTCCGTCAACGCTCTCCTAGCGTGGACGATCCCCAGGCAGACAGGGCAGGCATCGTGCTGGTCGCTGTCGTGCAAAGAGAAACCACATCCCTGAGGACAGGGGCGAACAGAAGATTTCTGCTTTGCTCGCTTCGGTTTGGAGTCCATTCCCAAAACGCAAAGCGAAACGCTGCACAAGAAAAACTTGAAAATAGCGCTCCGCGGGCAGCCTACGCACCAGCTGGGCGGTGGAGGCTAACACCAACAGGGGAAGTTAAGCTAGGTTCAAGTTGGCAGACAACGGAGCTAACTAGCAGTAGCTAGCTAGCCCAACTCAGCAGAGGTGTTCTCAGCGAGGTGAAGAGCGTAAGAACTGAGGGATGACGGTGATGGCAGCGGCTATATGTGCGGGCGGGGCCTTGCGCGGGTCATCACACGTCATCTGCCGTAAAGGCGTGAATAAAGGTTTCTTCAGCCAGGACACGCGAGGGCGTGATATCCCATACTTATGTGTTGTACCGAGTGAATCGACTGAAAGGGAACTGGCAGTTACTCAAATACGCTTATAGCTCAGCATGATAATTATTTCATGAGCCATATTCTCCTTTAATCACCTTGTTTAAAAGCTCAAAATTGCATTTTTACATTTCTGGTTGCTTTACATCAATAACAAAGAAAAAAAAAAGATAAAAGGTTACATGAACAGAAATCTTAAAATCGACCAATTAATTGCACATGATAATGCTGATCCTATGCACAAAATTCATTAACAAGACAACAAACAGCTTTACGATTAATTACCGGATCTGTGCTTCAAAATGTTCACGGATATTCTCACGAATGTACACATGAATGTGTGTATTGTTAAACTTTTACACTCAATAACTGATAACTAATTGTTCCAGAAACGCTTTTAGTAAGCAAACTGACCCAAAGGATATCCAGACCTTCATAAATGTGTGTCGTTCCACTAAGACTTACACAAAACGCACACATTTTCAGATGTTTTTCCTACCTGACTTTTTACAGTTACATAGCAATTGCAATATGGCATGCAGTGAAATTACTTTACTAATAGGAAGGTGCCTGATGTTCTCCAAGAGAGTCTGGGCTACAATTACATTATGAGCTTTAAATAGTAGCCACAGATGTAAACAGAAAACCCACACAAGCATAAACGCACAATGTAAATGTTTTCAGATGACATTTGGTGACAGCCTGCCAAATCCAATTTCAGTGAAGCAAATGAATTGCATTTGTGTCATTGCATAATTAAGTGTAATTCTCAGTTATTGCACAATCAATGGAAATTAATTACAAGCTACTTGCACGGGATTTGTACGACACACGCATCACCAAGCATTAGCAGTATTACCCAGAAATTAGTTAGATAGCCTTACAGCGAAGGAATTTGGCACAATCTACCAAGCAAGGATTTTCAATCATGACTTACAACAATTATACACTTTATACAGGCTGTGACATTAAATAATCATTATGAAACAGTTGATAACCCGTTAAAAGTGTGTCTGAACCGTACAATATGTAATAACCTCAAGTCTAGTCTTAGCAAGGACAAAAATACTGCACAGCTATGACAACAAACTGAGTTTAAACGTCACTATGTTAACTCAAATTGAGTCTTTAACAATATAAAAAACATTTTATTTGACACAACTTTACACCAGTGCCTTGATTGAAGGCGCTGCTTTGCCTGCCAGTAATTTTTGATTTGATCGAGCCTAACGAATAGTCTTTGCATCTCGTGACCCTGAAGTGAAGTGGATATCTTCAGACAGATTGCCAGAACAGACCAGTACTACAATAATCAGCTCTAGCTTCTTCAGACTCACACTTACTGTGAGCTAGGTCACATGATCACATTTGTTCACGAGTCCTTTATGGCCTTCAGGACTAATACTAAATGGCAAGAGGTCATGCAGTATCCTCCAAGACTCTGAAATGTTTTGTATAAACCTGCAATCTTGCCTGTATTTGTATGGCACTTTACATATCCAGTCATCCACCCATTCACACACTGGTGATGACAAGCTACATTGTAGCCACAGTTGCCCTGGGGCGCACTGACAGAGGCAAGGCTGCCGGACACTGGCGCCACCGGGCCACACTGGCACCACCGGGCCACACTGGCACCACCGGGCCACACTGGCACCACCAGTAGGCAACGGGTGAAGTGTCTTGCCCAAGGACACAACGACAGACTGTCCAAGCCGGGGCTCGAACCGGCAACCTTCCGATTACAAGGCAAACTCCCAACTCTTGAGCCACGATCGCCCATCAGATGAACCAAACAGGACATCTCTCAGATAGAATAGCAATGAATTGCACTAGTTAAGAGTTATTTGCCCCAATATATTAAACACAATGCCCATTTACTTATCAATGCTAGGTGACAGATACCATTTTTCTACTGGCAACTATTGATCCAGTTGGAGATATATTCACAGAGGTGTATGTGTTTTGTGCATCAGAAGTTCGTGAGGGTGATCTCTGCCTATAATGCTTACTAGGACTAGAAAACCTTGGAAAAACCTGGTAGCTAGTCTAATGGTGGTCAACCCACATCTTTACTGATATATGAGGTTTTAAAATTCAACACTGAGGATACAGAGGACGTCCCCGAATGCTGTCTTTGCTCTGTAAAAGAAGGAAATCAGTGAAAAAAGGATGTGCAGAATGGAGCTCAACCCCAAATGATAGCTTCAATGAGCCATTTAAATTATGTATAGCTGTACAGGCTTTTATTCTCAAGGAGACAACCCACTGAGACAGCAAAAATGCCAAGTGGAATGCCTCCATTCCCCTCAAGAAAAAGAAAAGAAAATAAAAATAGGTAGATGAAGAAAATACTCTCAGACAGACAGGTGTATAGCACGGAACATCTTGCCATGTGACAACGCTACTTCTTTTGGGCAACCTTGAGTCCTGAGATTCCTAAAGATGTTACGTTGATCCGTTTCGCCTGCCCTAATCAAAAAGGTTTTGCTGCCAACAATCTAGGGTGCCAGACACCACAGGACACCTCAAGACGTCCTGTGTGAATACTCTAACTGGCTGGAGTTACTCACAGATATTGTAGCTTATAAATGTGTTTGTCTAATTGTGCAAACCTATTGTGCTATAAGTTTGAGTTTGAAGCATGCTTTTTGTATAACACAAAACTAAAAATAATTAATAGTGATGTATACGCCTGCGAAAAAATGTTAACATGTCTGAGAAAACAGATGGCACACCTTTGACAGATTACCGCTACCGTACTGCTGTCAAAAAACACAGCCCAAATCAAACAGACACTTCCCAGGAAATCAAATCTAAAACATTATTTTATTTAAAGTGGGAAATCTCACATGGATTGCATGAAATTGCCAACAAAGCCTTTTTGACAAGATCGCTTCATCAAGCCTGCAGTGAGTAGTGAGAACATTTGTTGTGCTTTGACAACATTTGACACAGAGGAACATGAGCAAATCTGAATAATTTACTTACTGAATAGTAATAATAATAATAATAATAATAATAATAAGCTGATTATAAGGGGAGAAGATGTGTTTTAAGGGATGGACTGGCTGCTTTTAATAAAAAAAAAATAAAAAAAAAAGGGGGAGACTTTGGGATGAGATTAGAAGTAAGGCCTTTGAAACAAGGCAGCCTGTTAAAGGCCTGCTGCTGCAGCACTGAGGATTTTCAACCTGGACGAGTGCCATTTCTTTAATTTAACTTAATCAGGAAATGAATCCATCTAATGCAGTGCATAGGCCCAACCAGCACAATTATAACCTGCAGACTCAAGTCTTCATACAAATCAAAGCATATAATTCAGCGGAAAGCTGAGTGATTAACATTAAACTGAAACTGGCCTTACTGTGTCTTGTGTTAGCAAAAAACAAATAAAATAAATCAGATTTACACTAGTTATATTAACCACCAACTAATCTTAATTGTATTTTTTAATGCCAAAAATGACCATGTTAAAAATGATAAGCAGCTAATCCTAAAATTTGTTAAACTGAATTTTTATTTGATCATCAAAATCACTGAAAATTAATCAGAATAGTTTTTCACATGTGAAAGAGCAGAAAAGAAAACTGGAGGCCAAAATTGGAGACAGAGAAAGAAAAAGCACTTAAAGAACCGTAATCATAAATATATTCTATGATACCAAAAGTAGTGGATATGCTGCACCTCTCTCCCAAAGAGCCCCTCAGTAATTTTATATTACATTTACAATTGTTTTGCTGCACTGCCGCAAGTGCAAAGAGGAGGTCCACCACAGTTCTAACTGTGTAGTGATACATCTACTCAATACTGTCATATAAATGTAACCAAGTATACGTGAATTATGATGTGATTTTTCTTGAAGTGCTCCAGTGGAACACACCAGAAATCTCGATTGTGCCACCACTCTGATTTTAGCCGTACATAAACCTGTAATGTCAAACTATCAAACTGAAAAAAAAACCCAAAAACCTCCCCATAATTTTAAGCAAAGTCAACAAACTTCAAGCATTTACTGGCTGGTGATTCTATACATGAAGTTTTTAAGTCCTGGTCATAAAATAACTGCCCGCAGGAGCTGCCAAGATGCTCTCTGAGTTAAAAGGCTCAAAAGAGGTCACAGCAACAAGGAACAAAGTAGTTTCACGTTAAATCCATTTTTAACGGGATGCAAAATAAAGCTCTTTTTTTTTTTTTTTTTTTTTTAAAGTATCTGGCCCCATTATCACTGCGACAGACTGAAAAGAAACACGCTCATTTTTAAGATGCCTAGAGAAATAAACAGTAGGGATGGTGCATCATTAACCACATTTAATGTGTCATTTAAATTCTGTGGTGCAGACTTATCAGGTAAAAGGTGAACAGAAAAGGAAAGCCATTTTTAACCACTGCACACACATGCATATATTTAAAGATTAAGAGAAAAATGGACTAGTTATTCACCATCCTATTTTTAACACAAGCAAGTCTTTGTACTCAGTATAAATGTTATATGCAGAGCTGGGCCATAAATACACAGACATTTGAAACCAATCTTGGCCTTTTGCGGTGTAATAAAGTCTTTTCAGGCAGCATTATCCCCCCGCCAATAACCATGAATACAAATAAGTTCACAAAACACAGAAAGATAGACACGGGAAAAATGAAAATATACAAGAAGCCTCTGAGGGATGAATGTGTCAGAAGCTGGAGACAAACACACATATCGAGATATTATTACTAAATGTGCACAGATGGTGGGCCACTGGATGCACTTCCAGGCCGGCAACCACACAGCGCCATGCAATCCTGTTACACAGCAAATAAGGCCAATGTCATTTAATCCTATAATGGGATGCGTCTATTTCATTCAATGACAAGGTCGTGCAACGAGCGAGATATAAAGACATCAAAGAAACCTGGAGAAAACAAATTCCTGCCAAATTCTGATCGTGTACATGTAGAGGTCGGCATGGAGCTACTTTCATCGGGCTCCCTTATTCACAAGGGTGAGGGGGGGCACGACAACAGGTAGAGTCACATGTTTGATTTGGCAGATTTTTAAGCCAGATGCCCTTCTTGATGCAATTCCAAAAGGGACTTGTGTCTCTTCCCAGGATTGAAACCAGCATCTTTCAATTCTTAGATGATTTGTAAACCAATATACTATTTGTACAGAGGTGACCATGATACCACGACAAGACTAAAGCCTAGATTATACCCAGTTGTGGATATGGACACGTACACATGGAGACCCGACAGCCGGGTAGTCATTCCTACACTTCTTTGAAGTCTGCTGCTTGGGCGCAAGCATAAGTGGTTTATTATAATGTAAATTATCTGTTCACTGGTCCCTCCAGATCCACACCGTTTGATGCTGAAATTTACATCATAGGAACCAAAGCAGATCCTAGTGGACGCTGAAAGCATAGAATGGCACCAGTATGCCCTCCACGTTGGCCACTTTGCGTAACGCCACATCTTTATCACACAGTCAGTTCTATTTATGTCCGCCATTAAAGCGCAGGTAGCTGCCACAGTATTCTCCTGAACGATAAGTGTCGCCACTCAGACAATACTGCCACACCAGTGCTGATATAACGGATGGACATGGTTTTCAGCGTGCGCTACCATGAGACAGGGTTAAGCTGTGAGCATAAAAGATGCTCAAATGACAGGAAGAACTACAGAGATCGAGAACATTTTGGAGAGCAAAGTTGAAACACAGCTGACTGATGACACAGATGGACCAGGATCAAGTACTCGATTTGTCTGTGTGCGCCAAGCTGTGCTGTGGCATGCCTTCGACTAATCAGCTCTGCGTCTCTGCCACCTGCACTGAGCTCTCATGAAGCAGAGGGGCATTTGAGGACTTGAAATGAAGATTTGTGTTTTCCTTTTCAGCATTTTAGGTTTCAATTTTCATATATACTAAATCACGATTGGCAAGTGCTGCAGCTAGATAGAGATCAAATCTGCTCAAAAGAAATAAAGTAAACAACAGAAAACCTCAAATCTGTGGTGGAGTTGCACTGGGTTACATGCTGTCCATTCACTTGGACACAAAGACAAAGTCCCGACTATGGTTGCCTTGCTCTTTTATAGAAGCCTAACCTATACAGTTTGGCCTATTAACCGTGATGAAATACTTCCTGCGAGAACGTTAGAGTCACAATAGGTGCTGGTAATCCTGAGATTCAATAGGCAGCCTTTACACTCGTTCTCCATCTATGCCAGGACTGTGAATCCTCCTCCCCAACACCAACACTCTGGCAGCAACTCTGAGCCCACAACATATTTCCCCTAAGGGAAACACAAGGATAAAAATCTTAATCTCAAACCACTTGCCAAAAGTTTTCACTTCATTGTATAATCCTCCCTAACAGTACAGATTAAACCAAACACAATAAGAACACGGCTCACTCGTCCTTACTCTAGAAGAACCAGAGAAAAATGCCACAGCTGTCCAGATTGTAGCTGCATGATAGCAGCAGATGATCAGTCTGTAATTATCAGATCAAGCCTCGTAATGCCGGTGAACCTCCGAGGACCTGTTGTGTAATGATGATGCTGCAGTCACACGTGAGGCCTGTGACATTCAGTGGAGGTCTGCTTCGTCGATTTTATATTTGACAGGCCGGCAGCCTGCAAGTCTTGAAATCTTGTTTGATTACATGCAAATGCAGAGCTATGGCTGGTCACACCAGAGCAACACTTACCCTTTGTGCAGCAACAATTAGAGCATTCATTCATGCCTATCACATACATCCAAGTATATGGAAATTTTATTTATGATATACCACACACACACACACACACACACACACACAGAATAATCAGCCTCATTCCACTGATTGATTAACCAGACTGAGAAATATAATAAACTTAGTAGGAAAATTGGCCAATCAAGGGAATACAAGTGGCTGAATGGTCTACAACAGGGGTCACCAACACGGTGCCCGCGGGCACCAGGTCGCCCGCAAGGACCACATGAGTCGCCCGCGGGCCTGTTCTAAAAATAGCTCACCATAACAACTTACCAGTAAGCTGCATCTATTTTTATTTTTTCTTGCTATTTTTTTTTAATCACAATTGCATTGGCGTTAATTTGTTAGAGATAATATATTAAAAAAATGTTTATTATTAAATATTAGATCATGATCTAATATTTAGTGCTAGCTGGTCTCCACGGAAACAGTTGCCGTGAAGACCAGCAAAGGCAAAGGTGAGGAGATGAGGAAAACATGGCGGAAAAAAGGAAGAAAACATAATTTTCACAGTGAATGGGAGGAAGAGTTTTTTTTTACCACTGTGAAAGATTCATGCGTGTGTCTCATTTGCGGGGCAACTGTGGCAACGGCAAAGCGGCACAACGTGGAGAGACATTTCCGAACGTGTCACACAAGCTACCATGCTAACTACCCAAAGGGCAGCACACTGCGAGCGGAAAAGGCCCGCGAATTAAAGGCAGGTTTGAGCAAACAGCAGTCTTTTTTCACGAGACCGGTGAAAAACTCTCAAAAAGCAACCGAAGCCTCATTTAGAGCTACACATTTCATGATTAAGAAAAAGAAGGCATTTTTAGACGGGGAGTATTTCAAAGAAGCAATGATGATAATTGCAAAAACTGTGCTTAAAGACGAGAAATATGGAAACGATGTAATCTCCACTCTCTCTGATGTCCAGCTGGGGGCAACTACAATTGTTAGAAGAGTGTCGGCTATGTCCGGGAACTTGGCCGATCAGTTGGATCAGGATCTGGCAAAGTGCAGTTGGTTTAGCATCCAGTGTGACGAGTCCGTCGACAGCAGCAGTACAGCACAGCTGATGGTCTTTAGCCGGATGGTATTTGATGGTTTCTCCACAAAAGAAGAACTTCTGACACTACTGCCGCTAAAGACAACAACGAAGGGAGTTGACATCTATAACGCGGTGAAGGAGTTTTTCGCGAAGAAAAAGGTACCGTTGGAAAAGCTGGTATCAGTGACTACCGACGGGGCTCCTGCTATGATCGGCCGACATACGGGATTCATCGTTCACTGTAAAGGTGACACAGAGTTCCCAAACTTCATGCATTACCACTGCATCATTCACCAGCAGGCGTTATGCCCAAACGTGATCGGCTTCGAGCACGTCATGACTCCCGTCGTGAAGATCATAAACAGCATCCGCTCCAGAGCTAAACAGCACAGAACATTCAAGGTGCTATTGGAGGAGCTGTCAGCTGAATATGGTGACCTGCTACTACATACGGAAATCCGATGGCTCAGCAGGGGACGGATTTTGCTTCGTTTTTTGTCACTTTTGGGTGAAATCAAGGAGTTCATGCAATCCAAAGGGGAAGACACATCTCTGCTGGAGGACACTGAGTGGACACTTGACCTTGCGTTTTTAACAGACATTACTGGGAAACTGAACCATTTGAACTGTGAGCTGCAAGGCAAAGGTAAGACTGTTGCTGACATGATAAGTGCTTTAAATGGATTTAAAGCCCAGATGAACATTTTCTCTGTGCATTTACAGAGAAAAAAGGTGCTGCACTTTCCCTCTGTGCAGATGGTGCTGAAAGACAATGCTTCTGCATCTGAGACTTTTGACAAAGTTGCAGAAAAGTACACTCAAGTCATAAACCGACTTGGTCAAGAGTTTGAGAACAGTTCTCAGTGGCAACATTACAGTGTCATGTCAAAGTTTAATTTAATTATTGAAAAACAAATGTGTTTGTTAAGTGTAACATGTGACAATTTGCTTTAAAATGCTGCCAATTTGGTGAAAAGTTCTGTAAAATTTGAAAGTTGATTTTTTGTATGTTACATACATACAAAAATAATGTATGTAACAGTGCATGATTTGTTAAAATTTGTTAGTGGTAAGTGAAAATGTTGTAGAAGTGATCACTTCAAAATGTAAATACTTGCAGAGATATATAGAAATAAAGCGTTGCATATTGATATTTATGTTTCCTACCTTGTTTCCTAATTGCATTCTTTATAATTATGGTGAAAAATAATTAACATAATTAGTGTCCGTACATAGATGAATATCATTAATTATTAATGATAACACATAATTAAGTTAAACTGAGGAAATTTGTTATTTGAGAAGTGTGTGTCAAACTGGTAGCCCTTCACATTAATCGGTACCCAAGAAGTAGCTCTCACTTTCAAAAAGGTTGGTGACCCCTGGTCTACAAGCAGCGCGTGCAGAGTGTGTTGTCTGAGACTAAATAAAGCCTGTTGTTGCCAGGTTGATCACATTTGTCCCATTAGCTGCAGGAGTAGCTGCACTGAGAAAAGAAGGAGGGAGTGTGTGCACTGAGGCAATAGTCAGACCTTATGGGTTTTTCATGGAGAGTCTAGAAACTTAAATAAACATTATTCTAACAGAAGAATATGCTGAATGCCCCAGCTATATCCCCTGCCTCAGCATATGCATTTTAACTATGTAAAATTATTCAATAATTTTGTGCTAGCCAGAAGAAAAGTTTGCCTCATAGACAGGTGTGCCTTGGTTGCAAATTAGATGACAACTTCAGGGATTTAAGGCAGCACAGTGAAACAGAAGCTGTGGCCAAACAGCTTAAGGTATGTGATGCTTGCAAATGTGAGCCAAGGAATGACTTGAACTATTTAGTCCATTTTTGTGGACCAGAAATAATCAAAGAATAATCTGCTCACGGTGTGAAAAAGCAGGCACACTTCTCTGTTTGCCTTGCCTTAAAAGCTCTGGAGCTTGTTGACGTAAGCTACTTCCATCACAGACTGTGGACTGTTCACAGAACCCCGAAGACCCTTAACGCAGCCCAGACTTCAGGCCCCCTTCACTCCTTAAACACTCGGCTCACACAGGAGAGCCTCTCAGTTTCCCTGCCAGGCAACAACATTTGTTTGTCCTCCGTGCAGTCACAACCGCCCAACAGAGTGAACACACCCCGGACGACACGGCGGTCCTCTGAAGCGGGGGTGGGGAGCTGCGGGGCCTTGAACGCAACTCAATCACCTCTCTGTGCGAGCTGCACAAAAGGGGCCAGTGAGAGTGAAAACACAAGAGAAAAACAGACGAAACTAACCAGATGCTCGGGTGTAGCCGACCTGCGGCAGGTGATGTGCTCTCTGGTTACCTGCTTCTCAGGGAAACCAAATCTTAATGAGAACACGCCTAAATGTGAATAGCTGAGCGGGTTAATATCTTCGCCCGGCAGCAATGGTAGGAGGTAACAGCCAGATAAGCTGCTGAACTCAGTTAAACCCTGTTCGCTCTGGTTTTTATTACACTTTTATAGAAATAACACAATAGGATAATCATCACTGGCTATTACTTTACGGCATTCTATGCATTCGGTTTCACTTTTGACATTTTTATGAGGAAAGGGGATATTTTTATTACATTCTCTGCAGACCTGGGTAGTTTATTGCAGTGTTAGTTTCAAATGCAGAAAGAGATATGAAAAAAAAAAGATTTAAGGCAGATTTAAGCGGGGAAATTAATGAAAAAGCACTTTCTCACGTTGTTATTTTTATATCTCACGCAAAAGTTAACAACCACAGGCTGACTTGACTCCAGACTCCTTTCTTGGTGGTCGACACAACTTCCCAGTATTCTGGCCGGCTTAATATTCACAACTGAATGACCCATTCTTGACAGTTCACTGACTCCTTTCAGCTCCTGAAGGCACCAATGAGAGGAAAGTCATCACAGACACAAATTGAGTCCAGTATTGTCGTGGCCTAAGTGGCAAACTACCAAATGGAAATGCTTAGCACTCTCGGGGGATTAACTCATACACACATTCTTCAGGGGCTTGAGGCGCAACTCCATGAACAGTGACCGCACTGTGACGTGATCAGTCGAGATCCCAACCCCCCCCAAACATCTAGCCAATAAAAGCCCTTTGTTCCTCTGAGAAATCTCTGAATAAATACTGAAAAATGTTAAGAGGTAACGAGTGTGACTGGAGCTTCCCTTCAGGGCAAGCAAACTGTTATTCAGGCCAAAAGAGGGCAACTTTTTTGTAATGCTTCTTGTGAGTCTCCACAGAAGAAACATTCAATATTAAATCCAGCTTGGACATGATGTTCGTTGATCTCAGTGAATACATTTTTAATGAAATCTGGTGTAGGCCATGACCCAGACGACTAGATTTAATTATATCACCCTGTAGCCATTCACAATAAAATGTGTGACCCTTAAATTCTGTGCCAAGAAGAACAAAGTACCGTTTTCTTTCTTTCTTTTTTTCCAGGATCGTCACATTGTACCCATTTATATCCAAGATATATCCTCTGGTTTCCTCCCCACAGTCCAAAGACATGTTTGTTACTTTAAATGCTGATTCTAAATTGGCTGTAGGAATGCCCCAAACTGCTAACCGACCTGACCAGGGTGCACCCAACCTCTTGCCCACTAGCCGTGTTAAATGTGCAAAATTTCTTCAATCTGATTAAAATTCATATTAGAGCTTCACTCTTTACACGGATCCTACATGAGGCTAGCCGATGAAGAGCATACACATGAACCATTTGAACAAAAAACAAAACAAAAAGGAATTTTCACATGCACACAATTGTCTAACTTTCCAGAAATAGTCGAAGTAGTAATGGCTCTGATTTCCAATAAAAGGTTTGTCAGATACAGACCAGTTTTGTTTCGCTCCGTCTCTACCACTAGCTTCAACAAAGGCAGGATCTTCTAATTGGTGGGTTTGCATGAAGCATTTTAATCATTGAGGCTTTTAATCCTTGCAAACATGGCTACCTTTACCTAAATACCTGAACTCGATAAGCAGAAAACTTCCAATGTGTGGTGGGCATGATGTATTTAAAACTAACTACCTTTACACAATCTAAATATGTAATCAGTTTTTCACGGCATGCACCCAAAACATTTTCGCAGCAAGTGGTGCACCAGCATAACAAAGAAACATTAAGCGCGCAAAGTTTCTGAAAACAAGGCAGTAATTGCACTGAAAGCATCCACCTTCCTGTAGCCCTGTGGAGCTGTTCACACCTAGTTCAAACATGCTTTTCTGATGAAAGGATTAATGGGTGAATGGGAAATTAAGAATAAATGACAGAGCGAGTCACAATCAGGTTTGTATTTTTGTTATTCAAACAGTTTAAAGAAAAAAAGGGGTATGCGTTTCATATTTTTAATCATGTTTCAGGAAAGCTACGTGTGTTCCCCCCTCCCACAAGTTCTTTCTAGATGCTTCCTTCTTCAACAACTTAAAATAATGTTGAAGCAATCCATCTTTTATGCAACACACGTATCAGCTAATTAAGTGAGCTCAGTTTTAATTTCAGCGCTACATCACACTTTTGGATCTTAAGCTGCTGCCATGCCATCTAACTAATATCACTGTATGCTAAGACCATGATAACGCCTCAATGAGCGACTCTGAGACAAAACTGCCTACAATACATCACAATATTTGCATAATTAAAGACAAAAAACAAAGCAAAAAGCAAGAGTGATGCATTAACTCACTGCAGTGTGGTCTGTGCATATTTATTATAATTTGCATTCAGTTTCAAGAATGTGTGAAATTAAATGTGCGATTTGTCTTTTTTCCCCCTTAAATTTCTTTTTCACTGCAGCCTCGGTTCAGTTTACCATCAATCATTTGATAAGCACCACGAGGAGGAGTCATAAAGCGGTGACTCTACTAAGACAAACTATCAGGGGAAACTGTTTAGAGCCGCTGCTGCACGTTTTATTAAAAGATCGACATTTTCACCCGATAATTGCATCTCGAGAGCAAACAGCGAGATATGACTTTATCAATGTTTTGTCCCAACCCCATACTTACTGGCATACTTTCTAAGGAAAAACACAAGTCTCTGGACTGACTCTGAATAGCAGGACGCCACAGTGGTTCTCGAGCTGCATGGAAGAGGCAAACAATGCAGTCATTGTCAGCTGTGTGCATCCACATAGTTTCTGCTTGCCATAACACGGCAAGATAACATACGTCAGCCGGATCGCTGCTAGTTTGAAGGCTTGAAATGGGCTCCATTGAGACAGTCGGCAGCATGTAGAAAATGTAAGAGTATATATTTCCTTCAAGGTCAGCAAAGTCACAAATGGCAATCATCCATCACTTGGTGTCTGGGATGCTCTGATCCCTGGAATGAGGGGCTTTTTATAAGCCTGGCAAGCAGTTTCAATCAGTGCAGCATTTTTGCAATGAAGCTTTTGTTTAACCATGAAAAAGCACGAGATAAGTGATTAGATTACAAATGAAATTATTAGTAATTTGAGCAAAATGTTGATGTAATAACTAATTAATTGAGCTAATTACACCATTGAAGAATGTTTTAATAAGGTTGCCATAAGACACCTCAGAGCTGAGCTGTTAAATAAATAGTTTATTTACATTGTTTTAACTGTAACTATTGATTGGTGATGGGCTTCTGCAGCTAATGCAGGGCTAGGAAGCTTTTTTTGGGCAGCGTGCAGGGGGGGGGGGGGGGGGGGGGGGTGTCTCTGACTTGAAAAAGCCCCAGCAATGCGAGAAGAACGCACATGTTAACTCTGCACCCCACAAAGCAGGGCATCCGATTTGTTCAACTACAATTGCTTAATTCAATGATGAATGAAGGAACTTCCCAACAAGCCGGCCTCTCTTTTGTCTGACCCTGTGTGCACAGAACAAACTCAGGCATCCCAGCAGACCTAATGTTTTGACTCTGGAGCATGGGAGACACACAGCCGCTGCTCACAGTATACAGAAAACTAAATAAGTTACACGGGTGAGACCTCGGAAAAACAAGTGATGTGTCTGTTTGGCTCTTGACTTTATTGGTACACACACCAATCGGATGGATCATATGATCATAGGTGGAGCCAAAAAGATAGCGTTTCAACACATCCTTAACGTCTTACGGCTGTGTTATCGGTCTGAGTTGTGGGTCAGAGTTTGCCAAATCACCTGTTTGTGCCAAGCTTTTCAGCTCAATCAGTTTCCATAGTGCTAATATTTGCTAACACCGAGAGAAGGGAACAAGAACCACTACCCAAGGACTGTCTGGTTTCTTCATGTGCTGCGAGATGGCTGGTAATGAGAAGGGAAAAAAGCAATGAAAACAAAGCTGTAGGGAAGAGTGCAAACAAACAAGCAAGTAATCTTTGGTTAATAAAAGATAAGCCAACATCAAGATGCCCAGTTCACAGGTATTGTCCGCTGATAAGCACAGGAAAGGCAGCAGGTGCACTTTGCACGCATGCATTCACGCACGCTCTTTAGTAGATCATTAAAAGGCAGCCACACTATCCAGGCCTAGGTGCTACAGGCCTTTTCTTTCTTTTGATGGATGGAAAAAGAAATGAAGTTACTGCTGTACAAGCGGTGCATTCCCAGCTGCTTAACCTGGAAACAACTGAATTACGACTAGAATAATCCCCCCACCCCACCCTTTATTTGTGCAGACATTTTTAAAAATCTGTGTCTATTTCACCGCCTGTATTCTCATCACAATAACTGTCAAAGACAAAAGCACACCCTGGCTTCTGTAGCCCTGCCTGGGCATGCCGATATGGCCGGTGATTAAGTCGCACCTGCCTCTACACACCCTGAAACAGGAAGCTCACGCTAGGGAGTGTGCCGATTGGGAGTTTAACGATGAAACACGATGTGTAAATCACGCATCGACGGTGGTCAGATTGGAGCCACTGTAGAGCAGGAGAGGTGGACCGCCCTGCAGCAAATGCCCACCGGTGACGTTGCACAAGAAGAGGGCAGATGCACTTTCGGGTCTTGCATAGTTTCTGCACAAAAGTAGGCCCAGACCTACTGAGCGTGTGTGTGTTTTCCCCCCACTTTAAGCCCGTGATCACACCACATAAAATTTTTAAATCTACCAACGAAACAGGGACAGGGTGAAGAGGATCTGCAATGCGCAGCCAACCAAGCCACTCGATCTTGGTGCGAACACAACGTTGCCAAACCCCAAGTATTAAACCCACTAATGGAAAAATAAACCTGCGTGGTTTTAACAGCATGGCCATAAAACAGACACACACACACACACAAAAAAAAACTGGGTGGGTTGGGGGTAAAGAAACATATCACCACTAGCCCTAATCCAGATGTACTCAAACGTATTTAAAAACAAGATTAGTACAGGGAGTGCCAGCCACGGGCAATATTACAAAGCATGCAGCGGCTGAAGCGGATTTTTAATCCTAATAATACAAAACACAAAGATAAAAAAAAGGAGTTTAAAGAAGTGACTAGATGCCAAAAATAGAATCGATGCGGATGACAGAAGGGGGTCATTCACAGCCTCGATATTATCTCATAAAGCGGCACACTTCTTGCACTAAGGAGGCAATGTTAAGCAGGACAGGGAATAAGTGCAGTTGGACCATAATGGCTAATTTCCCTCTGCTTCAGGCTGCACTGGACAAAGCATCGCGGGATGCACTTGTCCACCGGCGGGATACTTCGCCACATCCATCCGCTGCGGCTCCGGGGCTGGCAATCCCGGAGCAGGTTACTGGACACGCATCCCCCCTCAGGACCGCACAGCCCCTGTCTGCTAACCGCTCTTTGTAACCTTCAGCGTCCTGGAGCGACTAAGTGGCTTCAGACAGCCGCAAACAAACAATAAAATGAAATAAAAGACTGTCTGCCTCTGACACTCACGAGACACAACGGGATCTAAATCCCAGCTTAGTTACCTTTAGCTGCCTCCACCGCACATAATAGTCCGAGGACCAGTCCGACTGCGGATGCAAATTGCTTGTTCCCTCGGAACCGCATCCCGACTTCGAGTTCAACCGCGGCGAAGTTAAAAACAGCCGTCTTCTTCTTCCTCTTCCCTTCGTCAGTCAGGCGGAGTGTTTGTCTCACATGAAAAATTAAATCCAGGAGATGAGTGTGTCGGTTACCACGGTAGCTCTAAGATGGCCGTCGTCGTCGCCACCGCCGCTCTCCTCTTCAATCACCGCTTCTCTCGCAGTTTTGCAGCTCGAGGCGTTCAGGGACTGTCGGAAAGAATTCCCAGACCTGTCCGGATGTACCAAAATACACACAGACCTAAATCTTACTCATGGGTGTGCGCCCGATGACACCGTTTGTGTATTAAGCAACCACCTAGTCACAGTGTAAATACAAAAAGGAGGCGTGTATTGAGATTGTTTCACCTAATGTAATGTTAAATGTATCAAAACAGACTCGTACGTATCAAATGTATCAATGAAGCTGGGATTCCCGATATTAAACGAAGAAGGACAGCCTAAATAAAACTGTATTTAATTAACTTTATCGTATGAGAGCAAAATTCAATATTATCTATTAGGAAAACCGCATCTGTCACAGCATCTGTCTAATTTTTACATTTGGGGGAGAAGTACCAAACCTGAAGTAAAATAAATGCTGCGCTGTTACAGGGAAGATTACTTATAGTTATGTGTTAAAGTTTAGTTTAAATATTGAATCGAGTGTTCTGGGTGCCAATCAAATGTAAGGCTGTGTGTAGGGAAAGGAAATATTAGTTTATCAGTCCCCATAGCAGGTAAACACATTCATGTATGAGAAGCGCCGGAATGCATGGCACATCGTACATTTTAAATGCATCCATATTTAAGTATCAGAAAACATCCATATTAGGCCAGTTGCTTAAATAACCATAACTCACATGCACTAGGATCAAATTAATACTGTTAGATGTTTAATGAAGCCTACTGGGTTGCATTTTATCTGTTTTATTTATCTATTTATTTATTTTGTCTCTTCTTTCCATCTCTATCCATTCTATGTCAGCTCTCCAAATATCCAAAATCTGAGTTTAAAATGAGCACCTGAAGGCAGCACGTGTCCAATGATGGTCAGTGACGTCAATACTGTTATTGTGGGAGCGTGCAGCTAGTTTAGCACGGGCGGCTAAACTAAGACTGAGGTCCAGGGTCAGATGCTTTCCGGTGCTATGTGGGGATCTGTGGGGATAGCAGGCTCTAAGTGGTCGCCATGATTTAAAGTGCATGGCTGATTTGAACAGAGTACTTAACACATGAAACATAGGGGCCAACAAAGGGCAGCTTGACAAATTTCCAGTTTACTTGCAAATTTGTGTTTGACCCATGGTCACGCAGGCTGTCATCACTAGCTGCAGATCTCAGTTCCCTCAGTTATCTCAAAGGATTCCACTGGACAGGACAGAGAACATTGCTGGCAGAGAGTAGATTAAACACATAAGTGCCCGATGCGTTAAGGCCCTGGATGGATAATCCAGACGTGGTAAAAATTGATATTTCAACAAGACGTCTGTACCAGAATGTGACAAAATGTATGAAACTGTTTATGTGCGAAGCTTAAAAAGCTGTTTTTAATCCTTTAGTCCTGACAGGCAAGATGGGAATTGTAAATCAAAAGTACATCCATGCATTTCACCCCGTCTCTATTCCACAGAGGGACATTCAGAAAGCTCACTCTCTGTGAAAGAGGCTTGTATGGCATATTGATCATTTATGAGTTAACTACAGTCTTCACCCTGCGGAACAACCACACGGCGGTGCGCATAGCAATGTGAGAATAGCAATTCCTTGAATTGCAAATGTGGGTGGAGACTGCTATCTAATCAACACCCTCAGATATAGATAGCACCCCTAAGGAGAGGAGGATGCGAAGCAATCAAAGAATTACTTCAGATGTGTCTGCATCGCTAAATTTGCATCACACTGAGAACTTTGCTACGGCTGCTGCTCATGCAAATTCAGACACATGTAGCTTCAATTATTTTACTTGGGAAATCAGAAAGAAAAGGTCAGCAGCCCATGATGCAAACTCTCGCTGTGAAGCAAGGAATCTTGTTACATATCTGTTGATTTTTACTTCAAAAACTGTCCCAAACAAATCATATATAGATGTTGGAAGGATAGAGGCCCTCCATTAGACCTCAGCAAAGCCGCACTGGCTACAGTATTCACAGGGAAACAGCAGATAATGGGCATAGTTGTGTGAGGCCACAATTAAGTGATGGGTCCATAAACAGGAACTTCAGGGCCACCGCCGCAGAACTGGAGCACAATGCCTGTTTGTTTCCAGTTTGGCAACACATGAAGTGAACGAGAGAAAGTGGACACCCAGCACCACACACACATGCACACACATGCACGCACACAAGGCTTCTCTCACAGATCCCCGCCACTCTGGAAGAAAGACAGAGTGGCCATTATCATTTCTTTAGGATACAATGACAGTCAATAGGAGGGCTTAGTGAATAGGTGTGAGACAACAACAAAAGCTCAGGTAGGTGCAACTTCCTCAGGAGCATTTTACCCACTGTGAGAGAAACACTGTGCTCTTCAGGGGTTTTCACAACTGCTGATAGTTTAATGTCTGCTACGAATGCATTCTTACTAAGAGTAACTTAGTAGTCTGTCTCATTTGGAGCAGTGGTTTGGCTCCATAAGCAGAGCTGTACCTGTCAGCCTCACTAATATCCACACATGAGTGTTGGTAGGTAACGGATTTTTTGCTTAGTCCAAGCAGTGTTTTGGGGAAAAAAGGTTTCAGGATATCTGTCCTTTGTTATTTCTAAACAATGAAGGTGAGTCAAGCTATGGCAATGAAGACGAGCATTAAAAAAAACAGTGACTCAACAGTGACTTCGGATTATTTGCAAGAAATCAGTGTAAGTCAACAGAGAAGTCACGAGAGATGATTGTGATGGAGTATATTATGGGGCAGCAGGGGTGTGTTGGGCAAATTTGCCTGCATGCAGACTGACCCAACCCCCACCCATCACCACCACAGTCTAAAGATATGCATGTCAGGTTAATTGGTGATTTTAAAGTAGCCGTAGGTGTGAATGGTTGTCTGTCTCTTTGTGTACCCTGACTTTTACCCTATGAGAGCTGGAATATGCTCCAGCCCACCCGCCACTTTGATTTGGATAAGAGGGAGAAAATGAATGACTGGAATATGATAGATCAACAAAGGGAAGCTGCAATAACATATGACATTTTGGATTTTGTACAGTGTTGTGCAAAAGTCTTGAGCCACCCTTGATTGCTTTAAATGTTGCTTCCAAGCACCAAACCTGAGCAACAACTTCCAGGTGAAGATCTTTCATATTGTTCTTTGAATGTTGGCAACCGTTTTCCTCATTTTCAGTCCAGACCTTGTTTGTTTGCTAACACACTCAACCCTGAAGTGCAAATCATTAAAAAAAAACACAACTCGGGAGATGAAACAGTGTTGTGTTTACACACAACAGACAATTGAGCAAAGTACTGATTTTAAACTGTATGTTTAGGGGCAAGAACAAATAATTTTTTCCCCCAATTTCTTTCGTTGAATGTGGAAAAAATACCAAAGATAACACAGTTTGACAGGCATGAAATTGTATTTTTGAACCAGTAAGGTGAGTCCCACAGAACTATTAGCTAAAAACTCAGCATATCTTAATACAGTGTTTACTGTGTCCTTAAAAAAATTAAGGAAACTGGATAATTGGAGGACAAAAGAAGTGGCAGCCATACAAACTAATCTACATCCGATGAACAGCATTTAAAAGTCAGGTTCCTTAACAAAAAGGGAGAAATCGTGCAAACACCTGACACACTACCTGACAGAAATCTGAGCCTGTTTACTGAAGCCTCATCAGAAATGGTTTCAGTAGAAGCCTGGAGAAGTATTATCTATTAAATGACAAGAAAGCTTGGCTAAAAGAATTCAGGCTGTGTGGAAGAATCAAGGCTAAGAAGAGTTTCTAGCTTCTAAAATGTAAGAATTTGCCGCTTCCCTCTCGTTTCTTGGTCAGAAACGAAAAGAAGAAGAAAAAAGAAGACATCAACAGTTTTTTCCCCTCCACTGCCGAGCTCCTCAGCATGAAATAGAATATGAAATAGCTATCCATCACAGAGAGCGACCACACTTCTTCATCTTCCAGGCAAGGATTTGGAGTTTAGATACATTACAAGGCTATCATGGTTGAAGGTCATGAATGCCTCATGGATGCTCACATTCTTTAAAAACCTTTCCACCTCAGTTGCCATCCTTCTGCCCGCGCTGCACACACAGCATGGACAGCAGGGGTTGAACGTGTTTAGTCACTGACCGTAGGAATCACACCATCAGAGACGTTACTGTGGGCTGCAATCATGGTGGGCGGCTGGCAGCAAACAGAGCATGAAAAAGACTCGACTGCTACCATGGGAATCAAAGTGGCCGTGACCATTAAAGACTACGGCTTCTCAATATTCTGTTTCCTGTTTCATGTCTAGACTGCGGCTTGTGTCATTAAAGATCACAAAGTTTTGGCTTTTCCTCCCAGGAGAATTTGGACTTCTGTTATCTGTCCTACTTTTTTTTTTTTTTTTTTTTTTTGGCCTGTCCCGTTTGGCTCTTTTGCCATCAGAATTGTTGTCTAAAGGCAAAGAAAGATGCCCAACGGATTTACTTTACCAAACTGACCATCCCAGCCTTGTCGTAATGGTCCATTTGATTCACCTTTTATTGTTTATTTTATTTTCACTTACTGAATACGGGACAGACTTGACTGGGGGAAAGAAGGGGAGAAAGAAAGAGGGAAAGAGAAACAGCTGAGAAGAGGGACGGGGGAGAAGGGCAAAAGACAAAAACCAACAGAACGGGCAGAGAAAAAAAAAATGCATATATCAATCACCTGGATCACCTGCTGAGAAAGAAAAAAGAAAGCAAGCAGAAGAGAACAAGAGTAATAGAATAAACAACATCACAATGATATATGGGAATATGACAGTAAATACTAAATGTTAAACATTATTGTGCAGCACATAAGATCAACAGAACACAGTGTGCTTTGAGGTAGGAGCCAAAAAGGGTGTAGTTTGTGGGTGTGATCACCCGTGTGTACACCTGTGAGCATGGACGCGCTTGTTTTTTGTTTTTTAAAAGGTTCCTTCATGTAATAATCTGCTAGAGGGTGTGGGGGGGCCACAGCCCCGTCCTCCAGGGCGTGAAGCAGGTGTGGAGGAGATCAAAACTCCAGACATCCAGAGGCCCCCAGAACACAAGAGACCAAGTAAGACCAACAGAGGGGCAGCTGCGCCACTGTCCCAGAAAGAGCTGAGGAGAGTCCCAGATGAGGGCTCACTCAGCAGCCGCGGAGCAGAAGCCAGGGGGAGTTGCAGTGACGCGCCCGTGAGCTCCGCCGGCAGCCAGCTGCGCCTGAGTGACCGAGCCCCAGGCCGAGAGGCCGGGGGCACCCCACCTCCGAAGTGGCCCGAGCGAGCCCCAGGCTCCAGGCCCCGATAAGCGGCCGCCAAGGAGTGAGCCGGTGTGTACCTGGACGCCCATCCCCGGACACAAAGAACCACCAATGCACCGAGTCTGAGGGGGTCCGCCACTGGCAGGGGAAGTGGTGGTAGGGGGAGATAGGCCTCCAAACCTTGGAGGGCCTGAGATGTCCCCAGAGAGGTGGCGCCTGACACCCAACCTGACATATAGACACAGACATACAGGCACACACAGACACAAACATCCATTCCCACCCTCATGCTCTCATATGCACTTACTCCACACTCAACCAACGTGGAGACAGACATAAAGAGACGCTGTACACACAATCACACTCCCCAAGCGTACTCTACAAACCGGGTCTAGGTGCCCCCACCCCTGGAGGGGGGAACTGCACCCAGACCCAGGTGGTGTTTCCCTTTTCCCTGCGGTGGGGGGAGGCAGACCGCCCCGACTCCGCAGCAGCAGGAAGGCTCCACACTCCAGACCGCAGTCGGACGGCCAACTCCTCCTCCTAGTCCTAGCCCCCCTGCTCCAGCAGGTCGCAGAGAACGGGGGTGAGAGAAACCTCCCTCCACCCGCTCATTGTAATGTTGATGCATGTGTGTTCTAAGGTGCATTTAAAACCCAGGAGGGCTTGGAGCTACCTGCCAGAGAGCAGCAGGTAAGCGCATGGTCCCTCCTGCTAGCCCTCAATGTCTACGTGTATTTAAAATTGAGAGGTGGGCAACGATGCCAGGGGTGGGGTGTACACCCTGATGGTACTTTGGACTCCGTGTATCGTGCCCACCCCCAAGATCCTATATGTATGTGTAATGAGAGTGTGAGTAATGTGAATGTCTAAGTTGTGGGATAAAATTGAGGCAGAGGCAGCCAGAAGGGGACAGAGGGGGGGGGTAGCCTCCTCTGCACCCTGGTGACATACCCCTACTCCAAGGTCCTGCATGTGTGGGTGGTTGTGGTGGAGCGGGAAGAGGGAGGCAGCTGGAGATGGGGAGGGAAGGAAGGGAGGGGCAAGTGACCCCTCCCTGGGGCCAGCTCCCCCGCTGACCTCAGTAGGCACCCCCATACTCCGCGACCCGCCAGGGAAAGGGGGCCCAGGCCCATCCAGACCGGGCCCAGTGCAGCAGCGCCGCCCGGCCCCACAGAGCCCGGGACAGTCCACCCAACCCCACCACAGAGAAAACTGCACCCACCCCACCATCCACTCATCTTCCAGACTACATAAGACAATAAACACCCAGGCTGAGATCTTCCTCCACCTCTCCTGTATCTCCCCCTCCTGCAGAGGGAGCTCCTGAGGAGAGGAAAGCTCCTGCAAGATGTGACAATCTCCCCCACCAGTTGAAGAGCCCCCCAGGTGGCTCGACGCACCGGCGGCACCCCGCTCCAGGGCTGGGCCCCCATGCACCCACCCGCCCACAACCCCGGCAACACACCAACCAGGACCCAAGCCCCCGAGGCCCGGTCCGGGTCCCAGCCCAGAGACGGAGCGCCCCCAGAACCTCACGCCCATCCCGGACCCACCCAGGGGCAGCCAGGCTACCAGGTCAGTAACCCACGTCCGTCAGCACAGACCCTCCCCTAGCCCCGCTGCACGCAGCCGCGAGGAAACAGTCACCTGAGAGCCAACAGAGCCCCTAACCGGACATGACCGCTACCCCGGGTTGAGCCCCCCAAGGAAGATGCCTCCGGGGAACCCCCCGACGCCCTAAGCCTACTTTTTTGATAACAGGCACCGGCTTTACCGAGAATAATTATTCAGAAGGTGATTGTTTGGCACAACAGAAACATTAAGTAATGACTTCCTAGATGGGAATTTATATTAATGATGTGTACAGACCAAATTATTTGTTTTTGTTAGTATTTCTTTCACAAAGGAGCAGCATATTCGTCCCAGGATTTAATTGGCCCCAGGAAAACAAAGCTCAGCAAAGTTATTTTAGTGGATTAAAGTTTTTCATGCCAATTTCCCTCCATTTTTAAAAAAATTTAAAGTCACATTCTCTTTCTATATCTGAAGATCAAAATGTATCCCACGCATGCTGAATTTGTGTCGCCTCATCCATTTGTAATCCTCAATTTTCTGAGAACATTTTCATTGAAAGATTCATTTTCTATAAACCGAGGCTTTTTTTTTCTGCTTCGGTACGGGTGTCTCCTTGACTTTGCTCATGACTGCAGTTTTTAAAAAACCCTCAGCTGGGGAGAAATTAAATCTCACTTTAGAAATTCGGGACAATATCAAGTTCTTCCAAAGGAAATTTTAAAGCCGATGGCTATACGTGCAGGAGCCCGGCAACAAATCACACAAAGAACCTAAGCTGTGCACCTTTAAGCTGCCTTTGCCATCTAATTCAAACATTTCCCACAGGGAACGTTTAAAACATACCCGTGGTGACTGATTCCTCTCCACTTAAGAAGCTCTCATTTATCTTGCTGCCTTGGGCTGTCACTTGTGGTCATTTATTAAACATATGCTCTTCCTTAATGTGTACAAACTCTGTCTACAAATGGCCTGAAAATGCACTGTCAGTGGTCCTTTTATTTTTTTTTTTAAACAGTCCCACCGTCATTAATCAGGAGCCAATACAAATCCTGTCAGTGCACGGAGCCGACGTGATGAGACACAGAAATCTGTGCATTTCTCTTTTTGTTTTCATTTTCCGCAGAATTCCAGCTGCCCAGTTTATTTTAGGGGTGATATATGTGGAGTAATATGCACACTGATCAAAACCTGATCAAGCACTTTGTCCCTCTGTGCTATTGCAGTTTTAGCGGTGCCTCAGGTCTCATTGTTACTGATTAAAGACACGGAGTGAGTGGGAATGTAGCAGATGGAGGCGTGATAACCTAACAGAGCACTGTGGTCCACTCAACAGGGTTCAAGGATCTTGCAGATTAAACTTTCACTCAGCACGTTCAGGAATATTCATGAGAGCTGCATTTTAGGTTAACGCTGGTACCAGACATCACATGTGTTTGATTTCATTTTGAAGGCAGAGCTTAAACATAATTCTTAGCCATCTTTGTGTTAATATGTGGTGGATTCCAGATGGGCATCAGGTTGCTCAGAAGGGGGCGGGTGCAATGATTGTTATATTATTGTTTTAGGACCTTCACCCCTGAACCCTACAGAAGGTCACCTCTGACACGCCATGGAGACTGTTCATAGGGGGTCAAGCTGGTGTGAAACTCTCACCTCCTTGGCTTTATTGCCTTGGAGAGTTTAGGGAGGGGGCACTAACATGGCTGTCGCCCCAACTCCAATCAGTCATTTGTGATATGCAAGGTCTCTTGACTCCCCAGAGTCTTTCATTTTAAGCGCTGAATATTAGGAGCCTGGGGATGGCAGCTGATGAATACAGACATGCCGGACAAAGTTGGAGTGTTCAGATGTAAATGAAGTACCAGCGATTTCCAACCACAGACACTAAAAATGCCAAGGTGGTACTCAGAACTTGACTTATAAGAGCAGAGCACCTGCTCAGCAAATATAAAGCAGGACTTGATCCAACAGTGTGCGCTGTGGCAGTGCATGAAAAGTGGAAATCGAGGGGAGAAGTTTAAACGCTGATGATAAGTGATGGAAAAAATGGTTCACACTGATAATTTCATAAATTAGAGTAGAAATGATTAAAGCATTAAAACAGCTGCTGGAATAATAGCTGACAATTGAAATAAACCATAAAGTAGATAAGTAAAAGAAACAATTTGCTAGATTTACTGAGTAAATGAGATAAAAACACTGCAGCTTCTGGCCACTTGAGGCAAGTCGGTCACCTTAGGCCTCAGTCACACAGGCCTAGAGGCCTTCTGGCAGTTGCTAGGGTAAAATGTGTATGCCCCAGTTCATTGGCAAGTGGTTCCTGGAAATTGCTGAGTGTCTGAGTTTGCAAACAAATCACCACCTTCCATAGAAATTACCAGTCACTGTGGCAATCTGCAAGCGACCAAAACATTTGCAAGGTAGTTTTCGATGCACCACCACACATCACTTTGTGACCAGTTTCTTGCCCATTGATACGCTTATTGATTCCGCTTACACTTGTGCTACAATCAGCTGATTTCAGTTCCTGTGCAAGAGGAGAAAATTAGAGGCTCAGAAAGGATGAGAAGGTGATGGTAAAGTGGAAACTGTATCCAGGACAAGTGCAAAACAGCATTATGCTGCTAACACCACTTTGGCTGTTTACAAGCACCTGCACAGACAGTATGCTAATGCTAAGCTAGACAAGGACCCAAAGTGTCTGCTGACTGCAGCCCAGCAGCCAGACCCTTAACTTCAACAGGCTTCTGGCTACAAAGAAAAAAACATTTTACAGGCCAAAAAGTTAACAATGAGGTTTTAAAATATTGAGTCCAGAAACAAAAGTTAGCTCTGCCCATCTTTAATGCACAACCTTTAATAAATAATTGAAAAAGGTTAGTTCAGAACAGTCAAATAGTGCAAACAGACTCCTATACACTAGATTTTAGTATATAACAGTCTTCAGCTTAAAACTAACAAACGAACAAACAAAAAGTCTATTAACAGCCACTCCCTATTTAAGATGGTGCCTCTTTGTCACAAAAAGACTAATGAAGATTGTGTCTGTATCAAACGGATAGGAAGCAGAGCTGGAAGTGGAAGTGTTGAGTGGGAGTGACCAGCAGGATGGACGTGATATTCGTATGTGAGTGGGACATCTCAGGTTGGGTGGGTTAGAGACAAAGTTGGAGAGGCAAGGCTGAGGTGGTTTTGACATGTGCAGAGGAAGCTTAGGAAATAGATGGAGCAGAGGATGTTGAAGATGGAGGAACCAGGCAGGAGGATAAGAGGAAGACAAAAGAGAAGGTTCAAGGAGGACATGCACAGGGTTGGTATGACTGAAGAGGATAATAGGGATAGGGCGACACACAGATGATCCACTGGGATCAGCTGAATGAAGAAGAAGAAACTCTAGGACCAAAACTTTGGATATACCTCAAGCTCTAAAAGTTGTGTTCAAAAGTCTGATTCCAACAGTGCCACTAATAAAGTTAACATGAATGATCCTCAGCCTGTTCATTTTTTAAAATATCATCCACTTAAAACATAAATGTTTGGAAAAAGACACGTGAGGGTGATAAAGTTTTGACAGGCTTCTCCTATTTTAGCTAACAAACATAACACTTGACACACACTCACACAAAACACACACAAATGTGTCCACCCACACACCGGATAAAGCTAATAACACAGACCTATGTTAACCCATTTTAACAACCCCCAAGTTGAGACATGTCTGTGATTAAAATCTCTGTCCCTGTTTTTGTATATAGGAAAATCTGCTGTCCAGACAGGGGGAAGTGAGCAGTCTTCTCCATCATTACCCTTGAAGGAGGCCCATATGGTGAGTGGGTTATATTAAAGTGGAGGTTAGAAATGGATCAGAGCCAGTGTGTGGTGTGCTCCATGATTTCTGGCTGAGCAGTGTAGTCGGGAGCATGCTGACCCAGAAGCTGTAAAAAACCAAAAAAGAAAGAAATCTGCTAAATCCAATGAATTCAAGTAAGTTTAGAGATTTGAAAAGAATACAAAAGGAAGGTTCAGTACTCAAAGTTAAGCTTCATTTCAGGTGTTTACATAAGATCATAAAGATAAAGATCAATTTAATTTAATTAAAGAGCAGAAATATTCCCCCCTTTGAAATTGTAAGTCTTGTGGGCTGTAATGACAGTAATTTGTTCTCTTAATCTCTTCCCCAAACAATATTTGATCCCCTCCTGTGGTATTTAGTTACTTAGTTCACCCTCATGTCCCTCAACACATGTAAAGCTGGTGTTAAGACATTAGAGCAAAGGACATATCAGGGTCTGTGCAGTCAGCTTGACTGAGGTCCCATTATGTTATAGTGTTTGTGTCCTGCTCCCAGACTGCACATAATTATGTAGTTAGTCTGCCATTAACTCAGATCAGCGATTATTAACTGACCGGGTCAGCGCTGCAGAAGGGGAGCAATTGAAGTATTCCCAGGTCACACTCAAAGTCAGTTCATGCCCCCACCAGCTAAAAAAACCCCAAACAGTTAGAGCTACTGGAAATGACTCTGAGCTTTAACACAGTGTGACACATGATCCCCAGGCTCATGTTTTAAGATGTCCTTTAGACTCTGCAACAAAGTCCACGGCTAAGATTGTCAGAATGGACGCATCAGCACTGCGTGATGCTCAGGAAGGTGGAAAGCTGCTTCTAATGCATCCATTTTGTTAATTGGGTTCGTTCATTATAGATTTTGTTGAGCTTGGCCTTTTCTCTACAAAAGTCTGTCTCTTGTCCAAGTTGAACGGCCAGTGATGCACTTACTGATTGCTCTGGGTGCCTCAATGCGACACATTGCACAAGGTGATTGAATTTATTTGATTATTCAAAATCTCAGTGCGGCAAGCAAATAGAAAGACCAGACAAGGACTTAAGCATTCAAAAGGAGAGTGGCCGGGCTTAGGTGAGAAAGCTCTGTCTACGTTATCAAACCGAGGACGTTTTTGAGGTCACTTTGATTCAGGCTGACGGGATCACCTGGATTTATAGGGCAGATATTAAATATTCTGTTCATATAATAAGTCCTGAAAGATCAAGCGCAGTCATATCTTAATGACCTCATGGTGACATTGCAGTAAAGCCCTTTGGACAACGAGAGGCGGAGCCATCAGCTATCAGGCTCCTCTACTTTCCCGTGAAACCAGCTCAGTTTGGGTGTATTGGATACGATTAGTCTCCTAGCCATGCTGCTATAGGCCCAGGAATGCTCCCACTGAGCTCTCTTTCACCCATCATCACTACTGCATGTCATTAACTTTGTGTCCTCTCTCTCCCCAAGGTTTGACCCCTTTTCCCCCTCGATACTTTCTCTCCTTCTACATTTCTGCAGCTGTTTCTGGATCTAAAGTGCCACATTTCCCGATCGGCATGTTCCACTAGTTCATGCTCTTCCTTTGCCTTACTACCCCCACACTTCCCAGCCCAACCGGTTAAGCCTAGTTCTGAGATTTTTTCCTGTTAAAAGGGAACTTTTTTTTTCTGCACCGTCACCAAGTGCTTTTTCAAATGCTCCTTTGGCATGCACTAAGTGAATACCAGCGTGTGTTTAACATAATGCATGAGTCAAGTGTTAGAGGCACACAACAGTATATTATTCAGCAATAACCACACATCACCGGCCAATTCAGGACTCATTCTTTGTGTATGTACACTACACATATGCGTGTGTGTGTGTTGGTAGAGCAGGATATATATTTTGCATTAATAAAGCCCTGGGTACATTGGTGTCAGCACTCCCAGAGACCTGATGGGATGAGGAAGCAGCAGATTTTGGCAGCTGTGTGTTGAGAGGATTATTTAGTGAAAGGACCTTCACTTTCTCATTTCGTGTGACCTTTTAATTATTGATTTTCAGCTCACTAGGACTCATCTCGCCTCTCATCTCCTTTCCTTCTTCTCGTCTGTGCCACCGCCTCTCCCTTTATCTTCACGGCTCTTCTTCTTCCAAAACACAAAATCACTCATAGCAACCCAAACGCACATGCACCAAATTCGTCTTGTCCTTTCTCTCCCACTCGCTTCTCCCTCATGTGCGTCTCCCTGTCTTGTCTCCATATTAAAATGCGTCGCTGCTGGCCGCTAGCTGCAGTGTCAGCAGGGGGGAATGAGGAAGGTAATTCATACCGGGCTGTCACTGAAACTGGAGGTGAGTAAGCACACCTCTACCCTGAAAAGACAGCCAGAAATGAGCCCAGCAAAGGACCTTAGAGGCATCAATAATCCAGCATCTCTCCTTGCACTAACAACAGCCTCACACGATCTCATTAAACACTGCACGCTCCTGGTGCTGGCGTATATTTGTACTGTCGGAGCTCAGATTGAGATAAATGGGAGCTCACGCTACCTGCAACGCCCCTGAGAGCACACACCCCCTGAGTTATAGCTATCAGTGAATTATATTATTTGGTCAGATCCACTTAGTTCTCTGTGGAGATGGTGACACAAGCCTCTCGATGAGAAGCGATTCCTGTGAAAAGATGTCGGTTCGTAGAAAGCCTTGGATGTGTTTACACCCACATGAGGTATATTTTAGAGCACCAGCCCAGTTCTCTGAGACACCAGTGTAAACAGACTGTCACAGTTCTCACTGGAGCTCTATTACCAAACCCACAAGGACACACACACACACACACACAGAAAAGCAAACAGCCACATTCCCAGTGACAAGCAGACACTCATTGAGACAAAAATACAGTATATAGAGCATATGTCTGTGTATCTTTGTGAGGGGTTGGACTCTGTTCCAATATGTCACTGTCCCTTGTGAGAGACAGTTGAGTGGGGGTGGGTATACTTGTATCTGCTTCGGTTCTCTGACTGCACATTGGGGGTTTTCTCCAGTGAACAATCGGATTGTTTCCCTGTACCTTAGGGTCTGGGAATCGGTCCTCAGGAGCCTTTGAACTCATGTGTCAACTGAAAGTTCAGAGTACCCAGCTTTGTTGGAGTACCTGGGTGTTGTGCTTGCAGGTGACCCTGCTGGGGATTCCACTGTTCTGGTGCGGGACAACAGCAAGATCTGGAGGTGTGTGAATGAGAGGAAGAGCCTGTCCAATGTGTTATTGGACTTCTGTCACTGATTGTCTATAATGATGTTTGAGCACAAAGGTGTTCGTAAGGAAACCACAGGTTGCAGATCAATCAGTGATTTTGTAGTTGTATTGCTTGTCTATGTCTTGGACATTCAGGTGAAAAGAGGAGCGAGTTGTCAACTGATCATCACCAGCCAAGTGGTGAAAGTATGCTAGAAATCGACGGAGGTCCTCAATTCCCACCTTCAGCAACGCGTCGATTGCATTCCAGAAAGGCTGCCGGCGTTTAATCTGAGTGGCCCATGTTCTTCATCTCCATTGCCGAGGGGGCTGCATGAAGATGTGGCTGCAAGGTAGTTGGTGCTTTTTGTGACAGTAAACCCTAAATCAGGTGGTGAACACTGGAGGTGAAGTTGCTGAAAAAGGAGTTCTGTCAGGTTTGGTTTGCTTGTGAGACTCTGGAGGCAGTTGGCAGGTACCAACAAGCCATTGGAGCGTGACTCTTCGAAGTAGCTGAAGCATAAACGGGCGTGTGAGGAATTTGGTGGGGCGAATGAGCAAGATACTCTTTCAGCCTTAAAATGATTCTGGCAAACTCTTTGGCAACTCAGTAGGGGTAGTAGTTCCATTTCGTGGAATGACAAGTCTGAGGCCTTTCATACAGGAAGCAGAGTCTGAGGACGAGCCCATTATTGGGGCAGGGGTCAGTGAGGTAGTTAAACAACTCCTTGTTGGCAGGGTCCCCGGGGGGGAATGAGATGCAGCACGAGTTTCTCAATTCTCTGGATGTTGTTGGAGTGTCTTGGCTGACACATAAAAGTCTGGCACAGTGCCTGGTGTGGTAGTCTGCCTTTTAAGAAGTGAGACCAGTGACTGGCTTCCAACTTTAAGGTGATCACAGTCCTCAAATGGGGTACGCCAGGGTACTGAAGAGCAGAGTCCGTCTGTTAGTCAAACTTCGGATTCAAGAGGAATGATGTGGTTTTTGTCCTGGTCATGGAACGCTGGACCAGGTCTTTGTCCTCTCAAGGATTTAAAGGTGCATGGAAGTTTTCCCAACCAGTCTATGTCTGTTATGTGGCCTTTGAAAAGGCATTCAATCACATCCTTTGGAGGATCCACTTTAGTTGCTGAGGAACTTGTTTCTGCTTCTTTTTGATGAAGTGCTTCTGTTGGCTTCAATGTGTTGGGTGACCTCCAGCTCACACTGGGCATTTTGCAGCCAACTGTGAAGCGGCAGGAATAACAATCATCCTGTATCTCTACCCTCACCTATAGTCACGAGCTTGCCTCAGTGAGCCCCCAGATGAGGTGAAGGAGGTAGCCAGGGAAAGGGCGGTTTGGATCTGGACCTGATAAGGGGTAGAAAACTGAATGGATGGATGAACATCCTGACACACAAAATGAAATACACAACTAAGCACGTCATATAATCCTAAAATAGATGGTTTAAGGCACTGGATTAAGTGTGATGCCCTAGCTTTGGCAGTTTGTTATAGAAACACAAACATTCATTCCTGCCAGGCTGCTGCCTGAGTACCAACACAGTTCAAAATGGTCATTTATGTGCACTCACCTCTAAAAGAGGCTCTCTGCCCCGCATCTCCTCTTTGCATCACCCCCAGGATAATTCTGTCCCAGGTATTTTAGGAATCTGTCTCGGGATAAGACAATCTGGGGGCAGCTGCTCTCTAATTTTAAGTGGAGGGCCTGAGGATATGGGTGTCACAGAGAGAGCTGAGAGCCAGTGGATATTAAAACCAGTAAGAAAGCTGCGTGTTGCATGTGCGTGGCAGAATATCATTGCACCAGCACCTCTGACTACCATTCCCAAGGGACCCCTCCTGAGGAGGTCAGGACCTGATCTAAGGGCAAAGAGTGAACCTCACTCCCCATCTCCACCAGTCAATTCATGATCCACTATGACAGTTTCAGTTGTTGTTGCCGTGGCAACACCATCTGCCGATCCAAGGAAAGCATTCACAGTGACACCTCCCCCTGTGTCATGGGAGTATAATTAAAGGGTTTGTTTGCTGGTGCAAGTGAGGCAATTGTTAAATGAGAAAATATATAATTTATGTCAAGAAAGAAAAAACTAACTTGTTTTGTGTGATCTGGTTGGTCCATATGCCAGACCTGAAAATAACTAGCTTGAAATGTTGTCATCAGTCACTAATATCTGCATCATCATCTGATGCTAACAGGTGCTAACAGGAGCTGCTGCTGCTGTTACATAAGATCCAGTTGGTTCATTACAGTGCATTAGCATCAGACCACTGATGCTCTGAATCAAAGCTGGTTCTATTACAATCGTGCCAGCAACGCTTTCCGGAACTGGTATTGGCGCATGCATTTCCAAATTCTTACGTGGGAGTCATGCACGAGGTCAATAAGGCGTTCCAGAGTGTGTCCTTCAGCCAGAGGCTTGCTGAGGTGGTTCACAGAGAAGCTACTGCAGGGTGCCGTCTTCCAGATGATCCCGACCTCTGCTGCCTGTGATGGAGGAGGCGAGAGGAGTTAAAAAAGGAGTGAAAAATAAAAACTGTGTTTTGTGTGCAGGGCAAAGGTAGATGTAGCAGCGCCGGGGCTGCAGGAGATCAAAACAAATTTGAACCTCCGTGATGTTATTGATTCTTTGACACAGAGGTAAAATATGGGGATTTCTTACAGCTGTGGCTTGTGGTGTTATCATTATTAGATTGTAATCATTTGTAGAAGGTGTTGAAGCTTTTTCTTGTCCATTTTCTTTGTGGGAAGCAAGAAAGTTACAAAAGGTAGTGATTGCTCTGAGTGTGATGGGCTTTTTGGATGATGTGTTTCTCAGTCTAGGCTCTGTCAGTGGAAAGGCCTGTTTCTCTCAGGCTGATTGCTCATTGTTAGTGTAAAGGGATGAAGCTGGGAAGAAGAAGTGATCTTGTGCTAATTTCTGGAAACAAACAAAAACTTGGCGTGGTGTTGAAAGAGAAAGATCTAGCTAGGCAGGATAGTTTCCAAGCATTGGAGCTTTTGTTAATTACTTAAGGGGGCTTAAGGGAAACTTTAATGAAGATGCCCCACGACTCATGTTTGCACCAGAGGTCCTGCAGCTTGTTATAAAGCAGGCATAATCCCACCGAGACGGTCAGTCTTCATTCAGACCTAATCACAGTTTATAGTTTGGCTGTTCCTCGAAATGACTTCTCCTCAGATTAGTTTGACCTCTGCTCAGAAAAAGACTAATATTTCTTCTGCAGTCAGCAGTGTCTGCTCCACCTGCACAGAGTTATAATGTCAGAGGAGTCACTATAGGCTACGGCCACACCGTCACAGTGGCGTGATGGATGTCAGCTCTGCCAGCTCCTGCTGAGAACGCTGAGTCATTTATCGCATTCCCAGCGTTCAGCAGTACGCTGCACCGGCTTCAATGCTCCGAATGTTTACCTGAGGTCAAAATCCACAAATAGCTCCGTGCATCACTCTTTATCCTGCTTTGAATGAGTCTGATTTGATAGTTTATCATATTTAGCACTTGCATCAACAGTTTGTTCCAGTTTATAACCTGAGTTTCAGGCGAGGGAAAACAGAAATCTCAGTCTACAGACTCCATCGTGTAGCGAAAAGAAAGCAGAGTAATAAATACAGCTTTGAACTTGAGAGCTCCGAGTCTGTTTCATTAATCAATGCCAGAGCTGCTGCTGGCTGTTCATCTTTCTTCTCCTCCCCTGCCTCCTCAGGGAGGAATTTTATCACTTTAAGGTTTGAGCATTTTTACATTCCTCCCTCACTCATTCGGTGAATTGAAATGAGAGAGGGAGTCTGGAGAATTTTATGGAGTGTCTACTTTTCATTTTCTTTCATTGCAAACCAAACAAAAATAAACAAAGTTGCGACAAACGCTCCAACCAATCCAGGGTTGTGAGGAGAGGCTGCAGTTGAGCCCTGCTGTCACTGGAAGACGGGCGGTCAGTATCTAAAAATACAAAATTTGCTCCCAGTTTTTTGAGTTGTGAAATCCAGCTGTCCTGTTTGAGGCACAACTGTAGTTGGCTGCAGCACTCGTGTTGTTGTTGTAGCTGGATCTTCTCTAAACACAGTCTAAGAATATGCCGGTCATCCAGCAACAGCACCCTCACTCACTCAAGCTTATTTCAGTCAACATACTTCAGGCCTGATGGCGCACCCATAAACTGACACCAAGTTACAGACCTGTGTTGATATTTTAAGGCTTGAGGGGAAACTTGTGCGTATGATTCTTGAATAGTAATTATATTTATACCCTTTGAACTGTTTGTATTTGCACATATACAGGATGTTGGGTCTGGATTTACCACCTGTTAAATTATGTCACTACACTCTGATAGCATAGAAACTATTAATTAACCATTAATAGATACAAAAATTAGACTAGCTTTCCAAATCTCATTGTAAGTTCTGGGTTTACTCTAGAATGGTTTAACACATGCAGTCTCTGATTATCCAACACACCCTTGTGAATTCTCTCCACAATATTCTCCTTTTCAGTGTGTCAAATGCAAAGAGCGGAGATGACATCTCCATATATTTTGCCTACGCGCTGTAATGTGTGCACGAAATAAATCTCATTCAGAGGAAGCACTGGAGTGGGAATCCTGGAGGTGGACAGGTATTTTGATCCCGAGAGTATATTGTGGAAATAAGCTTCTGTCAAAATGATATCACAGCTAGAAAGAAGTCGAGCAGATGGCGGGAGTTGGTACGCCTTCAGGGGAGCTCAAAGACTGAGTGGAAGCTGTGGGTCTTTGTTGCCACTGTTTTGGCTGTTATGGTCAGTGGTTGACCCCACAGCAGCTCAATGGCCATATAGCCTGGTTTCACAGCTACCAGGCACAGCAGGGATTTAGCACAGCATGGAAGAATGTGGAACTGACTCTGGTGGGAAAAGCAATGTTTCATTACTGCACTAAAGAAATGCTGTTAAGAATTAAACAGCATTTAAAGGCACACAATACAAATGCAACTGTGGCATTGAAACTGATAGCAGGTACGGTCAGCATAATAATAAAACACCAGGGGAAGTAGCGGCTAAGTGCTGATAATCAAATACCCTTGGTAAACTGATCATCAGTATGTGTGATCACCTCTATAAAAACAGAGGTTTTGGCATTTTGCTGGTCCGTCACATTCAGGTGTTTATTAACAGAATTTTACAATCTTCCCAGGAGTGAACGTACCTGCAAATTCAACCGTTCAATGCTCACAAAAATGCAAGAAACTCAGCAATAGCTGCACTAGACTCTACAGGCCTCAGTTAGCATGTTGAATGCTAAGATTCATGACAGCACACACCAGGAGAAAGCCTCTTCTCTCTAAAAAGAACATGGCAGCATGCCTCAGGTTTGCAAAGTTGCATCTGGGCAAATCACAAGACTCAACGACAAACAAGATCTAAGTGGAGATGTTTGGTCATATTGCACAGCATACCATCTGGTGAAAACCAAACACAGCACATCAGCACAAATGCCTCATAGTAACTGTGAAAGTTATGATGGAGGGGTGATGATTTGGGCTTGTTTTACAGCCACAGGACCCCGACCTCTGGCAGTCACTGAGTCAACCATGAACTCCTCTGTATACAAAAGTATTTTCGAGTCAAATGTGAGGCCGTCTGTCCGACAGCTAAAGCTTGGCCGAAAGTGGGTCATGCAACAGGAGAATGATCCAGAGCAGACCCGGTCCGGACCTCAACCAGACTGAGATGCTGTGGTGGGACCTTACAAGAATTCTTTCACAATTATGTGAGAGACTGATAAAGTCATACAGGAAAAAAACAGCTTCAAGTTATTACTTGACTCATGAGGTGTTCACAGGACTGCAGAGAGTCCTGTGAAAGAAATATCTCTGTCACAGGACTGCACGTGAGCATGAGGAAGAAATCGATTTGCAGTGAGAAGTAATTCCTCTACTTTCATGGCAGAAATGGAGAGCAGTAATGGCGGGTATGTAATTTCAGACGCCTTTTCCTTAAAGCATCGGCACATCAGAGGGACACATTTTATGCAGGATGTACCAAACGTAGGTGAGTTTTGGTGATATTCCCCTCAGGATATACATAAATTAAATAAAAGTTGTTTTTAAAAAATAGTTAAATTATTTCTTTGTTGTGGTGTTCAAAATATGGATGAGTTAAAGCAATATGTGAAGAATCTTTGGAAATTAGACACTAAATTAGCAACATTATTGAGTTTTGTGGAAAATTCTATTTTAGCAGATGAAGCAGTGCCTTCAGTCTGATGGGATGAGTGGGAGCATGAAGAGAAAGCCTGACAGAGAATATGATATGATAAGATAGTCCAGCCAAATCAATTTTTTTTATTATTAAGCTTCAAGTACATAATATATAAAACATGACAGATTCATGTGAGATATAGTCTCACACCATGGAAGGAGATTATTCTACACCCTACAGGGGTATAGAGTTACATGAGTTTTCAGCAGGTACTATCTACTAAGAGGGTTAATATGTTTAGGATAACAGTAAGACAGGAGTTCACAGCCATACCGGCAAAGCTGTGAGGCTGTATGCACATCTGCATGTCCAAGACAGCTGTAGGTGAACTAAAAGTGGCAGCCCAGCTCTATCCTTAATTCATGTGCGGTCACGAGCTGTGGGGAGCTCGCGCTTTATCGAGCACTGGAGAAAGTCATGACGAGTAAAACAGATAAAACTGAGACAATTGTGCACCAAAGAAGTTTTGCAGACTCCAAAATGAGCCAGAAGGTTTGTGGAAAGTATGGACTCAAGCCTAAACCTTTTATCCACATGAAGCTGCTTCAGTATTAACTTTAAGAGTAGCTGAGAAATAAAGGTGGTCTGCTTCAAAAAGACTTAAGGAAACCATTGTAAGCGCTGCTTGTTGTTGCTGCAGAAAAGGGAGTCACATCAGTCCAACTTTTTTAAAAAGCATCTTTCTGATTGGCTCGTCCCAGGCTCAGGTCATGTGACATGGCTGCTTAACTAAACAAGGAGAAGCAGCATTATTGTTGGATGTGGATGGACCTGTAGTCAGTTTTATGCATCACCAACATAGAACCAAAATAATAAATGTATCATCAGGTATGTAGACTTTTCTGCTTGTCACTGCATTTTGTTCAATTAAACTCGGGCCTATTTTTTGCATATCTTGCACTGCACTGCAACTACCAGCTAAATTTCATTATTTTATGGAGCTGATTGTATTTTCGCTTTCATTTTATTTTACTCTTAAAATAACCCAGCCCTGCCAGTTAGGATGTCTTTTATGTTGGCTCGCATCTCTTTCATCTCGCTGAAAAAGCCTTTGATGTCTCGGGGAAAGCTCGCTTTGAAGAACACAAATAAACCTGCCTTGTATTTTCTTCATAAAAATATGCGTTTCTGTATGTAACAGTCATGCTGCGGACGAGCACAAGAATGATCAAAGTTGTCTTATCAGCAGAGCATCTGATGCAGAAAACCGGTTTCATTTCTCTCCGTGAAGCGAGCATGAGGTGCTGCAAGTAGATGAAACTTGGAGCAAATCTCATCTATTAGTCATGAGGTTTAGGGAGTGTGTATCTGCAGAGCTCTGTGCATGCCCATGAGTGACTGTGCAGTGCTGCATTACTCCACATGTGCCCCTCTTTGCCTGCCTCCCTTTTCTCTGGATACTCTTGGCTTTGCCCAATGTGTTGAGTCACAAGGTAGGAAGGAGCGTCACCTCCCTCGCTCCTGGAGCTGCCACGCTTTCAACTCGCTTTTCGCTTTGAAGATGAAAGTCGGAGCTGATCACATTCATTTGTCCCATAAAATTATATCCTTCCCCCTCAAACGTATGGGGGTGGAGTAATTTTTAGTGCCGGTCAGAGAGTCATGTGGCTTTAAAGTTTCTTACTTTCAATAATGCTGACTTTAAACTCTGGTAAAATTTTCAGAATGCTGTCAGGAGTCCAAGAACCCACTTGGGAAAAGAAAAAGAAGCAGTACTTTTCAATTGCACACCGATCAACCACAAAATTAAAACAACTGACAAGTGAAGCGAATGACATTAATCTTCTCATTGCAATGCAAAGGTCTGCCACTGCTGGGAAAGCTTGCGTCCTTGCCCAAACCTTGCTCCATAATGGCAATGACACTCCCCCACAGCTGCAGTCCAAACTGCTCAAGACATCGATGGAGACCTACCGAGAAGTTCATATCTTCTATAATCAAATCTTATAATTAATTTTTTAGATAGGTTAATAAAAATACTGAAGTCCTGAATGTCATAGGCATTTTTTTTTTCTTTTCTTACAGTCGTGTTTACAAATTGATTACAGGCTAGGCAGACAAACTACCCCTACCTTACATTCATCCTCCTAAACTTCTCCCTCCCTCTTCCTTCATTTTACCCCATCCCTAGCATCCTCCTCAGTCACACCAACTCTCTGCATGTCCTCCTTAACTACATCCACAAACCTCCTCTGTGACCTTCCTCTTTTCCTCTTGCCTGGCAGCTCCATAATAAGCATCCTTGGTCCAGTATCCACTGTCCCTCCTCACCTTGCCTCTCTAGCTTTGCCTCCAAATTGCTCAACCTGAGCTTTCCCTCTGATGCGCTCATTTTAATCTCGTCCATTCGGATCTCTCCCAAAGAAAATCTGAGCGTCTTTAGCTCGGCCACGTCCAGCAACACCTCGTCTCTTTCTGTCAGTGTCACCGTCTTCAAACCAAACAGCACAACAGCTCTCACTACCATCTTTAATATGTTCCCTTACTGCTCTCCTTCTTTCACAAATCATCCCTGACACTCATCTCCACCCACTACAACCCGCCCGCACTCTCTTCTTCACCTGTCTGTTACTTTGGGTAGCTGACCCCAGGTATTTAAACTCAACCTGTCCATCAAAGAAGAAGGGACTCAGAGTCAATCCTTGTTGTATTCTTGCTCCCAACTTGAACCCATCTGTCACTCCTGCCGTGCAACTCATCATTGTCTCTCTGTCCTCACATTTGTCCTGCACCACCCTCACACACTTCTCCGCCACTCCTGACCTCCCCATGCAATACCATAGTTCCTCTCTCGGGATGTTATCATCTGTTTCCTCTAGATCCACAAAGACACGGCAGAACTCTTCGATACTTCTGCATCAACACTCTCAAATCAAACATCACATCAGTAGTTCTTTTTCTCTGCATGAAGCCATACTGCTGCTCACTGATCGTCACCTCTCTGCTAGCCTAACCTAACTTCAGCAGCTCTTTCCCTCATCTTCATTTTCTTCTTTCTTGAAACACTGAAATCAGAAGAATCAAACTTAAGTAAAGTTGTGTGTAAGTGGGACTGCAAGCGGGCTTTTGTCCACCAAGACCTTCAAGGTCATCTTCATGATTTATTAGTCAAAAAGTGACACATGCACACCAAACTTCTTAAAGTACGTTTAAAAAGAACAAAGAAAAGGAATATATACAAAACACAGCACTATTCAATTAAAAGTGAATATTCCAGAGAGCGCTTCCTTATAATGCAACAACAGGCGCTGCTTTAAGAAAAACCATCCTTTCAAACTTATTTCATATTTTAAAGAACTTAAATTCACAAGCACTGATGTGACTGCGCATCACACAGTTGAAACGTTTCTTAAACAGCTGTCCGCAGTATATGAACATCATGATGATGAGCGCTGCACACACACACACACGCAGAGTTGCGTAATGCAATGCGATTGTGCCGGTGGCAGTTATCAGCTGGTTGGCGCACAGATCAGCTGCTGCGCGCCGAGCTCTGGGTCTGATCTGCCTGACATCAGATAAACACAACGTCAGCGCTCACGTGTACAGTGAGAGTGGGAGCTTATGCTGCCGGGGAGAGAGAAGTCCTCTCACATGCTGGCAGATGAGAGTCGGGCACTGATGTTCCCCTGTTTGTCTGAGAGGCTGCGTTAAAAATAACTGATGGACAAAAAATGTTTCCCCATGTGGATATGCATAATTGTTTTTAAAAAAACAAACAAAAAAACCCATGCAAGTTTATTATATGCACACTTTCATCTACACCTTGGTCCAGTTACAGTTAAAAGACATCTACAGCAGCTGGCTTGTTATCCCCAGAGCTGATAAAGGTATGGGAACAGTAAACAGATGTTCATCATTAGCAGAGGGAAAAAAAAAGAGGGAATCCCTTCTTCAACTTGGCGACCAAGTAGCGCCCCCGGTAATTTAAACATCTGCCTCAATGAAAAGCCGACAGGGAATTGCACAGTGCTGTGGTTGGTTATTGCTAGATAATGAGGTAAATGAGAGAGCTTCAAATTTTTCTTTTTTCATTTGGAAAGATGCCAGTGCAAAAGTGTGTCATTTCAAAGGACGGTTGTTAAAAGTTTTTATGGGTAGGGTCATAAATCTAATAATTAAATGAAGGTAAAACTATCTGAAACCTTCTTTTGTGGTTCCATGTTGGTCCCAGAGTGGTTGGGCACAATCGCTGCCACATCAGTCATTTGTGAAACCTCATTGAAGCCTCGTTGGTACCATTTCGGCTGCTGCTGTGTTAATTTCTTAAGCGACCATCATCAGACTAATAACAAACTGGACCAAAACTGGATCACAGATTTCACAGGTGGTTTGTAAGTAGCACTAAGACAATCCCACAAAAACACCACAAACATCATGTGGAGGTTCACTTTAGTTACTTGATTGAAGGAGGTGAGTCCTGGTGATCACTTCTCAGCTACAGCCGGCATTCACTAGCCAGTCAGTCACATCTCTTCTTTAAGCCTTAAGTTTAAATTGGTGGTTTATACTTTTTCCTACCCTGGCCTTATTGATATGAAGGGGTAAATTAGCTTTAGAGAACAGGTTTTTGTCCCAGGCTAAAAACATGTATTTTAAGCTGCAAAATTTGGCATTTTAACATGTTTGTCTATGCAGGTTTACTTGATGTTGGATCAAGGATTAAGTGGCAATTCAAGGAAATCCATTCTGGCTTCATGTCTTGTTTGCCTGTAGATGGGTTCTGAATCCGGCACTATCACTGTGATGTATGTGGGAAACAGTTACCTGCTTGTTTTGGAGACAATTTAGAAAAAGTAAGCCAACAAAGAAGTGCCAAACACTACAGCCACTACAGGCTGCCTCCAAAAGTGAGTCACTCCCCTTACACCCCAATGTTAAAATGCCAAACTTTAAGGAGTCGTACACTCGAAGCAGTAAGCAGTGACCATGAAAACTCAGTGACATTCAGCAACGACAAGGGAAATAACTGGCAAAGCAAACTGGGCGGGTCAAACTTTTCTGAAATTTGAGGTGAGCAATTGAAACGACTGCCAATGAGGGTGAAGAATATAAACAGCTGCAAATAAATTGCCATCCTGTAGCACCTATGTCACTATTTGTGGAGGAATTTCTGTTTAATGTGAATTTCTGAGTATAGAGCCTGTGATTTATCACAGTTAATTGCTATAAAATCACAAACAGACTGCATGTAATTGTCAGCCTGTACCGATTCAATTGCAAACTGCTAGCAGGCATGTTTCAGTCTCAATGACATTTCAAAGGAACCATTTTGAATGCAGCAGATTGTGAGTTCATTGTACATGGATGCAATAATTATTGGTTGTGTTGTGGTCTCCAACCACTCTTGTCCCTAGTGTATCTGTAGCATAAACAAAGATAAAAATAAAACCTTGACACTTCAAAATTGTAGAGTACAAAACCAGTGGGAGATGTCACAGTAGATATGTCCATTGCTGCAGCTCAAGCTCACAAGCTAAAGCTCCCGCAGTTTTGAGATCAGTGTCTTAAAATTCAGATTTGATCAAATGTGGCCCCTTGGTTTGGTCTACAAACTACATTTTTCACTTATCAACAGGAACAAAAGGTTAATTCTCTTTCTAAGGCAGATAAGCTGAACACAAACAGCTGTGATTTTGCCCTTATTATGACTCCAGAATGCTTTTGTTCCCTGGATCTGGCCTCACCTCAAAGTTTCTTTGAGTTTGATCGACTTTAACGGGAAGAAACGAGAGGAAGACGTTTTCACCGTTTAAAAGTTCTTTAATTGTTCAGTTGGTATAGGATTTGGAAGCATTGAGTCAAGACATGGTCAGCAGCCATACAAAACGAAACCAACTAATTAACATCGACTTGAGAGGGGGAAAAAAAACAAAGGCAACACACATACATTAAAAAAGAAGACAATTTAGCCATCGTCAGGTGATCACAGTAAAAAGACGCACAGTCCTAGTCTCAACTCAACAGCATGCTGAAAGTTCAATGATTCGCACAAACTGACATTCACTCACAACTCGAATAAAAGGCTGCAGAACAACCCTGATAGGCAAAAAAGTACAGTAAGACACCTCAGAGAGAACAAAACAAAGAAAACAAATCAATGCATAGACAACAAAAAAAAAAAGTTTCAAAATAAAAGTCAACCTAAAGACAAATTTCTTGTGTTGGCCTTTTACATTGCGATGATTGAGGACATTCAAATAGAAGTTATTGCCAACAGGATATAACACTTGGATAACACTTACCCATAAAAAAAGAGATCATCTTTTTAGTTGTTGTTGGTTTTTCTTTCTCCAGAAACATTTTTAAAAGAGCTAGTAGCTTCCACAAACATCAAGAATGTACAAACAATGGTCATTGTGGCAAGGCTTTGAAGATCCTCGGCTGAATGAACATTAAAAGCCACGAGGCAGACATGCTCGGCGTCGAAACATTACAGTTATTTTAAGTTATACAAGTTAACAAACTGTACTTAAACACATTTAATACTGAGCAGTTCACTAGAAAATAAAAGCATGTCCGGTGTTATCCGCTTAGCTATTCCAGTCGTGTCAATTAACAAGATTTATTTTTTATTTTTTTAAACACTGACAGGATAAAAACGTGTTTACAAAGTTTTTTTTGTTCTCAAATCCACTGAACCAAACAGACTCTCTGTGCTAAATATCAAAATGTATTTTTTTTGCAAATATCCCACTGATAATAGTGCAATAGATACAGTACAGTCAGAAACATACTCCCGAGGATTTAGAAACGCACCGCTTTGCGTTACCTTTCTGAAAGTCGGCTGAAGCAAAAGGAAGCGGAAAGGTTTTTAAATTCTCAGAGTATCGCACGCACTCCTCGTGTTTGGCGCCATGTCTTTAGTTACAGGTAGTTAAAAATTAGAGTTTGTGACTTTAGTGTGAGCAAAGAGCCACTGATGGTTGATGACGTTACAGAGCGACTCGTGGTTCTCCCACCTTTAATGGTGTGTTTGAAGAGCCGGTTGTCGACTCGGTAAGCAATAAATTACAACTACAGCCTGTTTCCTTCCTAACTCTCAATTTCATCTTACAACTTAAAAAATAAAGAAATAAAAAAGTCAAACAATTGGCACACTTAATTCATGTTTCCTATTTCCCAACTATCTGTACAATTAAAAAAAAAATTTTTTACATGTCACGTCTGGGGTGAACGTGCACACTTGTGTTTCATGATTGATGTGATTACGTCTGGTAGTGTTTTTAACTCTTCCCTCTCTCTTTTACAGCCTGCGGGTCGAAAACTAAGCGTCAGAAAGAACAAGTGGGGCCTCATTTATAAACCGATCCATGGATTTCACAAAGAAATAAAAGAAAAAGAGAAATGTGTCGATTTTCATTTACATAGACCCCGCTGGTCATGCCGTGAGCCTGCTAACCCATGTAGTCAAAGATGAATGATTAATGACGGGCCTGCTGAGAGTGTTACTACACACATCAATCAGCTGATCGTACTAGTATTCATGCAAGCCACACGGAAAATTCCAGAGATCTCAAGTCATACTTGTTTTTGAAAACATTCTGGGTTAATCTGATGAAGGAGAGCAGAGGTGGGTTAGATATCACTGTGGCTTACTTCTTTTAGCTGATGACATTTCCGTGTGGAGTATTAAGGGGCGAATTTAAAAATCCGCACCTCCAAATCTGGCGTGGTTGTCTGGCAGAAAAGGATGGGGTGCCAACTCTGGGATGGAAATGAGTTGATGTGTCTAGTGGAAGAGTTTCCAAAGGAAGGGAAGAAGGTAGCGGGAGATTAACACACGGGCTGGCGTGGTCTACACTGAATCTATGTTCCCAACTTCATGCACAGTTTTGGGTCATGAATGAGCCCACAGATACAAGCGGCTAAAACGAGCTTCCTGAGAAAGACGAGCAGAGTAACAGATAGTCTGAGGAGCTCAATCGCCCGGGAGGAGTTCACAGTAACCCTGCTATCACCTCCATCTAAAACTAGCTAGCTGAGGTGGTCCAGAGCACTTGGTTTCCTATAGGTGAGATGTTACGGGCATGTCCAGCTAGAAGAGATAACATCATCTCCGCTGGCTCGGCAAAGCCTCAGTGTCCCTGTAGGAGAGTTGGAGGCAGCTGCTATGGGGGAGGGAGGTTTGAGCATCTAAGCACAGAGTGCCTTCCCTTTGAGCTGGACGTGGATAAGTGGCAGAATGGATGGATGTTTACCAAATTACACGGAAACTCCACTAATGGGAATGTTTACGTCTCCGCAGAACTACAAAATAATATATGTCTTTTTTTGTCCTATTGATGGGGTTCAACGCATTTTACTTTATTTCCAGAATGCAGGGTCGAGTTAACATCTGTATCTGTAGGGGAGAGCATTTTGCATTTTTCATGTTTATAAATGAGGCCCCTGGTGGAAAGCAAACAAAAGCCTTTATAACACAACAGCTAAACCAAAAACAACTTCAGCCCAGCGGGGTAAGCAGAAATAATCAAAATCTCTCCTCTAACACTCATCAATCATCGCTCTCGCTGCTTGACCAAAACTATAATTCTCTTTGCTTCGGTCAGCCCGCTGGTCAATTCTACCAGCAACAGCAGATACAACATGTAACACTGCTAAAAAAAAGAAGAAGTCCCAATACAAACAGAACGATACACATCCAAACCCTCCTAAAAAAACAAAAAACCCAATGATAATCATCCACACGATCTGAGTGTTTTCACTGACTGCCTTGGTGCCAAAGCTTCAGCCCGCAGTGACCCACACTTGAGTGCATCTCAGGTAATGGTGCGCCGACTTGTACGAGGAGGAGTCGAGGGGTGGAAAAGGCCGGGTGGAGGGTGAGGCAGCCCCCGCCCCGTCTCTTCCCATCCTCTTCTGTCCCTCTCAGGCATCCTCCCTTCACCTCCTCTCCTGAGCTCAGCAGGGGTCGTGTTTGTGGAGATTAAAGGTGGTGTGGATCACGTGCAGGGAGGGATTGGGGGTGAGGTGGGTGGGACGAGGGGCGCGGGAGCCAGGGTCACTGTCGTCGATCCTCCGTCTCTGACCGTGAGAACGCCATCACCACATCCTCTGCACCTGAGAATCAACGTGAGACACAAATACAGACTTTTAATGTGACATGCTTTTTATCTAACACCAGCATCGATCGATAAAGTACGATAGAAAGGATAAAAAAGAAATAAAAAAACACTACTTGGGCTACTTGTGCGCTTACATTTGACTTATGCCGTGTCTCTACTGTTGCACTGTAACACTGCTGCTGCTGGGCCCTTGTGGCAATAGATACACACTTTGAATGAAGTAGTATGTCATCAGTGACAACAGCACATTGGAAAAGGATGGAAAATGCCCTTCATTTTGTTCGCACTAATAAATGCTGCCGCCTGCACAAGCTGCAAGCATCGATAAAAAGCTATTTAGAGTTTCTTTTTCAGACTGTCAGAAATAATCGTAAATTTCCTTTATTCCGGGACATCGTTTTGAGGCTATATTTCCCACCTCTAGTAGCCACCCGGACAGGACATGATGGAAAACCAAAAAAGGTAAGGATTTTATTATCAACTGGGAAGGAAACTTTACTTCCAGCTTCAGAAGATAAGCTGTTAAAAGAAACTATTTACTTTTCTGACTAACAGGAAACGTGTTTTTGCCTTTTCTTAGAGTCGGTCTAAATATTGGACTAGGCACAGAAGCAGTAAGTGCAAACACAACCATACAGAAATACTAAGGAACTTTTGCGCCAGTCATGAAAGATTTGAGAAGAGGCCTCGGGCAGAGACTTATGAAAGTTACCTGATGCATTTACAACAAAGTCAAGTCTGCGAAACATTTGTTGGGCTGCATGCACAAAAAACAAGGCCGCTCTCTGCCGTGAGGGATCAAATTGCATTCTTCTAGCTACATGCATCTATCCCGGTTAGGGCTGCCACAAACGATTATTTTGATAGTCGACTAGTCACCGATTATTTTTGCGATTAGTCGACTAATCAGATCATCATCCATAGGAGGTACAGCGTACAGCTTATTGCACCAGCAACATCTGGTCTTTTATAACTATCATTAGCTTACAGCTTGAAGTGTTTGTGCTAACTAAAAATAAAGACAAGATGGTAGTTTATTAATTTTTAATGAAATTTGCAGATTGTTTCGGTGAAGTTTAATAAACTCCTTGCTTTCTAAAATATAACAGGACACCGGAGTATATTCTCCAGCTTCTGATAATCAGCTGTCTGCTTGACAGTTTTAGCTGTGCAAAAACTATAACTTTAATCTCAGCCAAACCGATTTACTCAGGAACAAATAAAATACTAAAGAAAGCCAAACAATAACATTTTTAAGTTATCTAAGTGACTTATATATATGTTTAACCTGACTAGCGAAAGACGGCGGTGGGTTTGAAAACGATTTGCCGGGAGTCCGGTGTTCTCACGGCTCTAGTTAGCCTTGCCCCCGCCTAGCTAACGAGCTAGTGGGTAACAGACGTCTCCGAAAACGTCGGAGCGCTTTTGAAAATACGTGGTGTCTTGATAAACTGAGCAGATATTTGAGGTTTACACAGCTACATTCTCGCCTGAAAATATGTTAAAGGTTTATTTTGTGACCCAGAAAGAATAATAAGAGTAAAGTTAAAACTAACTAGCTGCCGCCATTGTTGACAGCTGCGCTATGAATTCTGGGACACAGCTTCTTCTTCTTCGGGGTTTAATGGCAGCTGGCATCCTTGTACATGCAGTGCTGCCATCTTCTGTTTCAGTCCGTTATTACACTCTTAAATCCTACTACTCATTCCTGCGTCCTTTGTGATCTTACAAAGCTTCAAACGATGTGTCGACTATTAAATTAGTCGTCGACGATTTTAATAGTCGACATAATCGTGACTAGTCGACTAATCGTGGCAGCCCTAATCCTGGTCAGTCTTCCACATGTTTTGTGCTATCGGAAAACCCAAAACACGTTTGAGTTCAAAGTGTGAAGCCAGACAAGTTTTCCACAGGTCCTAGGATCCCGTCGGTATCCTGTAAATCCTGTCAGCTGTGACTATAAAGCCGAAGGGGAATACCCTGCTGTGAAAATCCTTTTGGTGCATGCAGGTAATTTCGTGTATCGCCATATATGTATCACCTACTGTGGGAACCCACCCTCCTCAATCTGAAATCACAGCACTCTGACTGGAGATACTGCAACACCCTGAGTGGCTCACTGACCTCCTACATCCTGCTCTGCAATGATAACACTTAAATCTGAGGCTTCAGCACCAGTCAGTGTCCTCTGCTGTAGTACAAGTGTGTCTGCCAGTAAACTGTGTGAGAATCCAGCAGATTTCCAATTCGTGGAAAAAACTATCAGTGTTTACCATTTCCTTTATTCTTTCTGTGCTCGTTTCATTTTGCCACCTTAATGAGGACCAACCGATAATTACAGCCTCATTTGTGTTGAGTCAACTAATGAATCCTGCCAGCTACACAAAAAGGACTTTCTCAGCTGGCTTCTGCTTAACAAGAAATCATTCATTAGTCTGCTGCCAACTGTGATTTGTCAAGTGATTTGGACACACACCCACCGAGTGTGTTTTTTTACTCTCATAAGTGGATATACATTTTCCACTTCTGTTCACATAACATTAAATAAAATATACAAAGGTAATTCAGTGCCTCATATATTCAGCTGTTCTCTCATATTAAGCACTCCGGCATTCAGAGTTTAAACAAAGAAGAAAATATCTAGTTGTCAAAAAGGAAGTACTCTCCCTCTTTTAATTTTAAGGTTTTACATACAGGACAACACAACTTCTTCACATCATTGCTTCAGTTCATTGATGTGTGTTTGCATTCATTCATGCACAGCTCTCTTAAGGTCCCCCCCACAGCATTTCAATCAGGCTGAGGTCAGGACTTTGACTGCAAGATGTTAATTCTTTTCTTTTTCAGTTATTCTTACAGATGTTTTGCTTTGCTCGATTCATTGTCCTGCTGCATGAGGCAGTGTGGGCTTCAGCTGTCAGACAGCCTCACATTTGACTCTAAATACTTATACAGGCTGCAAAACAAGCGCAAATCATCATCCCCACCACTGCGGTGACAGTTGGTTTGACTTGTTTGTGCTGAAATGATGCGGGCAAATGGTTTTCTGCAAATGTGTTACTGTGTGTTATAACCAAACGTCTCCACTTTGGTCTTGCAACTCTGAAGGTTATTGTTCTCAATGTGCAACTTTGCAAACCCAAGAGAAGCGGTTTTCTCCTGACAAAGCTTCCAGACAAGCTATATTTACATTTAACATGCTAACTCAGGCCTGCAGAAGCTGAGATGAAACTTTATTTATTTTGTTGTTTTGTTTTTCTGACCTTGGGGTGAATTTGCTGGGATGCACACTGGCAATGATTGTTTGGCAATGGCCTCCTAACCCTCCCCAGATTGTTGGACCAGCAACTATTGCTTCTCTAAGATCACGACAGATGGCTTTCCTCCTTGGCATCATGCTAACACACACCTGAATGCTGCAGAAACAGCAAACTTCCAAACCCTCTGCTACTTCTCGAGGTGCAGATACCTGTTTATTCTTATTAGATTTTGTGTTTTTTAAGACGCTGTCTTTTCTTTGTCACATGACTATCAAGTACTTTTGCACCACTGCATAACTGTTGCTGGATAGGATGTCAATGGGCATTTCCTCCACCAGCTCTTCAAGTCAGAGTGATGCCGGAGAGGCTGATTTGCACCCATGTGATAATACAGTGGCTTAGCTAAATCACAACGAGTGACTGGGGGTCATGTGTCCTCCCTTATGCAAGCTCTAAGCAGGCAGCACCCTCATCTAAGCTAAATAGAGTATTTCAAGTCTACTGTTGCGTGTTACATGTGAAAAAGCCTAGCGGAAGATAATGTCCCAACCTGATTCATTTGAGAATGACGTGGGAGACCCCATTAATGTCTCCCAAAACCTTAAATTAAAAAAACTACCTCAACGATGAGAGGAGAAAAACGATAGCAAGGTGCAATAGTCTACATCCACAGTACGCATGAGCATGTGATGACATAAAAACCATCTAATAAGCAACATCTAAGAAATCTCATTAACACCGAGCTCCACACCTTTTCAAATGGTTAAGAAGAATCTCTATCAGCACCTCGTGTGTGCCTGCTATAAAAAGCCTTTCTTCTCTTCAGCCCTGAAGTGCGTGTTAGATTTAATTATTATGGAGATATGAAAGTAGGCCAGGGACTGTGAGCCTTCACATGTATTTGGCACAAAGGGCGGACCCTCCTCATCAGACGGCACAGACCCTCCAAAAAAGCAGAATTTTGTTTTTAATTTGCTATCGCTCTGGGAAAATAATTTGCATCTTTCTATAGCGCATTCAGGTCATCCTGGAGCTTGATGAGATCAAGATTTTTTTGAGCGGGGCGGAGGGTTAATGTGATCTTTCAAGCTCCCCCTCCCATGGGAGCTCCCTGGCTTACCCAAAAGAGACTACTGTACAAGAAAGAAAAAAACAGTATCAGAAACATGGTGCTTGACTTCAGCTCATAACACAAACCTCATCTGCTCTGAGACACCACGTGGGGATAAATGGTGCTTGAAAAAGAGACAATTATGTAATACCACACAATAGGAGAGTCGACCTGAATTACACCTCTGCTGAATAGCACGGATCATGTTTTGGTGCAGCAGCGTGTAATAACAGCCATTCATCAGAATAAACGCCTGCCTGAATTATTTTGTGTGATGGGAGTTCGTTATTGTGTAGCGGGCGGTTCACGCTCTGAGCAACTTGGGCAGAATAAAGCAGCTGATAGTTTCTCCAAATACTTCCACAGATGGATGGAAGGGCTTTATCTGAGCACTTTGCCCTGCCACACACACACACACACACACACACACACACACACACACACACACACACACACACACACACACACACACACACACACACTCTCGCCAACAAAATGGAAACGTCAGGTCCCTCAACACTGTTGCCTAGCGACAGATAAAAATCACGACTGCATCACTCCCGTTGCGGCCTATGAGCAAAAAGCTTTCGGTCTGTTTCGTTGCAGCTCTGCGTCCAGCCCCCTTTCTCCTTCCTGCTCCCCCATCCACCTCACACTGGCTCCTTCCTCGCCACACGAGAGCGGCACAACACCGGATGGTGGATTATATGAATACAGTGACAGTAAATGTGCTCAGCCCACCAAAAGAAAAAAAATAAGAACATTAATGCGTTCACATGAACATATTCATAAGCAAGCAGCCTTTCTTCGCTTCTCTGAGACTACAAATCAAAATGTGGTTGCCTGGGATTAACTGCAAAACACACAGGCCTGCAGAAAAACCTCAGAGGACAAGAAAACTGTGAATTAACCCAAAAAGAAGTTTGTTTGATGTCAAAGGCGCCAAGCTGCACTCCCGAGGGTGTCTCCAGCCTCTACATGATGACTCTAGTGTAGCAGCGAGGAAGCACCAGCAACACTTCAGGTCACAATCTGTGCAGGGTCAGGCCAGGGGATAAAGGCGTGGGACACCCATCATCCCCCCAAACTCAACAACAGCAGGGGCGAGTTAAGAAGCGTGACACACAGCGGGGAAGTGTGTGTGGTCCAGCTCAAAATATTTACCAAACACAGTGGGTCTGTCGGCTCAGAGCCCTGCACTTCTTCCTGCTTAGTAATTATTACAACAACATAATTTTAAACGGTCTTTTTAAACAAGATAAAGCTCAAAAACTTTGTGGTTTAAAAATAAAAAAAGACTATTTTAATGCTATCCTTTATAAACAAGGCTGTACAGATAGATTTGATCTGTTTGTAACAACATTTGTTTTTAGAGAAAAGAACTAAAAATCAGTTTTGGTTAAGGAGATCATAAAGCAGTTCTTTCAGACATACTCTAACACACCTTCTGGCAGATTTGGAATAGAGATATAAGGAGAAACTGAGGCAGACGTGGTACTTAATAAATCTGAGTGCTGGGCAGCAGACTCATGCTGCAGTGAGGAATCGGATAAAGCCAGGATCAATACGGCTATGGCCAAGCCAAGAAGCCAAACACAGCGGGGGGAGGGGGTTTGCTCAGTGCTCTGACCTGGTCTGAATGATCAAACATGGCTGCGGTGAATGAATGGATGAGACAGACAGAAAGAGACCCGAACATCACAGCCAGGCTGTGCAATTAGCACCCCAGCCTGGCCCTTTCATGACACCTGCTCCACTCCTACCAGTGTAGCACGTCACAACACCACCGAGGCCCAGAAGGGAAGGTCAGCTTTCCTGGGACATCTGAGGTTGCCATGGCAACCCCACTCCTCCTCCACCTCTATTGTTGAGGCCATGCAGCATCCTTCTGGGAGGAATAAACTTCCCTCGTCAAATCAGAAAGGATAACAAGCCCCGAGACTGCTGCCTTTATGAGCGTTTTGACAAACCGTATTGTTTAAAGTGACATGACGCCAATTACAGAAAGCTGTGGATAAAAGAGCTAAAGAGGAGGAATAAAAAGCCCTATTACAAAGACAACCACTGTATTACTGCGCGTCAACTAGTGTGTCAACGAGGTCTCTGCATCATAACATGTTAATTCGCTTTAAATAGACACAGTTATTGTTCAGTATTAGTCAAAAAGTGGCAATTAACACTCAAAGGGAGTGCCAAAAAACACAATTTCAGGATTTCTCACTTCAATGCCAAACATGGTAACAGCATTTAAGCACAGCTTATTATCCTTCTATGCAGATTAAAAAAAACAACTTCATTAAGGCATTACATTAAAAAGCTGTGTGGAAAAAACCCCCGTCTCAGCTACGGAGCCTTCGGCAGAGAATTCCTCTTTGGCCTGATTAAAATCGCAAAACAAAATTCTGTATTTGCATGTATGGTAATCAGCCAATTAAAACTATCTGAAATGCAAATCCAGTGACCCCTACTCTTACAAGAAATATGAGTGGCAGAAAGCTGATTTTCTATTGTTTTTTGTTTGGTTGTTTTTTTTCCCCCCACAAGGAAGAACCAGTAAAAAAAAATCTGGCAGTTGAGCAGAGTCTGAGAAAATGAGTCTCATGTGAGCTACATTCCCACTCAGTCCACTCGACATGATGAAGACTGAACACTTCTCTGCTGCACATCATTTTTGCACCAGAACGTGCTAAGCAGACAGCAACCCTGATGGATCAGTCACATCAGTAGAGCTACACCTTAGGAGATGTCTTGCAGACAACCTAACCTTGATTTCGAATAACATCAGAGGACATTTTCACTACTCCACTGTGCACGCAGCGCCCTCTAAGCACCCCACCACCTGATCAATGACGCCGTGTGTGACACTATCGCTCCATGCTGACACCCCTTGAGGGTGCTGGTATCAGAGCATCCTGCGTCAGCATGGTCAAACTACGCTGCGTTTCACATAATCACAAACCAGTATTGATGACCGTGTCACCCGTTCGCGACGCTGAGAACATGGGCAGACCAATTTTTCCCCAGACAGAAAAACTCAATAAGGAGATTGAAAAAAAAAAGAGGCCTATAATTCAACATGATCATGATGCTGGTATTAATAAAACGTTATCAATATCAACCCCTTAAGTACTACGAAGCGAATAATAATTAAAGCTGTAGCTTCAGCATCTGCTGCAGAGATTAACCAGAAGTTTATGGAGATGCAACTGCCAGCTTGACCCACCCTCACTTATGGCAACATTTTAGTAACAGTGTTGACATCCTTGCCAATCTCATTTAGCAACCAAAGAAAACCCCAAACAACTGAAGATAACTCGCTGGTACAGACAGTTCTGCTGGTTCATCCGGCGGGATGGTACAGGTCTCCTGTCATTATAATGAAGTGTGAGCAGTGCAAACTAGATAGAGTACAGCATGAGTCAAACCTCTCGGTACAGGTGTTCAGAATTTGTCTAGCAGCAGAAATACACATTCAAATACATTCTAGTGCAAACGCCCTTTCCTCAAAGTGTATGAATAAAATTAGCATAATTACCTATGTTTATCAGCTTGCTGTGTGACTCACTACCAGGCAACAAATATACTTCCTTTCATCTTTTTTTACTCCCCAATTACCAAGTGTAAATGAGATCAAATACTGGACTTTCTCTTCACACCAACTGAAAAGATCCCATGTGTGCTGATCCCTACAAACCGCTGTCCTTCAGCACAGCGCTCAATATTTAAAACAGATTAACTCTCAGCAATCTGCACGATGCTTAATCACAATACCTCAGACATAGTGCAGACCACAAATTATCCACTGGCACACCGAGGAAGTGGCATGCTGCCAAATGACACTAAATGTGTCCGTTTCTGTGATGTATAATGCAGACTTGGAGCGCCATATTCCTCCATAATTGATGAGACTCTTCCTAGCTTTATTGACAAAGCAAAGACTTTGCATGGAGTGAGAGGCGGCGAGCACAGCAGCATAAACTGACAGCTAGACTGCAGTTAAAAAAAGAAAAATGTACATCATAAATTAATGACTTCAAACCAGTACTGATCTCCCATTCGGGTGCTGTAGTTTGAAATATATGACACGATCATACGTCCTGTCTGCTGCAGTTCTTTATATTCTGCTGCCTGATGAAGGAACGCAGTCTAATAATGAAATACACATCATCAGTGATGCAATGACCCATATTAAAAATTCAATGTCGCGTCCCACACTGCACAGTGAGGGCGCGATTAACAAAATGTCAATGTACTTCGGCGGCACGGCGCGGCACAGCACGTCGTACCTTTTACCCGCACCTTACTCAACACCTTATATAATCACAGCCTAATCCCTTCGACGCAGAAAATGTGATGTTTCTAAATTCAAACATGATTGTTTCCCCACAGAGCAAGGACGCAGACAAGGACACCTAACACTTCCCTCTGGGTGAAGCATCAAAGCCAATTTTCCAAGCTGGAAGCTCCCCTGGGGAACCCAATATCATAAGGGGCAAAGCAAGACCGGAGCCCCAGCAGGTTCACCACAGGAGGACAGCGGGACTCCGAGCTCGCAGATGTGTTTTTGGACTGAGCTAAAGTCTACTCACAAATAAATAAATAAAATAACAATGCTGCTGCTTTTTTAGGTAACTGCAGTGCCTTTTCACATATAACATTTTGTTAAATATAGCGCCCTCAGGTGGCTTAAGCTCAGGAGCACCACAGACAGGTTTAGAAAGCTCAACAGCATCCTCTGCTGTCTTGACAAGGCATGACCAGCATTTGTAAGGTTACATCTGTAATGAAGAGTGATTTACAGAGCAAACATCAAAATATTATCCATTAAGTAAAGCAGAGGAGAAACTAGTGATGTGCTTGAGCTGAGGATGAGTCAGTTGTTTCCAGCCAGTCATGCTGTTTGTGGCGTGAGTAATCTCGCAGCGCTGGTGGGCTGCTGAGTCGGCCTCCTGTGCACAGTCAGCGAACCAGTTCGGCCTGCTGGGGTGCATACTGTAAAGGATGATGTGTGTTGAGGGATTTTCCCCTTGTTTTTGGTCGGGCATTTTTTCCTCTAAGGGTGGTGTCTGTGGGCTAATGTTTTATAAATGTTTAGCAATAGCACGCTGCCATAAACACCTTTGATTTGTACATATTTACAAAAAACTATGAAAATTAGAACTATACTGATATGCAAAATAGGAGTACAACAGGGTTTTTGAGCCTTTGGGGGTTGAATACTAGGCCTCATCTCATCTCTATGAATTTCGCTGCCATTTGATAAACAAAGATAGTTAAAAATTTGTCTTTTTACAATAACAGTGATTTTCTTTTCACCCTGGATAAAACTTACTGGGGCGTGCCAAAACCATCTTTCTGCAGTCCTATGAAAAACTAAGCACACCACATGGTTCAGTAGCTTGTAGAACCACCTTTAGCATCATTAACTTAAGTCATTATTTTCTGTATGACTTCAACAGTCTCTCACATCATTGTGGAGGGATTTTGGCCCACTCTTCTTTACACAGTTCCTTCAGTTCATTGAAGTTTGCCAGAGATCATTCATGTACAGCTCTCCTAAGGCCCTGGCACTACTTTTCAATGTGGGTGAAGTCTGGACTTCGTCTGGGTCATTGCAACACATTGTCCCGTTGAATGACCCGGTGGGGGCCAAGCTTCAGCTGTCAGGGATATGGCCTCGCATTTGACTCTAGAGTACCAACATCTGCACTTTGGTCTCATCTGTCCAAAGGACATTGTTCCTGAAGTCCTGTGGTTTCTTCAGATGCAGTGTTGCAAGCCTACACCATGCTGCCCAGCTCTTTTTAGAGAGAAGAGGCCTTCTGCTGGCAACCCTTCTAGCCATAATTGTTTAGTGTTATTCTAATTGTATTGCCATGAACATCAACATTTAGCATGCTAACCGAGACCTGCGGAGTCTGATGTGTAGCTCTTGGATATTTTGCAATTTCTCTCTGTATTGAACAGTCTGACCTTGGGGTGAATTTAGTGAGACATTCTTCCAGGGAAGAGTGTGGCAGTGTGTTAAACACCTAATGCTCCAGACCTAAATTAATGCCAACTGACAAACAGATCTGATTTTATAATCAATTAATAAAGTGCTTTTGTTTATCAGCACCTAGTGGCTACTTGCCCTGTTAATTTCTATGGAAGCAGTAAGGGCGTAGTTCATTTTTCACAGAACAGCATGAAGTGCTGAGAAAACTTTTTCACATGAATGTATTTTGCAACTACATGAACAAATATTTCCTAATAAAAAAATGCTTCAGCTAAAATGACTGCACCGTTAAACTGTGTGTGTGTGTGTGTGTGTGTGTCACAGCCTTACCCTGGTCTATGTTGTGCTGCGGTAGCTGGCTCATCTGACTGTGGACCACACCTGCGTAATTTCGGAGAAAAGCCTCTTCACTCGGCGTAAGCTGAAGAGGAGTGAACAAAGTCACTTTAAAAATCACAAAAAAGTAAAAACAAATTGAAATACTGACCTCAAAGACTAAGTCAAATACTTCTGTTCAACATGCTGATTAATGAAACATAGCAATTCTCCCAGAAACAGCCATGAGGCAATTTAGATCCAAAATATTTTGATTTTTAACATTAATTATTTCAAAGAAATTGATCTGTTTTTCTTCTCTCTGCTCCTTTAGCACACATTGCTTGAACAAACAAAATGTGTGCCAAATAAACTGAGGACTATCTTCTGTTGTTGTTTCACTCTAACAACAACATTATTAGGTGATGACCTGTGCAAACTGCATAGATCAGTTGAAGGTTTGGCTAGGGAATGGATTTCAGGTTATTATAATGTGTGTCTTTGCCAACTAAAGCAATAACCACAGTGTGCATGAGTTGTGCGTGCCTAAATCTGAAACTTCAAATGGCAAAGTTTTGCGGTAATCAATGTGTCTCCTTACATTTGATCCCATTTTCTTGAGCATGAGCAGGACCCGCACTTTCTGTTGGATGTACATGTCTTCAGGAGACTTTCCCGGGGCCTCCTCGCGGTTCATCCCCCCTGCTCCTGTGGCTCTGGACACACAAACACATCAGCATTACACAAGATCTGTGAAAATCAGTTACACAAACACAGTATTGATATGAGACAACTGGGTTGTTTCAGTGACACAGTGTGACAAGAGCCAAGCTCAAAGAGTGATTAGGCAATAAAGATTAGACCATTTCAACGAGTATCTTCAGCAGTTGTGTTATTCTGCATATTCAACCTGACCAAACTAAAGACACAAATTGACTGATCTACTGGAATTTCCCCACTTGATCCTCTCTCTTGAGTTTACAGAAAATGGTCAGTGAAAGAGAAAATATCCAGTTAGTGGCAGTTCTCTGGGCCTTTTTGATATCAGGGTTTTGAGGAGAATGGCCAGACTGCTTCAAACTAACAGGAAGACAACAGTAACTCAAACAACCACTTTTCAAAAGCTAAGGTCAAGGTATGTCAAAGGGCATCTTTGTTAGTGTAACACCTCCAATCTTGAAGCAGGTGAGAATAAACAGCAGCAGAAGACCACACCCCGTGTCACTCTTGTGAGCTAAAACAAGAAACTGAAGCTTCATTTCACCAAAATTGGACAACAGAAGGTTGGAAAAATGCTGCTTGATCTGATGAACCTCAATTTCTGCTGCAACATCTGGAAGGTAGAGTCATAAACTGTCACAAACAACACAAAAGCATGGATCCATCCTGCTTTCCAGGCGGGTGGTGCTGTAATGGTGCGGAGAATATTTTTGTGCCACACCTTGGCCTTCATTGTACTTATTGCATTGGTCGGTCTGGTTGGGTACGATTTATGTAAATTTCATCAGCATTGTCCATCAGGATCTTTCTACTGAGCATTTAGATTAAAATTTAGATAAAAAAATGTACCAAATATATATCCACAACAGGCCGCAGATTTTAAAGTATAACAGGAATGACTACTGGGCAAACATATGTTCAGATGTCCGTGTCGAAACAGAATATAATCAAGGCTCTTAGGCTCAACAGCCTACCTGAGTTTTGTTCATGACAATGTCCAACTCTTAATGACCACAGTTCACAAAGCTTAAATAATTTCAAACTGGTTTCTTGAACGTGACAGTGAGTTCACTGTACTCAAATGGCCTCCACAGTCACCGTCACTGTGTCATCATATCAACATGAACCAAAAATCTTTGAGGAAACTTTCCAGCACCTTGTTTGCTTTGCCACAAAAAAATAAGGCAGTTCTGATATGTAGATATATCGGACAGCCACACCCACAGTCTTCCAGTACTTCCAGACTACTTCATATAGTTAAAGTGCAGGTTTGGCTCTTTGCAGCATCATTAATATTGCATGGCAGTTTTTACACAGAGCTCGCCCCTGCCTGTTTCCATCTCTTATTCTCCATCTAACTAATGACCTATTTTCACTGTCAGTCTGCAGAGATGCGAAAAACAGGCAAAGGGGGGAAAAAAAACCGGGAGCAAAAAGAAGGTGATAAAAGGAGCTGCCAAATCCAATGTGTGTGACAGGAAAAGGTTCTGCTGTGATATGACACACACACACACGCCAAGGTCGGCTGCTGTCACATTAGATCTCTTTTATGCCGCACCAACCAGACAAGCATACAGCACGTCTTCATATCAACCCTGAATTTAACCGCAAAGGGTAAACACACAAGAGAAACAATTCACACAAAAGAGCAAAATAAATCATTAAAAAGGATAAATTATGTAAGGAAAAAAAGATTTAATAGAGAGAAAATATCAGCATGCATGGCAGGATTTGTTCTTCTGAGAATATTTCATAAGAGCCACAGTGACTATGATAGCACTTGCAATTTATTTTGGCCTCTTATCTATACAAAGGACCACTAATGCATGTTGACAGGCTGTTTGATGTAGGGTTATATTTAATTGAGGAGCTGGCTTGCTGTTCCCCCTTTCCAGAGCCCTGGGGAAAGAGGATGAATGGGGTACCGTAGGCCACTGGCTAGCGTTTGCCACTGTGAGCATGTGGATTCATCCAGATCAGAGCAGCTGGAGACCATGCTTCTGGCACTTTGTAATTATAGCAATCTTTGGTGACTGTTTACTGCAAGTAGCTAGTACTTGACGTCTCCTTGTCAGCTAAAGGAAGTAGCAGGACGCTGAACGAGGAGCAGATAAATACATTAGTTATTCCCTTCAACCTGAGCATCAGCTGTAGCTTAATTGGAGAGCTGCTCCAGAAGACTCAAAGCAAGAAAGACATGAAAAGACTGAGACGAGCTTGCCAGCATCAGTTCGGTTGCTCAGTAAACCTTCAGGGGATTGGCGGTGATCTTGTGTGAATTTATTTGGATGGGGGTAGTGATGGAGGGAGGATGTTGGCAGAGGGTGCCGGGGAGGTGTCAGTGTCTTTAGATCAGCAGCAGCGACACGTTTGATCACTTCTCCGAGCACCTAACCTCAGACAAACACAAGAGCTAAGACTCCCGGAAAGAGACCTACCAGCACGTAGACGAGCAGCATGAAGAATGAATGAAACTCAGGAGCTCCGATCTGCCTGCACACTGGGAATATGACAGTCATTGAATATGACTAGACAAAGAGTAGAGGATGAGGAGAGCGTCTGAAGTGAAACATTAGACTAATTGCCAAAAAGTGTTGTCTTGAGATCTATGAAGGCTGAAATGATGATGGAACAAAGACCCATCAGTTGTCTGTCATATTTTGAGATGTGACAATGTAACCATTTTCCCCCTCCTGCTGCTGGACCGACATATTCAAAATTCACCATCTGTATAAATAGGCCTACTGCTTTCATGACTGAGGCATTTCAGGTCCTCTGATGTTTCCTTTTGAAGTTTAAAAACTGTCCATATTTAGCACCATGTCTACCCGGCCTCACTAACTACTGTTTAGAGAGTTACAATTTGTATTTTTATCAGCCTGAAATGATTTTATTTTATCTCACATTCACAGCAATATCTGCTGTAAGAAGAACAAACATGCCGCATAGTCCCATAAGGACAATTTCGACAGAAATGAGAAACAATGTGGAAAATGTAAATCAGGACGATCAGAGATATTTTTTACATTATCATAATGTGTTTGAGAGTCACTTAAAAAAGAATCTTCTGTGGATTTCATCCTTGCTTCTCCTGGCTGGTAGAGAGCAGAAGGATTAATTCACAGATGACTATTTTGGGCAGCAGAGCAGCTACAGAGATAAAATAAAATAATTACAGCTCTGGTACAAACTGAACCGGATTACAAAATGTACAACGCTGTAATTAACGCTGTGAAGATGCTTATAGATCGAGTAGTTTCACACATGCAATCCTACTAAACAAACTGATTTTCCAGCCACGTTGATAATTACCCAACAATAATTCACATGTACTCTGTAGATGCTCTCAGTGAAGGCTAAACTAAGCTTAAATAACAAGTGACAGTGGGAGAGCAGAAAACAGAATATGTAGTTCTATATGTATATTGTCTAATTTTAAATTGATAAACACTAAGATATCAATGCCAAATTAATGTTTTTTCCCTTTTAATTTTACTGTGTACAATGTATTTTATTTTATTTACATGTTCAAAATAAAACAGACAACCAACCAAACAACCCACCAGCGTAGGGTAAAGTCCAGTTTGAGATGATTTTCAAACCATATAACAATGTGTGTCCAAACAATCATGTTTATTTCATGCAGGGTTTACTTTTACATATCTGACAAATAAAAAAGCCACATCAAACTTCAGTCAGTGACTTCATGCACAGTGCAAAACTTACATTATTGCTAAGTGAGATGTGACCACCTTATGCCTCTAACAGCATCAATCTTTGAAAGGTCCTTCGCACGAAGGTCATTAGGTGTTTCCTAGAGTGCCTGCTGCAGCTTTTCTGTGGATTTAGTCTGTCTTGCCTCTTTATGTTATCTCAGAATGACTCCTTGATGCTGGGGGCTCCGTGGGGGCCATGCCATCTGTTGTCGGCTCTTCTCGTTGCCAAATCTTCACGAATCTGACTACATGCTCAGGATTGCTATCACACTGCACAAATTAATTTGGGGGTCAATAAAACCCATCAATCGTGATAGATAAAAACCTGCAGGTTGTTCTACTCTGGTTTTTCAGAACATGCACAGAAAACCACTAACAATATCATCCAGGAGGCATCTGGATCAGACTTATGAACAGTAGAACTGCATTTGCCACTAATTCTGATCAATTCTTTGCCAAAAAAACCCCAGACCCAAACCTTCAAGAATCTATATTCTTCAGCGCTGCCTGTTGTAGTGCTCTTAGCTCTTCTTCTACCATAAATTTACAACCAAATATTTTAAACTTCTGACTCATCTGTCCAGAGTGTCTATCATTATTTTTTCCACATCCTGGTTTTTCTCGCATAGGCTTTGTTTCCAAGTTTCAGCAACGCCTCTTTGACCAGATTTTTCTATACTGTAAATACGTGCACCGGAGTCCAACCATCGCTAGCTGCTAGCTCACCTAAATCTTCTTATTTCGAAAGAAAGTCAACTGCTGTGATCTCAACATTAATTTTGTGATTCATGAGTAGACAACACATCTGGTGTCTACCACTAGATAACATGCCTTCAAAAGTTGATACTTTTAATCAGCACAATAAGGCATAAGATTTAAAACAGAAAACTTCATAATGATTGTATATGTATGTAAAAGATTCAGACATTAAAGATGCAATATAGGAGTAAAACTGTCTCCTGCTCTGCTGAAATGCTCCGAATATAAACATGGTTAGGCATAGTGATATTTGCTGCCTACTAGGATCATGCTAGCAATATTCTGGTGTGCTCTGCTGTGTAACGTCTCAAATCCTTTCAAGGACCACAATAAGGATCCTGTCAGACTCCTTTGTATGTTCCCGAGGTTAGGTTCTAGAGGTGGGCTGGCTCAAAGCTAATCCCTCGAGGGATACTCAGCCAGCCCCAGACACATACGGCTAATATTCCAGACATAATCAAAGGGTTTCTTTTGTGCTGATCTAGCTATAATCTCCCCCCTCTCTGCCTGTGTTGTGCTTTTGTCAGTGTTGTCTTGTTGGGCTGAGCTGAGACATCAGGCTCTCTGAGCCCCTCTAGGCAGTGGAGCTAAACTAAATCATCACTGAAACTAAACTAAAGAGTCTAAAAATGAGAATGCCTGGAATTTTATCGTGTTTTTGTCTCTATTTTATGGATTTTTAAGAGTTGTTTTGTCCATGACTGACCTATAAATGGACTAAAATTTCCAGTTGTACTGAGTGTGTATCCTTACAGTGCTCATTTTAACAATTTCAGTTCAACCCTCTATAATTTATGACTTTTAAACCTTCAAATAACAAGGGCAGTTATGCAGCATGGTGTGGGCATACACAACAGTTAGTCGCAGTCCAAGTTCTTTGATGTCTTTGATTAATGTGGCATTGCATCTGAAATCCCAAGCTATGTGCCATTGTTCAGCCTATCCTGTGAATTACTATTAGCATACATTTCTACGGATGCACTACTTAGTACATTCACATTACTACTTGAGAACTGGCTGGAGATATGTTACCATGGTAACCCAACCTCGTTTAAGATTAACCAAGTAAAGATTAGGAAAATTTTTAAAAGTATATTATGCCTAGCAAAGTGAAACCATATATTTAAACACTTCAAAGGAAGAGCTACTGACTTAGATCTCAGTTGCCTTAATCTCTGTCTAGCAATTTCTTTCATGTACTACTGCATTGCATTGTGGGATATTTATGCTGGTGTAATGATTGGCATACATCTGGCCCATTTATATGATGTACCTAAATGGTCATTAACAGTTAAAGTGCATTGTCCCTTTTCAATAAAATAAACAGATTTAATGGGTACTCCCCATTTACAGGTATCAGGGTGTAACATAAATGAGGTTTAGCTTAAACTGAAGATCGGCCTATACATGAACAAAAGTACTGAGATGCCCTGCCCTGATTGCATGTGGTAAGAGACTAAGTATCTCTGACTTCTGCAGTAAGTCATACTAGGGCTGTGCCACAACATACCATCCATGACAGTACAGGCAGAAAACTGACAAAACAGTGTCATGTTACATCAATCGATAATATATTAAACATGTAAAGTGTTTATGTTATCTAGTGCACGCAACAATCAGACAAGGCCAGATCCTGTTTTTGACAGCAGGAGCTGCACGCCAGCCTCCGATGACTATTTAGTACCCACAAAACTATTCGCGCTAAACGTGGAAACAACAAATTTGTTTCACCACTCACAGCAAAAGAAAAACACAGTCGTGTAAAACCAGGCTACGAAGGTGTGTGAAGAGATGCTAGCAGCTGCTGATGTGCAACCCAAAAGTAAACAAATGACTGAACCGAGCATCGCCGGAGTGCCGGCTAAGTGCACTCCATACAACAGGAAGAGCAAACATTGGAGGGAAATTACTGATGGGGTTGCATTGTGGAAAAGGAGGGCTTTAAGCAGCTGGTCAAACAGAGAAAAATATCAGGTAGGAAATATTTTTAATTTCAGCTTTAATATGTGACTATATTGTCCTTGCTGCCCTACTGGTGCACCATAATGCTACTGCTGGCACATTGTTTCAGCAGATTCGCACTTTGAATTACGTAGTCTGTCTCATTTCAAAAGAACGATTTTGTTTGCACTAATAAATGTTGTTGCCTGCAAGCTGTAAACATCAATAAAACTGTCCTCAGAAATATCATTATTGCAAATTTCCTTGAAAAATTATGATATAACTGTTGGGCTTTATCGCCCACCTCTGAGCTCATATTTGGTTGGATTAGTAAAAGGTCTCTATGAATACTTTTTCAGATTAAAATTTAAATCAAGTTATGATAAACGTGCAGGAAAATAAATCTCACGTTAAACTGTGTAGTTCAACGTGTTATGAAATATGTACTCAAATCATGCATTCCTTCAGTATTTTACACATTTTAAGCTTTTTATCTACCTCGCATCAACATTCAGCTCAGGATCACCAATTAACCTAATAGACATGTCTTTGGACTGTGGGAGGAAAACCTAACAGGCACAGAGTGAACATGCAAACTTGATTCGAGAACCAGAAACCTTCTTGCAGTGAGGCTGCAGTGCACCACTAACATTATATATACACTTTTTAAAAACATGGAGGCAATTATTGTTTCCACTAGTGTCTGCATGTAAAACAACCAGAATGACAGATCACATTGTACTGCTTTTTTCATCAGTGCGTTTTCTCCTGTTATCAGGGTGAAACATGGGACACGCGTGTCATGCTTGCCAAGATGGAAATAACAAGCAAAGGCCTTACTTTAAAATGACTACTGTCACCAATGTTTGCTAAAAGTGCACAGTTAAAGATTGCTCCCACTCCAGCAAATGGGATTATGCTTGATTCAAATGTCATTGCAGTGCCACATCTCTTAAAAGCCACTACACATTCAGTAATGCCACTTTAAAAATAGAGACAAGCCTATTGCTCGCATGCTGAATATTTTGTGTTGAATTGTGATTATGTGTGTGTTGGTACCCATTAGTGTCTCTGAGAAACATAAACTTCTCAAGACCATTTCAGGACTCTGGCCTGGCCTAACAGTGCAATGAGGGTCTGCTGCCAGGGATTACAGGATGCAATGTGATAGGTCTTCACATTTGCTGAGGGTCAAGCAGGGCGGAGGCTGCCACTGTTACTGGCTCTGCAATCAGCTGCTCACATGATGCATGACATCTGATTTACAAATCAAATTCCTCTGGCCAGCAGAACTCAACTGCATAGGGCTCTTGATAGGTCAACAGCTTAAACTGGGGGAGGAAAAGCCGAGACTGTAAAATAACTTGAATGGAGTCACGGGCTGCTGCAACATCCCGAGCAAATGTGTGAGAAACCTAAGTAAGCTTGGTGTGGCTGCCAGCTGAGCTGCCAACAACCTGGCCTGGTTCTGCACAGCAGCTGTGCTGCTGCAGGTACACACATTTACGAACACATGCTCTTTTCTACCAATGGGTCATTGCGTGTATTAAAACTAGCCGACTGGAATTAGGGCGGCACAATGTTGCCATTCAACACTGTAGTTTGGCAAATTTAGCCCAATCTTATCAGTTTTGTGAATTCTATACTAACACAACGGGGATGCAGCATGCACTGAGATGATTAAATATTAAATATCAACATAGTGTAATTTTCATTTTGTGGTTTATTGAGAGTTTTCGGGCCTTGTTAAGTGAAATTTTTAAATTGTCATAGCCAAACATCCCACATAAGGAAGTCTACTTGACACCCAGAGAATTGAATCCCTATTGAACGGGCAGATCGAGGTCCCGACACAACAAGCCGAAAGGCTCCGACTTGAACTTTGTGTCTGTCTGCATGCTGTCACCTCTTCATATGTACAATGTTCCCAACAATGGTGACAGTAAATGGGGGACAATGGCCGTGAACTAGTTTGTGGGAACATGATTGATAAGTAGGTCATGTCTTGTTGTCACCATGTGAGGCATGAACTCAACCCTGCCCAAGTGTTCAAGCTTTAGCAGGGCTTCTCCATGTATTCAACTATTCTTCAGCTAATTCTTTACGTCCATCCCGACTTCACTTTTTCCCCTCCTAGATGGTTCAGAATTTAATTGCAAATTTACATCTGTAATGTCACGGCTTTCCTTTGAATTTTTAAAAAAAAAAGTTTTTTGCAGAAACATTTTACATTAAAATTCACACGACTTGATTCTGCGGTTTTGTCTTCTTACGTCTAATTCGATAAAGCCACTTTTCCCACAGACTGTACCATATTACAAAATAAATAATTTTATTTATTTTTTTACGATCACAGAACTTGTCAAGCTTGTCAAGTTGAAACGGAAGCTGCTGCCTTAAGATGGCCCCTCGAGGGCACTGGCTGCAAGATTTTCAAAAGAACCAACGTTAAAGGCAGGGCACTAAATTCTGATTTATGAGATCTATGTGCTTGGAACAATAGAACAGACAGACATGAGCATCTCTCTTAACTTCCATAAAACAGTGTTTTTAAGTCCAATTCTTTAAAAAAAAATCTAATCTGGTGTTCACTGGGAATGAGATTGGGCGTGTAAGCCACGAGTAGACGCAAGCAGTTCTAGTGTTGCGGTGTCAATCCACAAAAGTCTACTACGTGGCCTGGTTAATGCTGACAGGATGACAAGTGCTGTGCCAAACACAGAGCAAGCAGTCATGAGATAAAACAGCATTGCCTCCCAAACTCTGCTGGCAGGCAGCTGATGAGGTCCCCTCGGGGCTCGAGGAGGCTGAAGAGCAGCGAGCACGAGGAGGCCAGTGGTCCTAATCTCTCTGAGAAATCCAGACAGCTAGGAGAATGTGCAAACTAAGGCAGGCTTTACATTACTGCGGTCCGTGACTGGTATTCGTCAGGAGATTTCAAGTGTGCTTGCCAATGTGGCAGAGCCCCAACACCCACACTCATCAATGCCCTGCTCCCAATAGGGTGCCAGCTTTGCCACTCTAGGAATTGTCAGCTTTCTGACATGTAGGAGGAGGAGGTGGTGGTGGTGTAAGCAGACATGGGTAACTGACGGTGTGGCACAATGCATCCATGGGTGAGACCATCCAAAAATAGAAAAGCAGGCTTGTGGGTTATGTGAAAAGCAAACTTGAACACAAGAAAGTGGCCAAAAACGCTTTGGTGGAGCTTCATGTTTAAATTTTAAACTCCAAGCCCAAGCATTGCCTTTGGGTGGGTGTTTGGGGACTGGGACAAATGTACTGTGCACCGCATGGAATTTCCAGCAGGAAACAGAAGGAGCCGTTATCTGAGACACGTTATGAACAATATTGTGAACATCGTGAGCGTGAGTGCAAGTGATTCAAACAGCTACGATATCGCAGGGTCATTTACAAGTCTTCTTAAATCTTCCCCAAATGTGAATAAAGCAACAGAAATGCCCGGAAACCCAGAGTGAAATAAAAACAGCTGTTTCTCTAAGAGGTGGGCACGCACGACCGTGGACTGGTTCCGTTGTCATGCTGCGGGACGCAGACTGTTCAAACTGTAGCAGCGCTCTCGCTAGCAAGCGGCGAGCCTCAGTCCGTTTTCGATGCGGGTCTTAAGCTATATCCTTCACGGGAAGGAAAAATGTACGGACCACACTCGTTTCTTTAACTTCCGAGTGGCTTTTGTTTTAACGTAAACACCCGCTTCATTTAGTCTCCACCAAAAGGGAAAACAACAACCAGGCGCTACACACTGGCAAAGCGGGCGATGCTAACCAAGCTAGCTCGCTAGCATGCCCCAGACAAAAGCCTGAATGAAGTTCCTATGGGTGCAAACACCATCCAGGTATCGCTGCTCCGCCAGAGGTGCAAACGCTGGGATTCGAGCACACGCATCGTTCCTAAACCCCCTGACAACGTTTCCCTCGTAAGAAAACTGGAGATTTGTGCTTACCCCTCCTGGTCCAGGTTTACTTTCTTCTGTGCTCTGTTTGAATGGTGTGTTGTTGTAGGAGGGCGTCCTGTTCCGGGGTCACATCCCTCCAGTCGGCAGAGCTACGGCGAACTGACTCAACGCAGCGACTCTCCTGCTGGCTCCCCGGTACCCCTGCCGGCCACCAGGGGCGCCACCGGCTCAGCCATCATTGCACACTCATCAGTGGAGTCTGAGCCGTGAAACGTGGTCTGGGTCCGACAGCCGGGTCACCAAAGGGTAAATTCGGATCTCTGTATGGCTGGTCTTTTTAAAGAAATAAATAAGGTGATGCCGGAATTAATACAAAGTAGTGAGAATGTACAGAAGGTATTTCTAGCTCTTCATAAGTTAAAGGAATCATAAATAGTAAAATAATATATTCGTTTAGGTCTATAAACTCAAGTTAAATTACATTCATGTGAGTTTGTGAGCATAAAATTATTTATTTATTGATTATTTCTTTTTAAAATTAGTTTGTTTAATTTTATTTATTTATTTATTTTTATTTTGGAGGTTAACTGTGGTGTAGACTCTTTATGCCTTTTTTTTTCAATACTACACTAACAAAACAACAGGACAAATTAGGACAAGACAGACAAACTGTGCATTTAAATACAAATAACATACATTCAAATAAAAAAAACAACAACACAGGTTAATGTTGAAGGTGTATTTGATGTGCAGTGCGTAAAAGCTGAACACAGGCATTACTTTTGTTAGTTTTTGGCTCAAGAGAGAGAAGAAAAAATAAATTAAACGTAGTTAATAACAATAATTATAACCATTATAAAATAAAATAATAATACTAATAGCCATCATTATCATCATCATCCTATTTCCTATTTCCATTGTCATCGTCATCTTCTTTTTTGTTAGTATTATCATTCAACATATTATCATCATACATATGGCTATTAAAGTATAAATGAGTCTCTAACTACAAGTTAGAACCTTATAGCTTCATATAGCTATACTTATATCTACACAAGTATAGCTTTTATAGATTGTGATTATAATTAGTTAAAAAGTTAAAAAGAAAAATAATACTAATAAAAATAAAAGTAAAAAAAGGAGTCACTTGGGTCAAACAGGTAGGGATTATGTTGTAATATGTTTTTAAATGAGCCTCACCATCGCACATCTCTGAGCCACTTCCGTGTGTAATAGTTTTTCAATAAGATACCTCAGGCTGTTCATCACCTGTTTTGTGTCTGGATTGTTCATTACATGCAAAGGTTTTCGGCCATATATGCCCTATAAGCAAAACTGAATGTGACACTCCTGATTTAAGAGAAAGCTCACAAAATTCTTTTGCAAAGAACCACTCAGTTAGTTTTGCAGCACTTTTAATTAATGTCCAATGAAAAATATAATTTTCAAATTTTTTTGTTGAAAAAAAAAACAAAAAAACAACCAACAATTCAGATTCTTACTTTTCAAAAAGACATTCCTGCAAGAAACTTATTAGCCAATTGAATAGAAAAGTTGATACTGCTTTACCACTCTCAAATATTTCGATGAAATATGATCAAGTAAGAGAGAAAAACACAAAAAAGCAGTCATGGTTTTACATAGCTTCCACAACATACTCATACTTAATACAGATAATCAGGCCAGACTGCAATATCTGTGACCAACATCTATACCAAAACAATAAACAGATGCGGACACATTTGTTGGACTTTATCACATCTGCAAAAACCACTGTACATTATCACAAATCACTTTATTGCCACTTCCTCAAATATGGAAGCTAAACTGCGAATGTTTCTAATAAACAAGGGGGCTACTGTGTATAAGGAGGTACTGAAACTAGTAATTTATTTTTGTAGTGGTGTTGCACACCAGACTGATATGACCTAAAGAATAGTTGGAGATAAGCAAGTCCCTCAGACTTGAAATGCTGATGAATATTTAGGGAGAAATGGAACATGGGGGTGACTTTGGTTGATTTGGCCTTTTTCCAATCAATCTGCCTATTTGAAGTTGCAAAAACGAGCGTAACATTCAGTTAACAAATGGCTTGGATTCTAGAAAGTTCTCCCTTTACACTCTGTTTACTGACATCATGTTTACCTCCTCATAGCATCTGAAGCACAAGTAAAAACAGGATGCAGAGAAAAGTCTATACTGCATCTCATAATTTTTAGCTGCACGCATGTTAATCAGGGCAGAGCCCGAAACTGATTCAGCAATATACTTTACAATTTGCAAAATAAAAAAAACACACACACAACAAAGAGTAGCCCATTAATTTGTTTTTCCTGACTTAAACATGCAGTGCTTAGTGGAGCCCACATTGAAGGACACTGGCGAGCTGTATTTTAGGTCTGTTCCACAGTGAATCGCTCAGTAGTTTAAGGTACCTTAAATCCTCATGCTGTGTAATCTACACCTACACTTGCTCTAACTGTACAGAGACTTGTACAAAAAGTAGAGACCTTTTAAACCGTTTTGCAAAAATAAAAGAGGCTATAAATAGCACATTATTTTCTTTCATTCAAGTGGACCCTGCACGACTTACGGAATGACATACAGCATGTAAAGTAATGCGAATGCACCACAAAATGAAATGACACAGCATACGAGCTCACTTTAAATAAACGCCATATTTTACAGCATCAGATATGTCAAAGTGTGGTTGTGCTTGACACTGCAAGCATGAAATCGCCCTCATGGCACCTTGTACACCCATTAAAAAAATGCAATGGAGATCACAGTTTAAGTGCATATTTAAATATTAGAGAACACACACAGACACACACACACACACTCACAGATGCGTACTGCTCTTTCTAAGATCATAGACCTAGTCCAGGTTTACACTTTCAAAGAAGGCATGACATCAATACTGCATTTTGAGAAAAACATCCACAAGTCTATGGCTTACATGAGTCTACGGATTGTCTTATTCTGGGACCTGCTGAAGCTTTTTTTTTCTGTTCTTTTCACCAAACATATATGAGATCTTTGCCTTGCGCATAAAAAAAATCGTATATTTCTCCAGAAAAAGGGAATAGAAAAATAAAATAGAATTGTAACTTCAAAATCTAAAATAAAACTGATTACACTTTCATGGTGTCTTTTAAATATGACGCTGGAGTCAGCAGACAGTCTGCTTAGCTTAGCATAGTTAAAGCAAAACAGCTAGTCTTTCTAAAGGAAACAGTCACTTTTAAAGATCACCAATTAACATGGACTGTGCGCAGTGCTGCAGTGGTGAGCACTGTCACCTCAAAGAAATAAGGCTGGTCTGCAGTGGGGGCTGTGGTGGAGTTGGCATGGTCTCCTGTGCGTATCCCTGTGAGGTTTTTCCTCCCGCGGTCCAAAGATATGCTTGTTTGATTAACCAATCATCCAAAATGGTCCATAGATGTCCATGGATGCGAGGAGGGACATTACCCCGCCCCTTTCTCAATACCACATAATATAAGCTCCACCTTCCCTAGTACCCTAAAATGGATAGGATAAACCTAGTATACTTAAATCTCACTTAAGCTAAAAGGCAAGTAAGTGTATTTCTTAAAATAAGAGTAGTATCAGGGTACCTTTAGCTATAGGTACACACAGCCTGGTACACAGGCATGTTTTCAAAATAAAAGTCCTACATTTTCTTAGACTATACTATAAAATGCTTCATGTGTATTGGCACATATTCTTCTTCAAGGCAACATTAGACAACAATGTTAGAACGACAAAAAGCATCACCTCTTTTTGAAATATTCTTTGCGACCTAACAAGTACATCAGCACTCATTAAGTAGTTACCACAGTTAAATAAAAATACAATAATGATAATATATATATTTTTTAAAAAGACACGTTTTGCAAAGATACAGTTGAAATGAGAGGAAATAACCTCATAACAGCTATCGTGGGTTGTAAACCGTACGAAAGTCTTGAGGTGAAACTGCTGTTCCCTGCTGAACAGAGCCTCAAGTCATCATAAAGTTAGTTTGCAGCTTGCTCCCTGTTGAGTAATGCAGTCGATGAGATGAACTTTCTGTTTCGGTGATTCATGACACTTTGCATGAGCAGGTGGTTTTCAAGTAGCAATTTCAGCAAATCAAAAACAGGTTTATTCTCTGGGTTGAAATGCTCCTCGTGGCAAAGACATTCCACTGATATATGGGAGGAGGATGAGTGCGATGGATTTTCTTCACTGTGAAAATACTTGTGTGTGTGGAAGTGATGCTCCAGGATTATCTCATTATCTTTGGATGCCTCTGCTTAGTTGTTATTTACCACATACAGGCCACTGAGATGTAAACGTTTGCTAAAGAGCTTTTCAGAGTCTTTGAATTCCTTCTGTCAAGTAAAATATTAGACTGTGTTTATGTGTATAAGTTAAAAATCCATGTATTTGGCTGGGCCTCATGTTTCATTGGTTCAGTGTTCTTCATGGTCTATTATCTTTGGCCAGTGAGTGCATCATCCAGTTGACCTTGGTCTTCCAGCTTTCCCGCAAGGCTTCGTTGAACTTTACTTTGAAGTTCTTCAGCGCCTCGTCCTCTGTTTTGCCCAGCGCTAAAGAGTCCTTTTAAAAACAAGAAACCACTAATTATTAACATTGTTGTCATTCTCCTCATAATCATTAACTGCTACATCATAACTGTGGCATACCTTTAGATACTGTATGTCTTTGAAGGACGTGAGTTCAGGTAGCCCCGCTGCCTTCATCATGGCGAAGAGGTTGACAAACAGCGTCCCGTTCCGACACAGGATCTTATAGGCCCGCTCACAGTACTCCCTGAACCTGATGCAAAAGATGCAAAAACAAACACGTTTCATAAGTTAGCAGAACCCCAGAACAATCCATCCATCCTTTACTGCTTATTCAATTCAGGGTCACAAGGTGCCTGGTTCCTATGCCAGGGTACACGGTCTATTACAGGGCCAAGACAGACAACACAGACTCCACACAGAAAGGCTCCAACTGACAGGTGGATTTAAACCCAACTCCTTCTTGCTGTAAGAGGACAGCGCTTGCCACTGCACCACTGTGCCAAAGTCTATAACTATAACTACGTACGTGTGTTAGAGTTACATGTTTTTATTGTACCTCTCAAATTTCTCACTGTTGTTTGTTCGTCCTTGCTGGATCACGTGGACAAAGTCATACGTCAGGATAAAAGGCACGCGCTCCCTGTTGATCCCGAGTTTCCGCTTGAAGTTGCCCAGGAAGTGCCCAAAATCAATGTGGAACAGCTAAAAAGCAAAGTCTCACTTTAGTCACTACGTCTGAGTCTCCCAAACACTGACTGACCTAAACAATTTGACTCCAGCATGTTTCACCAAAAAATTATTAGAATATTACAAAGCACATTTTTTTTACCAACTCCAACCAAAAACATTACACATCAATCAACAACATAATTTTGCTGAGATTCAAACGTGCAGTAAATCTTACCTGTCCAGTTTCCCTGATCATGATGTTGTCATTGTGACGATCTCCGATGCCCAAGACGTAAGTAGCTACACAGTAGCCAGCGCAGGACAGTGTGAACTCCTCTATCGCTTGATCAAGTTTGTCCCTGGTGACATAAAAGGTCACAGAAACGAGGAAGCAGAACATGAGCGAGTTGTGTTCTTACAGTGCTTTCACACTTCTCTTATATTTCCTATATCAGCCTGCATTACACAAACGCAGCCATGAAGCAGAGTGTCATCGGTGACAGAGCATATGAAATGTTCAAAGAGGAGTTCCTGTGGCTGATTAACGCCTGATCGTCACATCCTTTCGCAGCCTAGACGTGTGGAGGGTTCATTGTGTTTTTTATACTAATTTTCTCACGCTGCAGTGTCCGCGCTAATTATCTTTGTATTCTGTGGGGCCATCAGCCTGGACACACCAATGTGAAGTACAGAGGCTTATTCATTACTTCTTCAAGGAGCTTTTAGAATAGACAAGACCTTCAGACTGTCTGGCATCAAATAAAATCTACTCTCATTTAATGCTGCTAAAGATGCTGCCAGCCGGGGCACTTTGTGCTGCTCTATCCGGTTTTAAAATGCTACAAGGAAAAAACACTTTTAAGAAAACAATTTAAGTAAAAAAAAAAAAAAGAAACTACAAGATGAAGCAGTACTGTTTACTGCTCACAAGAAGTGAAATATTTATATCAAACTATGCAAGTTTTCCTGAATGGGACTGGGAATAGGATGAAGGCTTGTGTGCCTTAAACACCCTTTTTTTCATATTCTTAAATCTTATTTTCTGTCCTTCCCCTCCCCCTTCTTTTCCACATGAACAAAAATGGATAATTGATCGCAAACATATTATTGTTTTACTTAAAAAATATCAATACCCATCTGTGGCTCAATATACGCGGCTGCTTTGTGCTAAAATCAAGAGGAGTCGATGAAATGATGAGATGCCGCTTTGGAAAATTCACATGATGTTATCGCGAATTTCAAATTGAAAAACTTCTTTCTTGACACTTGTCCTAGGAGGACTTGGGGAAGTCCCCACAACAACCTGAGGGAGGTTTATGGGGGGAAAAGGGTGCATATGCGGATTAGCTCACCCCACTCCTGCTCTGTGTCTTCTGTGTGGTTTTATGTCATGCTTGGCTGTGTGTATAATGCACCTAATTTGCTTTGCTTTTTGAGGTTAAATAGGGTCATCACCTCTACAGAGTGTCTACACCAAATAAGATGACAATCGGAGAGCTTCTGAGAGTTGCCATTGTGCCAGAGTTCATCGTACTCACTCGGGATTCTTCGATTTGAGCCAGTTAAGCAAGGCGTCCTTGTTGAAGGCAGCGGTAGCGGCGCTGTTGCTGCTGTTACGCTGGATGTTGGCAATTGTGTCAGAGTTCTTCACAACCTCGATGAGCCCCATTTTGTTCCCGGTCGACAGGCAGCCGTACGGGATCATCCTGTGTTTGCCAAGTCGAAAAATGAACAGCGTTAAGGCTGGTGGACAAGATTTCCCCGTGCACAAGAGGCAATTAGTGTAAGAACCAGCTCCTACCTGAGATCCAGACCTTCTTTCTTCCACAGATTCTCCATGAGCTGGATCATCTGCAGGGTCAGCATGTCTTGTCGAAGGTCTAAAGGTGACAAGGAGAAATTGATATATCTAATCCTAACTTTTCTCTCGCATGACTCGTTCCAAACCCACAGTTTTTATCTTCCCAGCAGATTTGAATGTGCAAACCAGCCCTTAAACTAAAACAGGCACCTTGAGAAAGGCATGTTCGACCTTCTTGTCTCTTACCATCTCCATTTTTGAAGATAATGCCCACCATGTCTCCTTCAACTGCGGGATTCTTGAACATCAGCCAGAGTGGCTTCATCTTGGAGTCCATAAATCTGCATCTATCAGTACTGTAACAGCAAAAATGCTCATGTTCATTTTCATCCTTGTACATATATTTTTGCTCAGTAACTGATATCCCTTGTGAGCTGTTGTATAAAAATGATTTTTTTTTGTCCATGACGACACTGACAATGCGCTCATATGTTTGTAGGAGGGAGAAATGAGAGTAAGTTGCTGTGATCCTGAATCAACTGAAGAGTTAATTTCTCCGTGTACCACTTAAATGTATTTTTTTTTATTCAGTAAAGCCAGAAAAGGAGCCAAAGTGGCCTTTGCAAAATCCAATAAGGAGGACAATAATGCATAAAACAATTATGCTCTCTTGTGTGCGTTTGCATTTGTGTGTTTTTCTGGGCCACTAACCAGATCTCAGAGAGGATGATGCTCGGGTTGAGTGGTGACAGAAGGTCTGACAGGGCCTCCAGGTAGGACTCTTGTCTGATACACTGCTTCAGGTCCTCTGCCGTCACCTTCTGGGAGCCCAACTTGACAAAGTCACTCAGAGCCTTCATTTTGCCCAGAGCCTCATTCTGAGTGTGTGAGAGTTAACACAGAGACTGAGAATCAGTTGAAAACACACAAGATCAAAGCGAAGGTGAGTAAGAATCAGGAGGTGATTACCTGTTTGGTTAAGAGCTTGATGTGATGGATATTTCCCCTGCAGTAGGCCTCGAGAATCAGGCCAAAGCGCAAACCCACAGATGCCACATGAGTCTCTGACCTACAATAGACACAAATCTCCAGTCAAACAAAAAGCTGACTCGATCTTGTTTTTCTTTCTGCTCCCTTTTTTCTAACTAGCTTGTATTTTTTAAAGCTAGCCCCTTCTCACTCACCTGAGATGCCAAAACAGAAAATGTCCGATCCTCCTGTTGGACAGTGCCCGTTCTAACAAGAAAGTGGTAAGGTCACAGTCCAGGTAGGACTCGTACTTCAGGACCTGGACCAGCTGGATCAGATAATGAAGCAGCTCATCATCACTGTGTGCAGAGAAATGTGGCTTATGCGGTTAACAGTCACAACACAGCATGCCTGGCACTGTAAGCTTCTGAAACAGATGTGTGTGTACCTGAGCTTTCTGAGGCATCTGATAGTGAAAGAACGAACCGCTGGGTCGGGAAAACTGTAGTCTAAGAGCTCCAAGGCGTGGATGGCAGGGAGGTCTGGCCAGTTCCTCAGTAAATTCACCATCTGAGGAGAATCCAAGAATTATTTTCTAACATGATGAGAAAAATCAAGGAGATTTTGACAATTTGAAGATTAAAGCAGGCTGCTGATGTTAATTCACAACTCGATATTTCTTTCTGCGGCAGTGACATTACTATAATTTTGCATGATTCACTGTTAAAACATTCCTTAGTTTTGAAGCTCCAAAAACCTGTAAAGTCACACATTTTCTTGCTCTTGTTACAACAAAGGTTTACTGCAAGACCTCTGTGGTTGGTAAATATTACCAACATAATATTATAAATAAATATTATATTACATAGATCAGAGCTCATGGTTGCCTGTTTTCTATAGATAGAACTTTATTTTGAAAATGTAAAAGAATGAAGTACAGCTGGCATTCATGGATGTTTGCTAAAACAAAATAAAACACCCAATATAAACTATTAGTTGTCTGTATATAAGAAACTAAGAATACATACTGATATGGATATGTGTAACTGTAAAGAATTATAGACCCTTCACTCACACACACAGATACACACTTATCTACACTACATAGTATTCATCCCAGTTTTAATAATCCTATATAGACTATCATTTCAGATGAAAAATTTGACTTCTTTGAGCTTTTTTCTGATTCGTTCACTCCTTGTTTGAAATTTTGGCCACTTTAACCCTTAAAGCTAAGCTAATCATCTGAAACAAAAGGTTTTACATCTCCAGATCGACTTACAGACATCAGTGAAAAATACAAAGAATAAATAACGCTTTACTCGTACCTGAACTACATCCTCACGCTTATTCCACTTGGTGATGAGGAGGAGCTTGGACAGACTTTCAGGATAATGATCGCGGACTTCGGTGCGGAGCTTCCACAGGAGCTCTTTCTCGTCCTCGAAAAACTCGGTGTAGTTTTTGTTGTCCATGAATTCTTTGAGCTTAAAGTACTACAGAGAGCACATGATCCACACACAAAGTTATTAAATTTTCTGCTTTAAAAACAAAACAAAAATTCTAACTATGTAAAATTTGTCACATGTGAGTCCTACCTCGTCTTTAGTGGCTAAACTTAGATCACCATTCCTCTCCATGTCACATATCTGAAAACACGTGAGGATTATTGCTTGGACTGACTGTCATCAAACAAAGATCCAAATATGTGCTTCAGCCTCAATAAACATGACACAATAATTCTGTGTAAAAATCATAAAATGACTTCATCATTAAGGAAAATGTTTTTTGGTATAAACTGAATGTATACAAATCCTATAAATTTCATTTAACTATATTCCATTAAATTTAATAAAATTTTACACTGTACTTCACGTTAGTTCACCTTTTTTTTTTTAATTGTAACTTTTTTTGTGTAGTCTTTTGGGAGATAGTACCTTTTCAAGTGGAGGGTAGTAGAGGGGGTGTGGCCGGATGTTGGGAAAATGAATGAGAAGTTCAGCGGCGCTGTCCACATTAGGGTTCTTCTCAACAGTTCCCATCGGGTTCAGCAGGTCACTTTTCTCATCTGTGATAAAAATATCATATATGAAATGATGAAATGTTCCATTTGGTGGAATCTTCTTCTCAGTTTTTAGTCTTTCGTCTAAGAAAACCACTCCCCCGCCTGGCAAACAGGTACTTCAGCATCTGCAAACAGGCTATCTTATTGCATCATAAGACACAAAATGTGTCACTATGTGTGATTTGGGCGGCAAGACGTGTCACTCTGGGCATTTCAGAAGCTCTCTGCGTGCTTCAAAGTGTTGTGGAGGAGGTGTTTTTTAAATTTTTTGAAGAGGATGAAAATGTAAGAAGAGGCAAGGCTGAAAAGTACCAGGAACACACGGCCATGTGGATAAGTGGAACTCCCCAGTCTTCAGCTGGTCCTTGTAGTCAAACACCATGGTGTTCACCCAGGCTATTGGACAATCCTGAAAAGACAAAGAGAGAAACTTTATTGTTTCACTTCACACACCATCTTCAAGCTTGAGGATCTTGGAAATGGTTTAAAACTGAGTCAGAGAATGTAAAAGATGTACAGAGGAAAACGAACCTGCATAGCTTGCAGCCTGAGCTGAATTATGTTTCCTCAGTTGTAATAAAATCATGTGCAATACTTGGGCAATACAAATCTTTTATATTTAAGCTCTTTCCTCTCTGAAGATAAAAACGTTTGACTGAGAAATCTTTTTTTTTTTTTTGCATCATAAAAAATTAAAATCAAGATTCTCTAAAGGCAAAGCTTTTTTATTCTTTAATCTAAAATGCTTTGAATAATTAACCATCTCCTGCCCAACATGTGCTTTATTTTAAAGGTTCACTTGAATTCAAAACTTTAATATTCTAATTGCAATAAACACTCTGAACCTTGATTGCGGTATATTTAATTTAATTCACCGTTAGACTTAGAACCGCCTCCAAAAACATGACAATAAAACGTTAGGAGAATGATTCGTTTGTATTTCTAACTTCTAAAGTTCTCTATAAAAAGAATTTGAGTTCCAAGAAATCAGTAGAAAAATGACTTCCATTATTTCAGTGTGTTAAAAACAACAAAAACACAGTTAACACATTCAAGTTTAAAAAAAAAAGAAGAAAAAAAGGCAGTGCACATAAACAAGAGCGGCTAAAATAGCTCAACTTCCGCCAGCCTTTCTGCCGTCTGGCTGCAGGACTTCTCTTCCAGGCAAACAAAGAGAGAAGTGGCTCAGAAAGCAGAAGTGGTCTTAATGGCTATAAAACACACCTGGGCTACATGTTTTGGAGGTCTGCACAAACTCGAGCGCACAGCTGCTGCGTCGCTTCAAAACAGAAGATACTGCGACTACAGTAAAAGGGGAATTTGTTGTTCTTGTTCACTGTACCTTTCATTGTATACAGGGGAGGTTTGTTGGGGCTCTTTCAAATGTGGTATTTGAGTGTACTGCCACCACTGTAGCAGCTGTGCACCGTCCTGAACAGGACATATTTTATATTCATTTATATGACATAAAAGGAGCTGCTGCAAGAAGCTGCTGAAGCCAATCAGCATCCAACTGAATCCAACTTGCTTATAGTTAAAGTAACATATTAAATTTTGCATGTATTAATAAAATGAGAGGTCATTTGTTTGCTAGTAACATGCCGAGTGGAGCTTTTTTAACAAACATTTGTCATTTCGACCATAAACAGAAATGTGTATGGCATTGGTGTCAATTAATTAATTTTATCAAAAGTATGTTTTTTCCCCTCAGGTTAAAAGTTTAAAAATCTCTCTATGCTGGAAACTTCTTGTTATATAGAAAAGAAAAGCATAAATTCTCTTAAATTACTAATAATTAGTAGCTGCTCATGAATTTCTGTCAGTTGAATGACTGATTCAGCAGTTAATGTAATAAATGTTTTAAAGATAATTGGTGCATTAATGTCAGATCAGGTGTTATTGTCATTAGTATCTACATTTTGTGCTTTTTTAAACTATATTTTTGGGCCTTCCTTGTGTCAGGACACAGGGGAAGACACACTGTAATTGGATTCTGGGCGGATCTGAACTTTTTGCATTAGCCAAACAAAATACAGGTGTCCTGCTGAACCCAGTCAGCTAAACCAGCGTTCAGTTACTGACTGGATTTTGGCAAACAAATTACTCTTTCTTGGAGTGTTTGCCTCGCAGACCTTCAGGTGTCCTGATCAGCCTTAATTTTTCAGTTTAACAATTACACTGAAGTGTCGCCCTGGTATCACATACTTCTTAGTCAATACTAATTATTTTCAATGATGGAGCTGTAGCTAAACAATTATGTGCTTATCTTATTGTTAAACCACTAGTTTAAACCACAAATTATTATGATTTTTTTTGTTTAGAAATAAAACTTCATCATAAGCGGTAAAGCTTTGTGCAAACGATTACAATGCTTTTTATATTATCACCATTATTACTATGTGCTCCACTCTTCAAAATGTAATTTCACATCATTTTTGCATGCTTTGCCAGCCATGTATAAATGTATGCAAAGCTATATATAAAAGCTGTCTGTCATGCTTATTGTTGTAGGCGCACGTGTGCCTTTGTGTGCAGTGAGGTTTCTTTGTTTCATATATATACACACACACACACACACATATTTATATATATATACATATATATATATATATATATATATATATATATATATATATATCCTGTGTTGTGTTTGTTTGCCTAAAACATCAGTGAGAAGTAGGTCTTTAATCCTCAGTTTGATATATATCTTTTATAAAAATGTAGCCGTTTGCGTGGCCCATTAGTGCACTCCTTCACTCATTCAATTTTTGTCGTAATGCGATATACTAGCAAAGAGTCAATCAAAGAGAGAGTTTGTCTTCTGCTGCAGCCCTTACAGCAGAATAAACCTTTGAAAATGCAGCTGAACAATTGTTAAAACAGCTAGAAGAGTTGCAGGTGTAAATCCAACTACATGGATTTAATGTGTGCACTTTTCTTGTGCCTTTCTCTTTGTTGGCTTTTCTGAATTCATGCTTGTTAATCAAAAAAATGTTGCAAAGCCCTGCTGTAGATAAAATTGCTTTGTAATGTCTTAATCCCCCTCCCCCTCTAAGCTGTCAGCGAGCATGTAAATTTAGAAGGTTCAGTGTATATATATGTGTGTGTGTGTGTGTGTGTGAGAGAGAGAGAGATGAGGGCTGTGAAGATGAATTTAGAATTCCTTGAAAATGTTAGCCAATTCCTTCCTTCCTTGGACCGATGTGCAGATAAAAGGGCTGAAGCGGATGAAGTGTTAACCGCAGCCTTGCCACTAAGCACACTTGCACAACCCGACGCAGCAGAAACAACAGACCCACACAGAAGCTACACGCACTACACACAAGAGAGGAAACAGATCTGTTTGTGCTTGCGAACAAATTCACACCACCAGCCCAAAACACTGGCCTACTCAATCGAACGAGTAGTACGCTGAGACCCCAAAAGCATCACGAGTTACTGACACACTCACCGCTTTCTTGTTCTTCTTTTTGGTGCCGCGGGGCTTCTTGGTCTTTTCAATGACGCCGTAGAGCGCGAAACACAGGCGGCTCATGCGGGGCAGGTCGGCCACGTTTATGTCAAACTCCAGCTTCTGATTCCACAGCGGCTCGGAGCTCACTGTCACCTCCGAGCTCGTCACCACCTTACAGAGCAGCTCGCTGCCATGGAACAGACCAGCCTGCACTACAAGCTGCAGGGGAACCACAGATACACAGTAGTGATTAGATGGAGGCAAGACATGTGGTTTGGAAGCCGAAGACTTTAGCACTTTAGTGTGAAGGTGATTGTTTGTGGAAGATTTACAGACTTCACGAGATGATTCAGAGTTTCCTGTGTAATTCGAGCTATGAGTCAAAGAGTTTACACATTCGTAAGCGCAAACAGGTCTCCGTGCAGAGTCAGACACAAATGAAAAAACAACCGCCAGAGACGTAATTTAATACTGCACGACCATTAAGCTCCTGCCTTTCGCCAAATCAAGATAGTCCGAATTAACATTTACAAAATATATGAGCTGATTTCCCCCCTTCCCTCCAGGGGTTGTGTTTTCAAACCTCTGCTTGACATCCACAGACATGACTGATAATTATGCAGCAGGAAAAATTAGTCATGAGTCATGATGCTCTAAGGCAGCAGCACCCAGGAGTGCACTTGCACTTAATAACCCATCCAAACAGTAATGTAGTTAGTTATGAAACAGAATTACAAAGACAGACACACATTAACAGAGTTCCCACTCTTTCTTTCACTCTTTCTTCTGACACGGAAGGGTGAGCATGGAGTATCAGCGGATGTTTCCACATCCTTTGGCTGTTCTCGTACGCTCACTGACAGTTGTCAAATTTTGAGATAGGTCAGGAGCCCGTCTGCAATAGTAACATGCAACGCCTTCAAAAAAAGAAGTGCATTTGAAAGCGAAAGAGGGAGAGCATGTAGTCTGTCTTTTTTCTTAGAATCTAGGCCTCAGAATGAGACGTAAAAACCAGATAGACACTCCCCACTTCCTGTTTTGAAGTTTTAACCAACCGCCTTGATGAATTATGGGAAATGTGTGGTCTGTACCATGTGACCCCCCTTGTCATTTACATGTCAGCCCCGCTGTTCCTACAACTGAAATTGAGATATTGGTAAACAAGTGAATGCCACATTTCATTGAGCAGCAAAGTGAGAGAAAACCCACGCAAAACCACACCGACCTTCATTCCCTCGTCTGCGTTGACTCGTTTGCCTTGCACCAGGTGAATGTGGAAAGGCTCATTGATGGACCACAGAGAGGAGGTGTTTTGCTGTAGGAAGAAGTCAGAGGAAAAAAGGGAATTTAATTTCTCACTGCCTTGCATTCACACGGTTGCTCCAATTTCCTGTTTGGCCACAACTCAAAAAAACGAAAAGAGGGTAGACGCAAAGTAACATCTACTTTCAAAAGAAAGTTGGGGGGGGGGGGACTTTCTAACTGAAGACAACTGCCAAAAGATTTTTAGCTGCTTATCTGACGAGCTTCAGATAAAAGTTTCAAAACATTATAAAACGATATTTTTTATTATGCTAAAGCAGTTCCAACGTATGCTGCATGCGCAACTACAGCAAATGAAAGACAAGCCGTCAGATGTAAATTATCTACACCGAGCTGCGTGGCTTATTTCAAGTGTGCCAAAGTCCGCAGGCTAGTCGAGTAACAACTGCAAGAAAAGAGAAAAGGGGGAAAAAAAGAGCATGTGCTCCTCTTTTAATGAACGACAGCTACCGCCTGACCTCTTACCTTCTTCAGTGGCAGAGGAGGAGGTCTGGATAAGGAGCGACTCTTGTACACCTGGTTGCACATTCTGCCCTGCTCCTCCTGACATTTGGTGACGGTGGAGTAGTGCACCATGGTGAGGTGGGGGTTCTGGCCATTTCTCAAGCACGAGAAGATGTACTGAGGAGAGAGACAACAGAAGATTTACTGGCACAGCCATCAGTCAGTTCACCCACAGATATTTCCCAGTGTTCTGATAGCGCTGGTTAGCTCCTGAAGGCTGTTCATTTGCTGTAGGTTAATGCAGCTCAAATCTCATTATGTGTGGATGGATGCAGTTCCTTTCTGCAGGGCTGCTATACAGATATGAGTCACCCCTGCAGGTAGTTGGAGTTTCAAAATCAACAGTGGAGTCTCCGGCCACCAAAATCTTGACTTAGCCTACTCCTAACCGACAGTCATTTCAGTTATTATGGACCCACCTGCACAGGCTGAACGCAGACAAACGACACTAAACAGAAACTCGCACACATTCACAGAGAAAACAACAGCTTGTCTAGAATATAGAGAATGCAATTCACAGTTTCAACAAAGATCAGCAGAGAAAGTCCAACTTTTCACAGTTCGTTTTTCAGTTTGTGAATAAATAGATAAACCTTCATCTTAAAGGCGCTGTGGGTTAATATGTCAAAGAGCATGTGTATTTTTTTTTAAAGACGGATGCTGATATGAAATCAATTAGGTAGAATAGTTCATACTGAGTCTAGCACATGCCCACAGGAACGAGGAGGATAAAGGCCCCCTAGGTGCCCTCCGAAACACTTCTTTGTGGCAAAACAGAAAGAAAAATGACATCTGTGCTGATTATTTGTTAGCACATTTTTATGTCTCTCTGCAACTCGTCTAGAAGCGAAATACAAAAGCTATCATGGCAGAAAATGAGCCTGAAAGAAAATTGGACTCTTGGGAATTATCATCCAACAAAAACACAAACCCAAAATAAAATTTGACAAACCTACACAGGATTTGCCTCAAAGCCACAATACGAACATCTAAAATTTCTAGTCCAGAATTTGGTTAAAAAACAAAAATGGGACTGAGTCATTAAACCAACAAAACCAACTGTGAAAAAAGAGAAATAATTAAAGTGGTAAAGTTAAAAAAAAAATTCTATGCTGCATTTTCACACAATTTTCTGCTCCAAGAGTTTATTTTATTCGATTAACTCACTTTGAACTGACACAGTGGGTGTTTCCCATAGATGAAATCCCACCTCCCGTTGACCTGTAAGGTGTAGTCTTCAGGTTCCTGTCGCATTAAGCGGAAAACGGTAGCCTTCTTCTTCAGAGCGCTCTTCATCAGAACCAAGGGGAGGTCATGAGGGTCCTGCTGTAGCATGAAGCTTTCCTGTAAGAGCAACAGACAACATCATTCAAATAAAGAGTACGGCTTTACAGAAAATCTTAAAATTGCTGCTTGTTCCTGAGTGTTGTTTTGAAGGTAGTGTTTATGGTGTGGGAGGGGGCTTTCCAAAGGTGATCACATTTACTTAAAATCACCTCCACAATGTGTCTGCACAAGGTGGAACCACAGTTTTTCCAATCAAAGCTACTTTGCTTTTTGCGGGTTCCCTGCTGCCCCATCATACCAGAACATTAAATTTGATTAGTTTGAACAAACTGGACTGTATGACTCATGACAACTTAAAAAAACAACAACTGATGAACTCACGTCAGAAGCCTCAAACTTGACATTAATGAAGATCTTCTTGATGTTTTTTGTCTTGAGGCTCTGCGGCAGGGAGCAGCATGGCTCCAGTTCACATGGGAAGCTGTACTCCATCCACTTCTGCCAGGGCAGACTCTGTCGATCTTGAGCCTTTTCTTCGCAAAACGCCCTCATCTTGGTCCGAAACTCATTTACCTCGTCATTCTTCTGAGCTTCAAACTCATGCAGACCTGGAAAGTTGGTTAAAAAGTAAAAGGAGAACTTAGCTTATCATTTAATTAACTGAAACACGAAAAACGTTCAGATGAATAAAGAAAACATAGAAAAGAAATTATGCCATCAGAATAGCAAATTTTCCCTGACTAAATCTATAAGAAACATAGGCTAAAATGTAACAATGCTATTAGCCACGTTTAGCTTTAAGTCTGTATATTTGAAAACTTTATCCCTGAATTTTTCAAAAGTTAATTACACGTAAAATATGAGTGGAATCATATTATAACTATCTAAAGAATAATTATCATTCCACTCATAATATATTCAGAATACATGAGAATATGGGGGGGTTGCTAAACAAATAAATTAGCTTTAGCTAGTTAGCCTAGCCGAGCCCTACTTTTTCAGGTTAGCTACATTAGCTTATAGTATCTTTGGTTAATTCACAGAATCATTATTTTTAATTACTGTGAACCTACTGTAAAAACCAGAAATTCCTACAGCAGTGAAAAAACAAGAAAGCTTCTGTCATTTAATGATTACTTTTGTGTAATATGAACGGCAATGGCTGTAAAACCTATATCTCAAATTTAAACCTTCACATTTTTCAAAGCTGTGAAGCGGGCCAGATTGAAATCTCTGCTGGTCAGATTTTGGCCCCTAGGCTTTATATTTGACATTATTGGCTTATAGCTAGCCAGCAACCTGCTTTACTTGTAAAAAAAAAAAAAGACGATTAGCATCGTGGATATACTGTAACTCAGAAAGAAAATGCTTTTTTGTTAATAGTTCCTTCTTTTGAGCAAAGTGTTATTCTGCTAACTTTATAGTCTCCGAAAAATAAGAATACTTTTGTTCCAATTAGCATTTTAACTCTGCCAAACCAAGGCTTCAAAACTACAACCACAGCAACTTTTCATCAGTTCTCATGCTGTAAGTGTGCTGTGGCACTTGTTGATCCAGACCCCTGCAACAACAACTGAGCAAAAGAAGACATTTTTGTGGCACTAAGAACATAGCAGAGCCACAGTAATGGTGACAAGTGGATGAGATCAAAGCTGCTGTGCAAACATTAAGACGTTATCAGGATGAGTGTTGCAAGTCAGAAACTCTCATTTCATTTCTCTTTTTTAAATGCATACAGTCACTTGTTCTGTCTGACTCTGAGAAATCTAGTAGACTGGGCAGCAATTCAGGGGACTCGAGCCAGACTGGAATATCTCTATAGCTTAATGACAAGAACTCTTCTCTGTAATCATGACTGATTTAATCTCATAGAACAGTACCACAAACCCTTAAAAGCAAACAACAAAAAAACAAACAAAAAAACCCTCTATAGACACTGCAGAGGCCCACCTTTGCCAATTAACAGGCTGATTTGGGCGTTGGTGAGTTTCTCCACCCGGTCGCCCTCCCTCGCCACCAGCCTCAGAACACACATGAAGGGCCGCACATCACTTATGCGCCTCGATTCTTCCTCCAGCTCTTCCCTTTCCGCCGTCTCGTTGATGCAGGTGAAGACGTATCCATCAGGATCGCCGAGTCCACAGAACAGGGCCTCACTTCTCGCATTTTTCCAAACCATCTGAAATAAGAGACAAGAGGGATAAATGAACACAAGAGCCCCAGTTTTGATGAGCTGCCATGCCCAGTTTTCATGAGAAAAAAAAAACAAGACTGTCCAGTTACTGTTTTCAAAATTAAAACAAAAGCAAATGATCCTCTGATTAATCTAATGAGCTGAAATAAAGCAAGAAAATCATTGTTTCTAAAGCTTTCCTAAAATTCCTAGTGAATTAGCAATGACTGGAGGGCCATTTCATCTATTAATCATCCTAACAGCATCCATGAGTATCATTACCTAACGCAGCTAAATCAAACAGCCCGTAGTGGCAGAAGTGTTGGCCCGTTCAGCAGCACGTTCACATTTTAACAGCAGATCTGCTTCGGCAGAGTGCTGGCTGTGTTTCCCAGGGAGGAAAGCTGCAAGCTCCCTCTCTGTCGGAAGCATCAGAACCGGGGAGCATTGTCTGAGCGGGGGCTGCGTTTTAATTAGTTTAATGTCTGAAGAAAACATTAAGTCAACCAATTTGTTTAAAAGCGTATTATTGTGACTGACAACAAGATTTTGCAGTCTGAGCGTCTGAGCTGTTATGCTGCAGTCAATCAATTACAGTCTCCTGGAAATACAGTGCTCTCTAATAATAGACGCAACGTGTGATTACATTACACATCCACATATCAGTGAGGAGTTGAGGTTTCAGAGACCCTTTTAAAAGCAGATGCCGATGCATGTGAGCGTTGGGTTGGGGTGGGAGGGACACTGTACCTTTTTGATGCTTTTGATGGTGTCGTTTCGAGACACGGGGAATTTGAGGAAGATCCCAGTAGGCAGCAGGAAGTCCATGTTGATCGCCTGGTCCCCCTCCTTCTCCCACTCCTCCTGCATCCCATACTTCCCTGGGGGCATGGTGACGGCCTCTCATTTACTGCCAGCTCCTCTGCTGCTCACCAGAACACGAGCCGGCTGTCCACACACAGAGCAAGCACAGCCGGGGTTAATATGTCCACTATTAACAAGTGTCCCTGCACGAGCTGTCTGCTGTTTGTTCCCAAAACACTGGATAATGCATCTTTAAGAGGTTGTAGTTGAAAAAGGAAGAGGACGTGCAGGTTGTAAATAACGTGAATGAATGGTAGCTTATTGAAGGGCCTGGCCTGCACCTGATCCCCTTCCTCCTGATGGTGATATAAGAGCACACAGATATTTAAAAAAAAAAAGAAGATTAAGACGACCTGAGTGCTTCTATCACGTTTACTACGTGCAGTTCTGCCTTTAATGATCAAAAGGAAATATTCAAGGGTCAAATCAGGTGAAACGGCGCTTAAAGAAACTTCAGCTTTCTGGTACATCTGCTGAATAAAATGCAAATCAGAAAAATGGAAATGTGCTTCTGCTTCCCGCAAATGTAACGAAGTGTGTGTGCAACGAGAACAAGTAGGGTTTGCAACGTAAAGTAATTCTACACTATTGATTTTCTTTGGTAAGAGGAAACTTGCGCTGTGTGCGCTGCATGTGAATAACAGATGTAGGCTGACTTGTGCCCACAGCCTAAACAATGATAAATAAATAAATGTTAAGCTTTTAAAATGAAGCTCACAGGACCGGATGGATGTCAGATACGCTGTGATATATCTGTATATTTTGAAATGAAAGGCTAGAATGGAAATAAAAAGATACGGCGCATCCAATCCAACACGCAAACGTGACGCTGCGCCGTTGTCAGTAAAACTTGTGTCATGGCGAAAGCCTTGCCAACCTGTTAGCGCACACACTTGCCTGTCAGCTCTACAACCCGGTCATCTCTTCATGGCTTTCCCCCCTTTTCCCCCCGTCTTCTTCTTTTTGTTGTTTTTTATCGCAGTGAAGATGGAAGACGGAACATCACGGAGACGTGGGTCGCTCAGATCCGGCGGCTGCAGGATCTATCCGTAAGGAGGAGATGAGCAGGGTGAGGTGCTGTAAATCCGAGCGCTCGTACGGCTCCTGTGAAGCAGTGGAGTGCCTCCCTGCCTCGGTGCTGTGCGCTGTCAATCAGTGGGGCGCTGATGTTGCGCTGACCCTGACGGATGAGCGGCTGCGCGCTGCCTCACCAGCTCTCTCGCTCTCTCTCTCTCTCTCTCTGCTCGCGGGCCAAGGGACCGTCCGCCAAAAGTTTGCGCGAAGTGAAAGTACACCGCTCTCTCCACCTCCCGCCCTCCTCCTGTCTTAGGTGATGTATGTAGGAGACTTTAAAAAAATATTTCAAGCTAAAGAATGAAACAATTAACTAAAACCAATTTATAAGAATTTAAGTAGAAGCCGAATTAGTCGCAAGCAGGTATGAGGGCATGTTTGGTGTCTGAAAAGTGAGTCACTTTCTGGAACTTTCACGCTATTAACGCTGATTTAATTTCCGTATACAGGCAGCAGGGGAGCACCTGCGTGAGTAAAAGCCTGTGATGAAAGAGATGTTTAATAATTCTGTCGATGTTAAATAAGAGGAGGACTCAGTGCGTCACCGAGTCGATGGGAAACTATTATTTCTTTCATTTTGGAGAATATATATATATATGTGTGTGTGTGTGTGTGTGTGTGTGTGTGTGTGTGTGTGTGTGTGTGTGTGTTACAACGCGTTGTCACACGTGACTACAAAGGCAACGTGGGATTTGGAAGGTAGCGGTAGTGGTGGAAATCTTTCAAAGTAGCAATACCACAATGTGGATACACAAAAGGATCCCCCCCTCCTGAGGGGAAATATTTGAAAATCTTGTGAGGGATGCAACATTTGGCTTGTTTCATTCATGAATGAGTGACATGAACGAGACATATTTTTGAGTAATAGGGACATAGTTTGTAAGCTGATGCTTTAATTTCAATGATGGTATAGAAGTTAAAGAGCAGTCCAATGCAACCTTTTTGGCTTTAAGGAGAAAAAAACAGTCTCACTTATTCTATAGGCAAACTAATTAACCAGTTATTCATGTAATAAATCTTTAGATTAATGAATGAAATCATCATTTTGCCTCTTGATTTGGCAACATCATCAAATTAGGAAAGTTTTGCCAACCTTTCAGTGAACAAAGATAAATTTAAGTAGGTTATTTCCTCTTTTGATTTCCTTCCACTTTTGCGAGTTTCACGAGCCAAAATAGATCAGACGAGGCTTTTAGTTTTTGGAATTCACACAGAGTTTAATTCAGTACATTCCCAGTTATTTATGTCTGAATTTATAGCTGCAAATAAATGTAAAGAAGCAGATATTTTGTGGGGGAGGAAAGACAGTAGATTCCAGCTGGCAGCCAGTCAAACATCTTAAATAACAAAATTAATCGTGTTTCTTCAGACAATTTTTTTCTTCTTCTTGAAATGTTGCCGTCTTCTGTCAAAGTGAAAATCTTGCTGGGAAGCCTGCCTTCCTGTTTTCTTATATCTGTTTAAGACTATTTGTACTTAAGCTTTACCACAATCAGTGAACAAAGACACCGCGCTCATCATGGAAGTGGCTCCCGAACCACGGCGGTTGTACTACCATAGAAAGGGGAAATGCAGGGGCCAACAACAACAGCAGCGTGACTTTACAACTGTTCACTAACTAACATTAGCAAACAGACAAAACAGGTTTTTCTTTTCTCTGAATTCTGTGCCAGACTTTTTCTTAGCAAGTCACATAACATGCAAATAAATAGATGATCTCAGTTGTGTTTGTTCAGTTTGGTTTGCAGGTGTTGATATTTCTGAGTTGTGGTCTGGTGCTGCTAGATACGTTAGCTTCCTGTTTAATGAGAGGCTACTGTCTTGAGCACTCAAGAGCTACAAGATTCTGATCAGTATTTAGAGAACACACACAAATATGTGTTTGTGAGTTCACCTCAGACCAGCTGGTAAAAAACCCCAAAAAAACAACAAAAAAAACAGGAAGTGATTGTGCAGAAGAGAAACTGTTTGGCCAGATCGGCAGACTGAAAGCATGAATGCTTCCCACCCTTTGCCCCGAACGGAACTATTTTTCAACTACGAGCCAGAAAAACCCCTCGACAGTAAACAAGCTGCAGAGCTGAATCTCGTAAATGCGCTATTCATCTCGAATCTGATGGCAACTCAAGATTAAACTCAAATTAAGAAAACATTAGAGTTACAGTTTCGATAAAACTGAAAGCATAGCCGTTAATCAGGCAGTCCAACACATGGCACAATAAAAAAATTAAAAAAAAAACACCAACAAAGTTTAGACAGGAAACTTTTACAGTCATCATATAAACACATGTAGTTTGATCACGGGATGTTCAGACGTGTGTGCCTTGTTTACCGTCTTTAAGCTTACCCACAGTTCTGTGGTGCATCAGGAAAAGGGTCTTGACTTCCTTTCTGTGCGTTCTTAAGAGCTCGTGCTTCTTTTTTTATTCATATGCTTTTTCTCTTATTGTCCCTCGACTTTCTTTCTTAATGGGTTGTGTAATATACGACAGAGCAAAGTGGCTTGTCAGTACTATCAGGTCCCCATTTCTGTGGTTCAGAGAAAGCCGCTGTTTAACATCGGTTTGGCTCATTTATGCGACAGAAATCCCCACCAGTTTCACATTCAGGTAGAAAATGAAAGTTTTCTTCTTTTTTTTTTCAATCCACTAGAGAAGTCTATCACCTAGATGTGATTAAAATGTAATAAAATGTGCTGAAAAGGAGTCGTGTTTTCCAGCTGGCATAATTTAGCACATTTGGTTTTGAGTTCACCCACGTTAAAGCACGTTGTTCGCCGTCTAGTCACGATACTCAGAGCTTCTTTGCATCACTTTGACTCATAAGATTCCCCAAATGGTTTTACAGTCTGCAGCCAAAACTCTGCTGCTGCCCTTAAAGATCATCTCACGTGAGGTCAGACACAGATGAAAAGAGATTTAAATGCTACCTGTGAGTTTCGTGACTTCTCCAGACACCCAATGTAGTTTTTGTGGAACTAAAATTGAGTAAGAGATGAGAAGAGATTTGAAGATGAGCCCAGTTTGGTTGCAATAGTTGAGTAAAACATTTTAAAAAGAAGCGGAAAGAAGAGGAAACCTTACATTAAGGGTGTTGTATTTTGTATATACATTTTAATTCAATTGATTTATTTAAAGGGAACAGTGCATATTAATAAACAACATGTCACTTTTCACCTGCCAGGTCAGAGCAAAAAATAAAATAAAATAGGAAAGTTAACACAACATCAGACAGTGTACAGCAGTATGGTTCAGACAGCAATATGTAAAATTACAACATGAAAATTCACAGTACAAGAAGAAAACACATAACAACAAATAAATATAAAAACATACAGCATCAAAGATGACACATAAAATTAATGGTAACAGATCTGATTCCTCTTTAGCCAATTCACTTGTTACAGCAGCACAAGAAGAAAAGGTCAATTAGAGATATATTAAAAAATAGAAGTAGAAAAAAAGACAGAAAAAAAGCCAAAATACTATATTATGTGCACATGGTTACTATAGCTAGTACATTTTTTTTATTACAGCTGGAATTTTATTCCAAATATTATAATAATAAACATTATTTGGGGGTAGGGGATAGAATCAGAATCAGAATCAGAATACTTTATTGATCCCTGGGGGAAATTATTAGTTGAGATAGTTGAGAGATACTGATTAGTAAATAACTGGACATGAATACATGTACAAACAAAGGCAGCATAGCTCATGATAGCACTTTTTTTAGTTATCTAGAATAAAACAGGATCCAAATTGGATTGAATTAAATAAAGGTAAGCACAATAGCATCAGGAAACTCCTCTTCTTGTTCTTTGGATGCAAACATATCTATTCGGTTTAGTTTAATTTAGTATTTTTCACTTGGTTAGCCCCACCTGCAGTTTCAAGGGGGCTTTTGATGCATGTATTTCACACCCTTTGCCGTGAAATTCATGCGGTGTGTCTGAATGATCTGAAAAAGAGGAAGCGTGCTGTGAAAGGATTGGACCTAAGATTAATCTTTGAGGGAGTGCACAGGGGATTCCAGCAAAGAGGATGAGAAACTGCTCTTGCTGACGGAAAATGTTCTGTCAGGCACTGTAGGGTAGACCCGCAGACCCCTACAGTCCAGTGCTTTGCAATTAATATAAGTCCAGAGAAGTGCTGTGTCACAGGAGAAAAACAGCAGCATTAGTAACTAAAATTAGATTTTAGTAATTTATAGAAGTTTCATTTCCTAAATCTACAAAATGTCTCAATATAATTGCAGTGACTCAAAGAAATGCATTTATTTCTAAAAGTGTCTGATCTAATGCAACCAGTCAGATTCTACCACACTGCTCTAGATGGAAAAGCTAAACATCTTAGCTCCAAGTGGAAGAACTGGCAATGACACTGTTGTACAGACATTTGAGTCGTCTGTTTCCCAGATTATTAATCTTACTAACCGCAGGGATCACCCGATTCTTCATCTCAGCTGGTGAAAATATTTCACTCTTCCAAAAATATTCAAAAACTGCAAATGTAATGCGATTCTCATCACCTCCACCTTACTTAAACTGCAGTGCTGCTTCTCATTTTAAGCATCATATCTGCAGAACATCAGCACATAATTAGTGATGAAGTCAGCATAACAAACTTCCAGTGTTTCACAGTTTAAATATGTTGACTTGCTTCTGCATGTAGCTTTTGATTGGATTTAAAATGATGAAGTCAGCTCAATGAAAAACTATATTACTTTCATTCATGTTTTCCATGGGATTAAGAAAGCATAACTTACAAATGATGAATTGAAATAACAAAATGTTGTGGGTAGTTTTGTGTTTGTTTAAAAAAAAAGTGAACATAGACAGTGGTGCAGGGAGGTTAAACTCCTTTCATATCACGGGTCATATATGACCCACTTTGAGATATGTTATTTAGAAAATGAAGTGCTATTACAACACAAAGATTTTAAGTAGTAAATGTTTAAAATTACAGAAATCTATAACTTATTTATTTTGGTGTACTATAACTGGTCACTGGCGTCCAGATTGGAGTCTGGTCCCTGCTTAAGAGGTTTCATGTCGATTGCTTTCCTCTCACTCGTTCAGTAAGTAGAGTGAAAATGTACTTGTGAGTGATGCCAACTTCAATGCGAAATGGTTGAAGTTAATCAAAAAATATTGAATTTCTAAAATTCAAAAGGGAGAAAATATCACTTAAAAGATTTGAAACAAGTTTGCACAATTTAATTTGTTTGATTAATTCAGCATTCAGGTTTGTAGAGTCATGGTTGTTACAGAGGGTGCAATGAGCAATCTCGAACACGTTTGCCGTTTACATTTGCTGTATTTCACCATTTATTCTAAACAATGACTCAGTGTTAAGCTTAGGCTCCCTTCCTTAAGATGATAATGCGATTTATGAAGATTAAAGGTGAGATGATATGCAGAGAGGAAAAAACAAAATAACTTATCTGACGTTAACGCAGAATGGGTCGTCCATTCTCTGGAAAAAGGAAGAACCAAAAATAACATCAAAACTTAACTTGCAATGAAAGTGGAGAAAACAAAAGTGGAGGAGTACAGCTCAGGGCTTAAAGGGAAGGAAATAAAGAATTACACAGATGATGAATAATGAGATATGAAGATGGCTATTTATGAACTTTGGACAAGAAAACAACACATTAAGATCAGAGCGCAAACATAATTCATGTTGTTATTATGTGCAAGTTATTTTAGAAAGAGTCATAAAGTTACCCATGATAGGTCAGAAAGATATAATGGCATGATTTATGGTATTATTTGGTCATAAATAATTATTTTTTATACCTAAAGCCTTTTTAGAACTAATAAAAAGAAAATGTTCTGATGAAAAGAAGTATATAGTGGCTCTATAATGTAAGGGTACACACACATTTACCTTAAAAACAAAAGATCCCAACCCATCATGGTTATAGTGGAGTGAATTTGTGGCTATAAAATCGAAGTTTCCCTCCTACAAGACTCTTTCCTTCACCCTTGACCGCTGCCTGCAGTCCACTTACAGTTAATCTCTCATCAGCTGTGTAAATTCAGCTTTTCATTGCCATAGCAACCCTTAAAGATAATCATATGTTTTAACACTTCAGTGCAAGCTTCAGTTTGCTGAGGCAGGCCAGAGATCAGAATATTTAAAGACTCAGACAATGCCTAACGGTGCCAGAAGGGGGCGAGCTTAAGGTAGGCTAAGGCACAACATTTGGAAGCACACTGAACACAAGTTTCAATCACTTTCATGGCCCCATGTGTATAAAATGGAGCAGCTAGGTATGCAGAATATTTTCTCAAACTGTGGAGAGGTTTGGAGATGCCCCTTCCTGTTCCAACATGACCGCCATCACTGCACAAAGCAAGGTCTATAAAGACACAGATGAGCAAGTCTGGCTTGACTGGCCTGACCCCAACCCGACACAACACCTTTGAGTTGAATTGACGTGAAGGCAGCGAGCCGGGTTTTCTCATCCAACGTCAAAAATCCCTATAACACACTCCTGAACTTTATGGAAAGCTTTTCCTATGGATTGAGAATGGCACTTCACTCAAGTTCATATGTGTGTGTGTGAAGGCAGATGAGCTAATATCTTTTGGCAATATTTTGTAACATCTGTTTTGATAGAGCAGGTGTAATTACACAGAGGTAATTAGGGAAAGAATTTTATTTATTTATTTAAAAAAAAAAAAAAAAAAAAAAAAAAAAAAAAAAGCACAGGTCCACATGAAACCACTGTTGTTCCACAATTACAGATCAAACGTGTTGCTTAGTACAAGGGAATAACAACTAGACAACCTCTGATTTTAAAAACTGATGACGTAGGCTGCGAAACAAAACAGTTAAGTTCAAATACATGTTCAAACAAACTGACTTTCAAGTGAATAAAAATAATGATAGCTTGTCCATTCCAGAGAAAATTAACTGGGATTTAAGAAAGCATCAAGATTTTAGCACATTTCATACTTTTTCAATGACTGAGTCAATTTAGAGTCAGGAAAAAAAAAAAAAAAAGTCAAGCACAAATATCTGCATACAACACTGAATGATTAAAATGAACACTACAAATCATTAGAAAGCCGTCCATTGATAGTTTTCTACAACTATTGCCAGACAAATGTAATAATTTATAACTTTGGTTCAAAGTAACTTTGCATAAACCAATAAGTAAACTTAATATTGCAACAAAGTCAAATTACTCACTTAATAATTCAATAATCAGCTGAACAGAACAAAATCTTTCCAAATTTCATACGACTTTTGTTTTGCATCACATGCAAAAGAAACACAAACCTATTTAATTGCAGCTTGCGAGTCTAAAAATGCACAAGTTTTCTGAGAATCGGTTGATTAACATGCACACAAATAACAATCAAACATCCGTGCTCTCAATTTCAAACAATTTTTAAATCACGTAAAGTAGAACACGTCCGCCAATTCAGAAAAACAAGTGCAAAAATATTTCCAATCTGTAATAACGTACATGCTTGACTATGAGTAATAACAAAAGTAATGTATAAATTAGTTCACAGCTGAGTTGGCAGGAAAACTTCCCTCTCTGCGGCTTGCTTGTGCAGACAGAGAGACAGCAAACATAATTTCTTCCATATACTGGAAATGTTTTTTTATTTTTAAACCACACTTGACCTTAGGAGCTGTCACACTTACAAACTTGCTTATGAATAGCTTTACAGTAAGAAAGAACCGAAACTGAATCGCTTTGGTGAGAACCCTTTTTGTAGTGAACTGCTGAGAAATGTTTATGAGATGGAAATGTTAGGAATTATTTTGACCCTAAATAGGCCAACAATAACGGAGCACCACTTTTTACTTTCCTCAGCTGACATGTAATGGCACCAGTACAAATACCAATAAAACAAAACCTAAACCACAAGAAAACATGTCGCTTAACATTTACCAGTTTCTGGCTGCTGTAGAGATCCAGCGATGTTCAGTTGAGGGAGGTAATGCACTCGGTCAGTGTAAGTAGGTAAGACGCGACTTTGTGCCCAAGCAGTGTCGACTGAACAGTACATGTTTATTGCACAATTCACAGCGCAGGTTTTAAAAAGCCATCAGTGCAATTTCATCTTTTTTTTGTTTTTTGCCCCTTCTTATCATTTGCACCTGTCTTTGTGTAAGAGGAGCAGTGATCAAAAGGCAAAAACAAAACCCATTTCACGTTTGAGCACTAATGACTCACAAATATAAGATCTGATTTTACTGCACAGTTCTTCTGACATCTGCAATTTGCATCGGCAAACAGTAGGTAAAGCACCAGAGAGGTGATATTTTCTTGCACTGCTGTATGTCCTCTCGTTGCGCAGGAACAACAGGTTAGTCAAGGGGCCAGAGGCACACTTGCTCTGTACGGGGCAGCAGCAGCAGCTCTGTCGACACTCATCTCCAGTTGTTGTACATGTAGAGGCAGCCGAAGAACAGGTTGGCAGTCAGGCTTGCAAACAGAAGCCCCGGCCATATGAGACGCTTTGCAAAATCTGGAGAGAAAAGGCAAACGTGAGCCATGAGCCCTATCATCAAACCACATCTGGTTTTACATTTTGTGTCTGCGTCACAAAATACTTTCCCCCCTCCTTTAAATCAGAACAAATAGAGAAGAAGTTACAGAAACTACAATCAAGTTCATTGAATTGATTTTAATGAAGCAAAGACCCACAGGTAGCTGTGTGGTAGCAGTGTTCTTAATATTCTGTCCCTCATACATGGGATGCTGCATTAGTTCCCGTCACTTAAACTGAAATTGCTTTAAGAGGAAATCTGTTTGCAGTCACTGTAGAGATCTACAGAGATCAAAAGCAGCTTCAAATGATACACACAGACATTCTCATGTATCAGCCCAAGCAGACTGAAGTCTTTTAAAACCCAGTTAGCCAACAGGCATGATACAAATATTAAATTTTCTGACATAGATACATCCATCTCCCTGCAGGGTTGAAATCAAACTGCTTACCTTTTGGAGAACGCCTGCCCTCTGGACACTGAGTTGTAGTACCGACCAGGCAAGCAGAAGAACCTGAGGAGCTGCTTCGCTTCTCTTCCTCTTCAATCACACTATCGTCTCTTAACAAGGAGCTCAAATCTGCAAGGCCAATCAGGTAAAATCATTAAACCACAAACCAAACCATCTAAACATGTTCACAAGTCGATTTGTTTCATTGTGTGGTGGATTTGCCCCCCCCCCAAAAAAGTTTATATTGCCACCTGGTGGTAGTTTCAGGAATAACAGACAAACAAAATAAGAAATATTGCCAGAAGTCTTCCTATAACAGTCAGCCTTATGTATACTTGCCATTTTGACTTTGAAAGGGTGACACATCGGGTGAAAAGCAGCCGCTGTAAACCGAAGGGGTCGGCTCAGACAGGAGATGTGATGGAGACGCAGGTGGGAACATGAGCGTGGGTTCTGGCTCTGCTGAGAAAAGCCGGAGTCTCTGGCCACCAATGTTGAGACGAGCAGGGCTGATGAGGGGACGCCGTTGTCTGGCAGAACCTGAACTGGATGTAACAGAACCAGCTACCGAAGGAGCTGGGGAGGGACCCGGGGATGATGGGCGGCTCCCAGACTTGAGCGAAAAGTAGTCTGTGCCAAAAAAGAGAGCGGTGAAAAATGTTTTCACTAAGCAACGTCTTAGTGAAAAAAGCACCGAGCTGTTGCTTACAATGAAAAACTGAACAGAGGTCACAGAATCGCCAGGACTTTCAATACCTGAAGATTGTGAATCTTTGTACTGTGAGGCTGGTCTGCTTCCACTAAACAGGTAACCAGAATCTGAAAATTAAAAAATAAATAAATGAATAAAACTTTTCACCACAAACTGATGTTTTCACTTAAACCTGCATCAGCATTTCTCATAAACCTAAAACTACACAACTTCATGCTGAGACTCAGGTTTTAGTTTATCACATTCAAAGAAAAATTGATAGTCTTCACACTAAAAATCCACAATATTAGTAAATAATTAGTGACAAATCTGTCAGATTAAGCAGCTGCAAATGGGCCGCCTACTGTAGGACCACGACTGCTCCTAAAACATACGCTTTACACTGCAAACACACATTTTTTAATGTTTGCATTTTAAATAAAATTGAGAAATTTAAGCACAGATGTGCCAGAGATTTCTGAAAAATCCTGTCTCCATTGCATAGTGTCTAAAAAAATAATGTATATTTATGCAAACACTTCAGCATAAATGACCTCTTAGTAAGAAATGCAAATACTGTAGATACGTTTGTGTAAACAGAGGCAATATTTCAGCTGATATTCCATAAAAACTGAGCTACGTAATTAGAAACCTCATGAGCATGCAAAGTGCTACAGTGTAACTGACTGTAAAAACAAACAATTCCAAATACTAAACCCAACCTACACCTGAAGCTACTTGATTAATTTGCACAGATGTGTCGGTTCCCTTTGCTGAAATGTTATTTTTTGAGCCGTTAGACCACAGATAAACGCCAACAAGCCATTAGAAGGATTACACAGAAATATCTGTCAGCACGAGCACAAACTGAAAGGGAAAACATCCCACGCTACCTGTCCTGGTGAGGGAGGGCATGGTGCCGAGGCACAGGGCTCTGTTGAGACGCCCGGGCAGAGAGGAGGGGGAAGCCTTCCGCTCGTGACGACCGTGGTGGCGGTTGATGAGCTGGGAGAGGTTAGGGGGCGGAGTGGGGATGAAAGTGTCCGCCACATCGGTGGAGCTCAAAGGAGGGACTGTGGAGCTGCCTGCAAGGTATCTGCAACACAAGAGCAACGGAATGGTCTACTACCTGAAATTAAAGTTGTAACACAGCAGCAAAAACATACAAATACTTACATACAGAAAGTCTAACATAATACTTCTGAGGAGAGGAAATTGGGTACTGATAGAGCAAATAGTGTAAACACAATTAAGAATTTTACCTGCTTACCACAATTAAACATATGCTGATTTAAAGACCAAGTGCGAGAAGAAAACTGGGGACACACTTAGAAATGAGCTCTGACAACCCCTTAATGTCAGCACTAATGGAGGCAGGCTACGACAAGGCTGTCGCTGAAACGCTGCAGCAGCTGTGTGACAGCACGCAGCAGCTGACGGGGAGAGACGAGAGAAACGCTTCACACACTCATGGGTCCACACAGAGCAGCGACATAAAGCTTCTTTGTATAATCAGGTCACTTCTGATTATTTCCACTGCCTCCAAAGTTGAGTAATAAAGTTTTACAGACTGGAAAGAGACATGCAGAAGGAGACAGGATGCTGGTGGAAAAACAAGCAGAAGACAATTCCTTTTATCAGTCGTTTATTATATTCCATGTACAGCAAGCATTACCACAAAGCCTCCGAAATGGAGCACATCATTAAAAGCAAGATACCCAAATGAACCATTTAAGCACCCAAAACGCAAAGTGTTTCATCGAGCATGTTGCAGGAAACCTTTGAGCAGGGATGGAGCTCCTTTCTGAGGCTGTTACAGGATATATAAACACATCGTCGGTGATCAAACTGTGATAAACTGTAAAAAAGTATCAAGATTTCGCATAACAACGGGTCCTTTTTTAAAAAAGTACCAAGTGTTTCTCCAACAGACGCTACTAAAATATTTAGATAAACATACTTGGGATAAATAGTAACAGTAGTATAATAATGAAGTACAATAATTTGTCACATATAGTAGCTTAATTCTACAGTTAACACTTTGAACATAGTGCTTCTAGAGCTAGACACTTGACACAAAGAGGTCTACAGTCATACAGCTCATCAGGTAGAAACAGGAGTTCTCTAAAAAAAAATAACACGCAGAAATAGAAACACTCAAACCAGACATTATGCAAATATCATTTAAAAAAACATGCAAACCAAACGGTAAAAATACTTTCTTTCTTACCCTTAGTACACACAATGGTCCAAATACAGGGTGTAGCAAGACGAATCATTCAGTTTCAAAAGGATTTATTTATTTATCGTTTTAAATATTGGACATAAAAGCTTGTGGTAAATTTTAAACTACATGGCTGAATATAAAATTTTTTACATACAATGTTGTCCTTAATTTGGCCCCCCTCTGGACGCATGGCACATGTCCAAACGATAGTCAAACTCCCATATTTGTATGAGCATGTCTGGGGCCACTGCAGCTGCTGGTGCTACCAGCGACCGCATTAAAACCGACAAGCCCCGTCTTTTTAACGGTATGCGTTTCGGCCGTTATCGGTGAACGGCTGCAGGATTAAAGCGCTTTGAATTCGTGATGGTTCTTTTTGATACACCCTGTACGTCACACAACTAACCAATACAGCTTGTTTTGTTCTGTGATGAACGTTACTTTTGAGTTTAAGATGTAGTTTGTCACATGCGGCAGTTCAAAAAACAAAACAAAAAAAAGCCTTCAAGTCGTTAGCAATTAACGTCACAGTATAAACAGCCAGTATGACTTTTTTTTTCTTCTTTTTAAAAACTGCGGCACTATACAGCATTGCATTGTGCTTTTTTGATGTATATCAGGTGTGAAAAGTCACACAAGTTCATAACTTGATCAATCATCTACCATCTTAGACTCAAAGCATGTGAAGTCTACTACACCACAGGCGCTGGTTTGACAACATAAATCTCTCAACAGAACAGCGCAACACAGTTTAAACCCACAGTTACAACACTACAAAACTGATGAGCAATCACAATCTAAGCACCTTGTCTCCCATTATTTTGTAACACCTTCTCACATCAGAGTAAAATAAATACCCCCTACATCCAACACAAGTAAAACATAACTATGAAACTCAAACAAGTTAGATGAAATGTTAGCACGTGCACTTAAAACGGTCATTAGTGTTTATCACATATCAACTTGTTAAAATACTGGCAAAGGTAGCATTAGTTATAATGGAAGCTAATACGGTTGTGAGTGATGTAAGGTCGTCATTTTAGCTGTAAATCGCCTCATTTAGAGCTTGTGCAGGACAATTTAAGATTGATCCTGAGAAAAGACTCCAAGATGTTGCTGAGTGGAGCACCGATTAAAAATGAAAGAGGGGTGGGGCACCAGGAACTGATGCTTACACAAGATACCTCAAATGCTGAAACAAGCCAAGTACCTGTCAGGTAGTCACCTACAGGCTATTTTGAACTTGAGTTTTGAGCCCACAGCTAAAAGCATCAAAATATGACACAAAGAAGTACACATAAATACTCTCCAAAACCATTGAACACTTTGCATATGCAGATCTTTATCATGCTGCACCATCAGAGGCCTCTGATGGGCTCTGATCATTCCTCGATGTCACAATGAGCCCAAACATACAGCCGGATACACACACACACACAAACCTGTTCAACGGTCTGGGTATTTCAGAAACTGCTAATATACTGGGATATTCCAATATAACCATTACAGAGAATGGTGTGAAAAAGAGAAAATGCCCAGTGAGTGCCAGGTCTCTGGGTGAAAAAGCTTTGTTGAACCCCAGAAATCAGAGATCAATGACCATAATTCTTCAAGCTGATAGGAAGGGAGCAGCGACCAAAACAACAATTTGTTAAAACCAAGGTATGTAGAAGAGCATCTCTAAATGCAAAACCCACTGAACCTTGAAGCAGATGGGCTACAGCATCGCTGATCTCCAACAGCTAAGAACCGTAAACTGAGGCTACGATTCGCATGGGCTCACTTTTTTTGGTACCTACTTGACCAGTATTCCAAGCGACCAGGGTTCTGAGGCGATCTGAAAATGTGATTTAAACAGACTGCATACCACTGATCAGCTAGTCAGTGGTGTCACATGATGAGTCAGGAGAGAATCTCCTTCACGGAATTGAAAACCGCCATTTTTGTAACCTGGAAACAAGGGAAACGACAGAGAAACAACACCACGGACCTGACAAAAATCCACAGGCCGAGCAGCAGGTATCACATCGCCTCGACGTCCACCTTTGTTATGTCGCAAATAAATGATGTCAATGGATGTTCCACCGCGTTGCTATAACGACCTCAACCATATTAGCTGGTACTCTTTAGTAATGAAGAACGAGTCGTGCCAAGTCGAGTAGGAAGTAATGGAAAAAGGCCTAATACTAAATGTATTCATGATCTGCATGTTTGATTTGGCCAAGATTTTATGCTGGATGTCAATCCCTTTATGGCCAGTGTCGCCATCTTAACAGACCACGTCAAAAAATTCAAATAATCTCAAACTTGTTTCTTGAACATGACGGCGAGTTCACTGCACTCAAATGACTTCCATAGTCACCAGAGCTCAATCCAATAGAGTACCTTTGGGATGAGGTGAAACGGGAGATTGTGTGAGGTTATCATATCAATATGGACCAAAATCTCTGAGGAAAGTTTCCAGCACCTCTTAAATCTGTTTTGAAGAATTAACATGGATCTGAAGGCAAAAGGGGGTCCAACTGGTACTAGCAATCAGTAAGTAACGAAGCGACCAGTAAGAGTATCGAAAACTCAAGACAACGCAAGGAGCCCTGCTGATGAATGAATAACCACCGGAGAGAACCGATTTTAATACTGGACTCAGTGTTAAGTGAGACAAGTAACAAAGGCAATCTACAGAAGAACTGATAAGTTCTCAAAGAAGCTTTAAGAAACAAACAACCGATCTGCCAAGTACACTGAGAAACTTCATGCTACTGTCTCAAGGTGAACTAATGCCACTGCAAGGCCAAATATTGGCCAATTCTGCATGATACAGTTCAAAGAAAATGTGTATTTGCAAAAATTGCTTAAAGTCAAGATCATGCAACTTTAGACGAATACTGAATGTTCTAAAAGTAAATCAAAAGGGTACAAGGTCACAACAATAATGGAGACAGGAGAAAAACTGCAGAATTTGGGAATAACAAACTCGGGCAGCTAAATACTTAAACCATTGTAAAATAAATAAATGAATAAATAAACAAACTACAATAGTAAATGTCGATTAAAATTCGCAGATTTTGCAGGCATGCAAATTTTCTGTCAGCTAACATCACTACACATCATGCTCCACGTCACCTCCTGGTGCTGCCAAAGACATGAGGTAAAAACACCAGAACAGGCTGCATTAGAAAATATCCAACGCCAATAAAAATTGTAGGTGATGTGAAGCGATAGAGAAAGAGTGTGATTACGCAAATACCACATCTTATGTGTGGTATAAAGTGTTTACACAAATTAGTATTTCATGCAGTGAGTTGTAGTTAGAAGCCCCACAGCTTTAACAGTGTTAAACGAGTACATTCAAAACAATCTAGTAAAGTGTAAAGCAGTTAATAGTAGCTAAAACCAAAAATGTTAATAACCCAATATACTGGTTGCAAAAACGAGCTTATTTAAACATCATTTTTTTCACATATATGGTGCAGTAATAATGATGCTAAATACATAATCAGTCATTTGAATAGAGAACACCAATAGGTTGAAATGTCAGAAGGTCCTGTAAAGTTTACTTGTTAACCTTCTTAGGACTTTATAACTGATAATAATTAGAGTAAGCTTATAAATAATACCTTTATGATATTATGATTACTGAAATGTTTCCTCATTGCTTCTCTCAGTGAATAGATAAAAAACAATGACAATAACAATTATTCAAAGCAGAAGGACAAAGCACTACCATGAGGTAACAATATTATCTGATGCAAAATTGTTTTAACTGCCAAAAATTGATGCATCAAGCACCTGCTCAGCACGTGGCTGTGTGGCTGAAGGTGGGATTTGGTAAGGAGAAGGGACTAGCTTCAGGTCGTGTGCCATATCTGGAGATTATCATTCACATGTCAGAACATCACAGTCATTCTCACACAGAGCTGGAAGATTGAAGGTTTAAAAACAGACAGTGACAGAAATGAAAAGAAATGACAACATTAAAAATACACCAATAACACTTGTTAGATTGATGCTTTTTGATCCGATGCTTATGAATGCGAAGCATTCATGGAAAGACGGCATGTTTTTGTATAATCCACGGTTTCAAATACAATGTGAACAGTACTGCTCAGGTTCTGACCTTCGGTATCTGGCTCTCCGTGCGCCCAGCGGTTTACGAGTTGCCACGGCAGCAGCAAAGCTGACGAGGCAACAGAGGGAGACGCCAACAAGCTTCGTTGTGTACATCCAGCTCAAGGCATCAGTCATGTAGCTCTCGGCCATGTAGAGGCACAGGATGAAGAACCACAGGACAGAGGCTACAGCATCAATTCTCCTCAACCTGAAATGCAGCAAGATTAGTTTTTTTGTTTTAATTAAACTGGGAACTATGAACAGTCCATCCAAAGGCAAATAAAATGGTGGCTGCTTACCTTGCAGGTCCAGCTAAGAAGATACCAGTGAGACAAGTTAACAGGCCAACAGAGACTACAGCCAGCTGGTTGTCCTTCCCATGCTGCCACGCAAGCTCGGCATTTTCTATGGCCTTGTCTGGGATCAGCTCCAGGAGACTCTGCCACACAGGCGACACTCTGCTGCTGTTATCAGTGTGGGTAGACTCATTGTGGACTTGAGGCTTTGGAGGAACAACCCCACCACTTAATGTCTGCGAGCCATCAGGTGACGAAGGCTGGTCTGGCAATTCACAGAAAATTGTGGCAGCAAGGAAAGCACATATTAGGAAGGCAAGGCCCCGCAAGAGTACGACTCCCATGGGAGAGGACAGGGACTGGGCACTCTGCAGGAGGACAAAAACAAACCAAACAAAGAAAACAAAAAAAAAAAAAACAGGCTCTTATTGTGACATTTTCACAGCATACTGAAATTAATAGCATACAATGTCAACATAGTGTTAATAAAGTCTACAACAGGGGTCTGAATGCCAATTAAACGAACTGAAAGCACTGTTAGTTATAGTTCAGTGCTTTACCAAGAAACGGGTAACAGGACTGCACCACATTAATGAATCACTAGTGTGAATAAGAAAGTCAAAGTTTAATGCACTCCATTAAAGCCACAGCAGTGGTTAAATATCGTTCACTCGTATCCTCACACAACCTGAAATTAGACATGACGCCTAACGTCACAGATCACACTGGAGCAGAAGCGGTAACAATTGATTAATCACTTTAAACGCTGAAAAGCAGGACTTGACTGTGTCAAAGCGCTAATCCTTATCAGCAGACCCATGAAAACAAGAAACCTGTTGATCGCTTCACTGTTTGAACACTTGCCTATTTTGTTTGAGTAGGTCAAAGAGGATCCGAATGCACACTAAATAGCTACTGATAAGGCATTATGTCATTAGGTGTAACAACAAAGAGCAAAAGGATGAAAGTTTCCCTCTTACATTTCAAGATGAACAAATTATGTTAAACATGAAAAAGCAACAAGATGGTATCACAGAAAAAAAGTTAAAATTAAGGCAGTTTCCTGCTCGTCTCAGCTAAAATAATCATGTTATTTAGTATCTGGCTAAAGGTCAAACACCCTGCATGCTACAGCATTTGGTCATTTAGTGTCTTTTATGTGTGATTTTTTTTTTTATTAAATAATTCACAATATTGCCTGATTGGGTGAGATTGGGTTGCACTGACCTTTACAAAGCCCATGTCTGACTCCCGGGTGCGCCGCAGCTGATTATTAAGAAGCACCGTACGAAGCTGGCGGTTCTGATATTTAATGTAGTACTCCACTGCTGTCTGACATGGCCTGCATAACTTATAAGTCTGCTCCAGGTGATGCTTGTAGGCTTCAATTTCCTCATCGTAGTTCTCCTACGGGAGAAAGAAATGGCATTTGGTGTTATTCTTCAGAACAGCATGTTGGGCAATACTATGATGTGACAGAAACAAAGTGCATACATCATCCCTCGGGATATATGAGGCCAACTGTTTGATCTTTGCAGACTGGTTGTTATTACACTTCCGGCAAAGCAGCATCTGACAGTTGACCCACTGCAGAGTCTTAGGTGTCTCCGATGAAGGAAGGCTTCCAGATATGCCATGATTTAGATGCTCCATGTACTGAGCAGGAATGGGCTTGTTGTAGTCCCCATTCTGAAAACACAGACAGTTTTAAAAAAATGTATATGCGTTAGAGAAAAAGAATTACCACACTTAAGAAACAAGTTACATAGTGTATAACACTTACCTCCTGGAAGCCATTGTACTGGTCACAATTGGGGCAATCCCAGCAGTTCCTGTTCCCATAGGGCACAACTGTGTTCTGATTACAGAACCAGCAGTTAACACTTGCATGGGTGGGCTTCTTTCTGTAAGCAACAAGGTAAATCCAGCGTGTTATTCAGTGGCAACCGCTGCTGTTCAGTTATGCAAAAATACTTAACCTAGCCTGAGACATCTGAATATGCCCATTGTATTGATGTCACGTGACATAAATACTAACTGTAAACATCAAACGGGGTTAGCTAAAGTTGGACTCACAAAACTGCAAAGCATCAAGTTAGTTAGCGGCACAGCTGCTCTTAAAGTGAGCGCCCGGGCTAGCGTAAATACACAGATCTCTCCAGAGGAGCAATAGGAGCAGGACAGGAAGCACTATTTCTTTAATGTCACAATTAAAAAAATCAACTGGTGTGTTTCTTTTATTCCACACACATTAACTTGTGCTAGCGTGAATGTAGCGTTAGCTACAAACACACCGCCGCGGTGCCAGAAGTCGGAGAAGTTACCTGGTGGCAATTTTATATATGAGCGCTCCGCCGGCGACAAACGCCGTAGCTCCGACTCCGCTGTACATTAATTCGGGGTATTCCAGCAGAAGCTTGCTAAGCGTCTCCATCTTTTTTCGCAAAAACATTAAACGTAGTGTTTTAAGATTGCAAAACACGGCGCGAGCGCGCACGCGGCAAACGATTCCTTTTGTTCACGCCCCTGTAACGGAAACGGAAAGTACGTCAATACCTGGACGCATTCCAATAGGGTTCATTAAATCCTTGCTGTCCACTCTAACGCTTACGATGCTGCTTTTCATTTGCGCCCAATAACACATTTTGGTGGCGGTGTTTATTAAAGTAAAACAAATTAAAAATGAAAGAAACTAAGCATGTTTTTCCTCGACGGTAAGTAAATAGCTGTGCAGAGGATACATGCTATGATCTTGTTGGAATGCGGGACAGGGTATTAACCCAGATTAAAAAGCGTGTTCGGGACATAAAACTTTATTAACTGTTATTGTTATTGGCTTCCGAACTTTTCTTAGAAATATCAGGTTTTCCTATATTTCCTCAGTATCAAAGTACTTCCGCTTGAAAAAGTTTCCATCACTTTACACAAGTAAAAACCTTCAATACTTAGAAACAGTTTAAACAAAGCATACAGGTCTGTGAAATATTACAGCTAATATCCATTTTAAAACCTGCATTTTCAGGTAGCCTCGCTTAAAATGTATCAAGTCTTCTACAATAATCATCATCATCATCATTAATAAATGAATAATAATGATAACAAATTGGAGAGGGTGAAGTTTCTGATGCAAAAATAACTTTATTTGAACAAACGTGATGTATTTTACATCAAACAAACATTCACAATCGAATGAGAAAACGGGTCAGTGCTTGAATGTCATTCATCTTTTATAGCAGCTCACACATTTGGATAAATCCGGAGAAAACAAATAAATAACGTTACAGCAAACGTACAGGCCTATTCAAAATTATATACCAATATAAAAAAAACAGAGAAAAAGAACAAAAGTTTGCTTATTTGTAAGCCCATAACCCGCAGTAAAAAAAAAAATTACAAAATAAAAATGCAAACCTCAAACCTCAGACCCTTAGATCAGCTGTCTTCCTGCCGTTCACACTTGATGGGGGCAAGTTTGAAATAAAATGACATGGTATATGGTAGACCTGCCGTCTGTAATTCTTACAAAAACCCAAACTTTATAAAAACTGTACAAAATCTATACAAACAAAATCATCAACAGCATTATTTATAACAGACATATGAAACTGCCAAACTAAACCAAGTACCTGACAAACCAGTGACAGCCGAACTGAAATGGTGAGAGGCGAACTCAGATGTGAACTTGCCATCAAAGCACAAAATAACTCAAAAGTCCTACTGGTCCATTAAATAAGCCAGGGCTGGGTCCGCTGGCCTGCCGTAGGAGGTGAACTGCTGGTAGCTGCAAGCCACGGAAACGGTGCCTCCATCCGGGCTCATCGGTTGGGTCACCCCGCCGTAAGGATACCCGTTGTGGGGGACCAGCACGGGCGGGTGGCGGCGGTAAGCGCCGTAGTGAGGATGGTGAAAGTGGGGAGGAGGGGTGCAGTAGGAGGTCATGGAGGTGCCCGGGGACACGCTGCGGCTGTGTCCCGTGCTGACCGTAGCTGACGCATATCCCGTCGGTGGGGTCGAGCCGGGCTGGCACATGCTCCAGGAGCTGCTCACGTAAGGCTGCAGGTAGAGCGACTCAGAGTACTCCACGGGATTCCCGCCCAGGTAAGGCACACTCGGGGGTCTGTAGGGTCTCCGCACCCTCCTCCGCCGTCGGTAGTTTCCCTTCTCAAACATGTCCTGAAATGCGGGGTCCAGCATCCAGTAGTTGCCCTTTCTGTCCCCTCCGCTGTCCCTGGGCACCTTGACGAAGCACTCGTTGAGAGACAAATTGTGTCTTATGCTGTTTTGCCAACCTTTCTTGTTCCTCTCGTAGTAGGGGAACTTGGACACTATATACTGATAGATCCCGCTCAGAGTCTGTCTCTTGTTCTCGCTGTCCTTGATGGCCATGGCGATGAGAGCCACGTATGAATACGGCGGCTTCTCCAGCTGTCCGGTCTCCTGCGCACCTTTAGGCTCACAAGGGGGCGAGTTTGAGCCGATGTCCAGAATCTGCGCACCTTGGGGGGACTTCTCTGCATCCATGACTCAGGTAAGCTATCGGTTTGTTTGTGGGTCCGGCTGCGACTGCTATCTGCCCGGTAAGCAAGGCAGCTCTATGATTGTGTCTGCAGGTGCACACGGACACATACACACACTCCTCCCACAGGTACCGCGCAGCTGTTGTTGCCCGCTTTGATCTCACCGGGTTTCTCACACTGTTTATGCCATTGTGTGTGAAACCGTGGAGGCTGTTTAGGTTGAAGCAGGGGTCAAGAGGCTGTGTTTTAACTTCAGTCAAAAATATTCCCCCTTTTGAAGCGGGGCGATCAAAGACTTATTTAGGTGTACTGAGTTTACGTGAGTGACAAGTAATGTTCTAACACACAGCAATCCTAAAATCTTATCTACATTTGATCTCCACGACCTTAGGAAAGGCAACAGGTGGGAAAACATATGTAATATTAAACTGTAGATTTGATCTTCCCTAAACTAACAACTCAAGAAAGCTGTTTATATATGACATTTTGCTAAAAGCAATGCTCTTCACATAGTTTTACTATTTTATTTGAACTTGTCGAAGACGTTAAAGCATGCTGCACAATAATGACAAAATGTACTATTAAAATAAGTCTTAACAGCAGCACAAACGTGCACACATTTGCATTGATCTGTGATCTGTTACAGTCAGCTGCCTTTTTACAGTTTTACACATTGTTTCAGCTCTGAGACACGTGGTGGTTGGGGCTTTCCAGCTCCTAATGTTGCTACAAGCACAGAGGTACTAGCAGCACAGGTATCAGAGCTCAGCATACCACCCACATACAGTGAGGCATGAACAGCAGGCCTGTCTGTCCGCTGAGGACAGTAGATAATGATCACCTACTCTCACCAGACAGTCTGTCTCCCCTGAACTGATAGGGAAACACTGATCTCAATAGGAGAGCAACCAGTGGAAAGAAAACTAGTATGTGTTTGCAGAGGATTTGAGGGTATTTCAGTTGGCTTCTGTTGTTACTGTAAATCTATTAATATTTAATGAATGGTGCTTTCACCATTATATTTGTTTAATAAAGTTAAGTACACTCATATAATATTTTGATTATTTATACTGTCTAAAATGTGCTTTTAACTCTCATAGTGCATATAAACACAACACATCTGAAGTTTTCTATTAAAAGTTATGAAAATATGTATTACACTGAGCAAGTCTGCAGGTCAGGGCACCATATACTGTAAACGACATTTTGCACCAGATAGTTTGCATGTATGTGATCAAATATGAGTGCAATCGATTGTTTTCTGTGCAATGGTCCACACTTATTTTTTAATAGTTTACTTGGAAAATGTTAAAAAGGTGCAGTGATTTATTTAATCATGTGAAAACATACATGGAAATACAGTTTCAAAGGGGGAAAAACAGAGTTTGTATATATTTCTACAAAGCATTCAACAAAGTCTGAACTCTCTTAGGAAAGATTTCTTGTAATTTCTTGATGTACTCTAAATAAGTAGTTCTCCAGGTTTCTTAAGGGATATTTCATTAGTTCTCTTCTTTGTTCTGTTCTCTGTTGGGATGATTCCACATTGCTTTAATAATTTTGAGGTTTGATAGACTTCTGTTGTGTTTTTGAACCAGGTTTGCTTTAACTGCAGTGGCAATGACTTTGGGGTAATTTCGGGGCTGAAATATGAGGTCGATATCGATCAGAGGCTTTTGAGATAGTACTGCATGGTGCATCAAAATCTGACTTTTCTTCATTTATATTTTCATCAGTTTTGACACGACTCCAAAACCACTGACAGAGCCTCCACCCTGTTTTAAAGACGCCTTTAGACACTTGCTGTTGTGTTTCTCTCCTGACCTCCTCAGTACACGTTGATGATAATTTGAGCCAGAAGTTTTAAATTTAGATTAATCACAAGACATGTTGCTACTGATTTTTAGTCCAGTTCTTGTGTAATTTGGCATACCAAAGCCTTTTGCCTTCTTGACAGCCACCCTACCACTGAGACTATTTCTGATGAGTTTTTAGTGAACAGTAGAGGGATTAAATGAAGGGTCAGATGTAGGTCATGTATCAGGTCTTTGCTAGACCTATTTTTAGCTGTTAAGGACATGACTTTCAGATACTGTTAATCTGCTGTAGATAGTTTTTTTAGGCCTGCCACTGGAAAACTATTGCTTAAAGAATGACAACAGTCTGGATCCCCAGAAGCAAAATAGTAAAACTACTACCATTGATAATAATAATAATAATAATAATAATAATAATAATAATAATAATAATATGTGTGAGTTCTTGAGTAATGATCATGTGTTTTGTGTGGTCATAATGAATTTGAGGTTTAACCACTGATTCTAACTTGCCAGCCAAACACATGAACTTCTTGCAATTCAGGAAAAATGAGCTTAGAATATTCTACACCGTTATCAGTTTTTCTCAGTTTTTCTCACACCTGGAAGTAATGTTTTTCAGATGCATTCTCAGTGTTGGAAATACTCCTTGTAGTTTAGGCAAGGTAGCTGCATGGATATATTGCGGAGGAGATAACAGGCATGACTCACAAGCAGTGAATAAACCAGAATGTTAGCTGCTCGCTACTCAGTTTGACCGTAGCTTTAATCTGACATCATACAGACTTTCATTATTGCATATGCGGTCTTCAGAAATGTGTAGAAAAATTCAAAATTCAGGGCTCTGTGAAAGTAGCTTAATCATATATTTTTTGACAAAATTAAAGAAATCCCCTCAAGGCAATTTTGAGGTGTCGACAGAATGGAGTAATGGAAAACTAATAATTATTGTGCCCTGGGCAGAGATGTAAAAACGTCAAAGGGAAATTAGATTGCCTACTGTGCATTTTCTCAGAGAAAAAGATAGATTTACTTCCTGATGTTACATGAGTGAAGACAGGCGCCAGGCTAAACACAATCTGTGTACCTGAAACTATCTGAGATTAAAGAAGAATGCAACAAAACTGCCAAAAACAAAGATCATGAACACTACTCTCAGTTCTGACCCAGAACAATAACAGAGGCAAAAATGGTTTAAGGCTGCACCAGAGAACTGCAACCATGTTTGCAAGTGTTAAACAGCCTTCAGATTTAAAGTAATATGCTGAAGTTGACTTTAAAATGAGATTGTTGCAGTCTGTTCCAACCATACTTCTTCATTTAAAGTGTTGGTGTTTCACAATAGATTATGATTCCTGTGCAGAGTACTTTCACTTTTTCACAATTAAGCTCTCTTGAAGATACAAATAGATATTAAGAGTTTATTGGGGTATTAGATAACGTCTTCCTGTAAGCCAATTCAGCAACTTTTACTATGACTTTCTAATAAACAATAAATACATGCATCAGTCAACAAAGTAGTAACAGCTATAAAAAAAATTTAAATAAATAATACCATCATTAATGTACCATTCACGTATGGGTGCAGAAGCATTACTTTAGGATGGAAAGCAACTAAGCAGATTTAATGAAGTCCAAAAGAAATTTTTTTATTATTATGTTTTCCTACGGTCTATTTCATTCTCATGAGCCTGATATTTCATCTAACCCACGACAGAGTTTCTTTAAATATGTGAGAAATTAAATCGAGGATGAACTGGTTTGAATTCGGTGGTAATAGATGAAGGTTACTGTGACCACCATGAAACACATTTCCATGCTACGTGCAGCAGTTAGCACTGTTGCCCAAACGCAAGAAGGTCCTGAGTTCAAATCTACTAACAGTCTGGGGTTTTTCTGTGTGGAATTTCCATGTTCTCTCCAGGAACTTGTTTCCACAGTTAGCGTGAGTTAAATTCTAAATTGACTCCAGATATGAACGTGTGCAATGGTGGCACTTAGTACTCTTGCCCTGTGGGATTGGTTCAAGCTACGCGCTGCTAGTTATGTCAAAGTTCCACACAAATGTCTAATAGGATAAAGTGACCAGTATATCCCAAAGGCAAATTTAATTGTGACATAATGATTTGAGGAACAGAAGGACAGACTGATCATATTTCTAATTTCGTTGGATGTATGGCCCTTCCCAAAGCCTCAGTGTCACTTCTGTCTAAAATTTGCCTAAAAGCAGAGTCCATGCCAACAAACCAACTAATTTAAATCAACTCTACCAATTATTCCAAGAAGAATAGTCAAATATCAAGCGAGTGTTATACAAGAAGCTTGTTGATGGGTGCCAAATGTGTCAGAGTCCATGTGTAACTTACTAAGGAACATTTAACCCAGTATTAGTATACTTTTCATCCTGTGTGGATTAGAGAAAATCCAAAATAAATTCAAAACCTTTTCACCCAGTTGTTGTTTTCTAAAGTCACTAAAGTTGTATTATGTACAGTCTTTCCACTCTCATAAAAGAAGAGTTCAATTAAGTTATTAAAACCTACAAATCACTATAAAATTCATACCCATGATGACTGTCTGAAAACTTCTGACCACGACTGTATATGAGTCCAGACCAATATGGATGTAAACTGTAATTTGATTGATTAGTCTGTAAGCTCACTGAGAGGAGTTAAAGTTTTGTAATATAAATAAGATGCATATTTTAATAATCTAAGAAAAGCTAGTCTTTCTCATTTGTGCTTGAAATTTCTTTCCTGGAGATCAGCAATGCAACAATAAAGAAAAGTCAAAGTCAAAGCAGTAAAGTGGTCGGAGCACTTTTACATCGAAGCATTGCTCAGTAGAATGCTTCTGCCACACCGGTTTTTGGCAAGCTACTGTACCAGTTGCCAGGACAGGTACTTGAAAGAAAAACAGAGACTTTTCACCTTGCTACAATCAGGAACTCCCCTGCAGTCATACCATGAATACCTTTTATGCATAGACAGTGGCTACAGAACTGTACTAGTCCAGAAAACCAAACTCTCGTAACAGATCAGGTGGCTCAACACCTTTCCTCCTGTTCTTCCTGCATGCTGACATGGGTATAAAGATTGATTGACACATGGTACAATGCTGTATCTGCTAAGAGGCTAAAAAAGGTCTGAACCTGCTCAGGTTTGTGAAACACGATACTCAGACGTTTATAAGTGAGATGAGTGATGTTCAGTTACCCACGTTTTCCCACCACTACACTTCTCATGCTGCCATCACTATTCATTCATTTTTACATACTTTAACCATCAATGCACAATAATGAATTTGCTTTGGGCTATGCACTGTCTAGATAACCCTGCACACCAGACCGCTTTTTCACACCTGATGTTTTTGGTTTGCAATAGTAGGAAAAACACAGATGTTACTCGCATTAACGATCGCTCTGGGTGTCTGCTGACAGAGTGACAGTGAGCCAGGTGAAGACCATGCCCCGAAACGAATTAATTAGTTAGTTTTCATTACAAAAATGAGAATAGCTTTAGTTTCCATTAATAACTGACTTGTGAGTAATTCATAACCATAACACAGCACAAGGGGCTGACCACTAAACTGTGTGGAGAAAATAATGAGTGTTACGCATGTCTATATTTGAGTACAGTGGGAAGAGCAGTTTGGAAGTGACTTGTCATTGGGGCACCTGCAAAGGTGCATCAGTGATGAAAGGAAATAACTGCATGTGTTGAGGCTTCTGTCTGAACACAAGCACATATGGTAAACCGCAGCCTGCTCCTTTAGTAGTCATTTCAGGCACCACTCCCAGACCTTCCTAATCCGCGGATTACAAGATGCCTGACTTTGCTCTGGTAGTGACAGACCAGACAATGTTGGCTCTCAAACAAACCAAAAAGTCAACATTTTTTCAAAACTAATCAGATTCAACAGTGCTAAATCAAATGCTAAATCACAAATGTAATACCACGTGAAACACTGATAATCCTCTGTGTTTACAGAATGGCTGTATGTGTCACATGACAGGTGATAATTACCATCATGTCTTTTGCTTGTCTGCTATTGCTTTTTGGCTACATTCTCACACCAGGAGTGGCGTGCTCTCAGACGGGTTACACCACTTCCCCGTTCAGTTCACGCTACCACTGACCTGTACCACCTCCCAGAGTACATTGCTCTGTGGGGTTCTACATGACTGCCCGACAGCCAGCCCTGTGCCAGTCTGGTCCTGCAGCCCACATCTCCAGCAAACCACTCCCAACTCGAACCAACACTACTGAGGTATAAGTGAATGCCAGTGTTCTTGGTTGTTAAACATATACATATATTTAAATCCATGATTTACTCTGGCAGGTAATCTGGCAAATTTCTTTCACATTTTCTTTGTCGTTTGTATCCCTTGGCTTCAGGTCTACAGCTAAATTAACCTTCTCCAAAAGTTGATTCTGTTCATCTGGACGTAGCGTTTTGTGGGAGAAACGTTTCGTCACTCATCCAAGTGACTTCTTCAGTCTTAGCTGACTGCAGGTTTCTGACCTCCCAGCCCATTGTTCCCTCAGTGGGCTGGTTTCAGTCATTATGCAAATGTACTGTTTATAAGATTCGGGGAAACCTGCAGTCAGATGAGACTGAAGAAGTCACTTGGATGAGTGACGAAACGTTTCTCCCACAAAAAGCTACGTCCAGATGAACAGAACTTTTGGAGATTTACTTTCCTGGATGATTGAGAATGCATCAAGACTAACCTTGTTGAACCCTCATGTCAGATATTACAATAAGAACTCTGCCAAGACAAAGTCAACATGAATACCTCAATGACAGATTGAAAGTGGAAACTCCTTTGTCACTGGGATGAGGCTAAAAGCCTCAGTGTAGCATTAAATAGTCTTACAGTCGCATAGTTAGTGTTCAGCTTGCACAATCAGGGATGGAATCAGTCATCTACAGGAACTTGTTAGTATCGGACCTAAAAAGTACTGGACTAAATCAAACTGACAACTGTCCTGTTTGACTTGTTTTCTTTCTTGTTTTCTAGATTAGCCTGCTGCCACATGTGCGCTCTTGGTTTGAAGCTGTTTTTGCTACACTACACTCACCTTTTCTTCCCTTTTTCCCCCCCTTTCCACAGAAGAGCTACGACTACATAAGACCACAAAATAAAAGCAAAGATCATGACATCTCAATGATAAATGATTTCTGCCTGACTCAGTGCCCTTCCTCATTGGCATGAGATGAGTGATTCAAGTTAGATCTCACTTATGTGATAAGGACACTGCCAAATTCTAGCCATGGTTGAATGATCACTAAGCATGTTCCCACATGAGAATGCGTTGTCATTTTTCCTTGTGCTTTAGTCCTCTTAGCGCTCTTGTGCATTACCTTAGTTGTCCTTTTTTGCAATTAAAATGTGTTCTCTTCTTCTTCTTCTTCTTCTTTTTTGCTCAATTTCACTGCAAAAATCATTTAAGTATATGAAGAAAAATGAAAATGCTCTGAAATGTTAGTTATAAACATGCAATATGCTACCGTAAGTCTCCCAAGATGCAAACATCCATGAAAAAAAAGCAGCATATGTATACACAGTCAACAATAACAAAAACATTTAGATCTCTACCTGCTGTATTAGATCAACTTAAGATAGTACATTCCTAAACAATTAACACACATTCTTAAAGACAGGATTGCAGCACGTACAGGAAATGTAATACAAATGACCATTTCACCTTTTTTTAACATACATTTTAAACACATGAAAAAGAAAGAAGAGTAATTCTCCATATGTCTCAGTTCGGTTGGATGTGCACATGATCCACGTTTTCTGCTTTAAAAACCTTTAAAAACCTGGTCCTGGCACACACCAACAGGCATTCGTTATCCTTTTTTTACTCTCCTTCGCCATCGTGTGGACAGATTACTGTGAGCAAGCTGAGGCAGATTGTTTTTTTCCAATTTTGGGTTATTTTGCTTTTTGTCTTTTGCTTTGATTGCTTGTACAGTATAAAATAGAAATAAAAACAAGGGAGTAAACTATTATTGAAGTGTCAGGCAAGACTTAACTCTTGAAGGATGCATTTATGTGGCATACCATGTAACCAGTTGACTACCAAACAGCTGACTTCTCATTTGTCTGTAAAATTGCAGAATGGAAATGTAAGGACTAAACACAGCTTAAACCAGCATTTAATTTTGGTGAACTAAAGAGGAAACGGCATGATCAAAGTAATATGTAGAACTACTTACCCCAGAACCTACCTCAGAATCTAGAAGCCATCAGTGACGCAATATTTAAACCACAATTATCCCTTACAAATGAATATCTTATGTAGTTTTTTTTCTTTCTGAAAACAATCTTTTAATTTATTTTAAAAACTTTTAGTATTAGCTATTGAATTTAAAATAAGAAAAGAAAGGAAAAGGTGGACCTTTGTTCCAGTTTGGCCTTATAGGCTGAACTGGTTCCAATTAAAGGTAAAGTAACTAAAACACACTCTCTTTTATACATATTGGCAGTGAATACAGATGTGTAGGTCTTCTCAAGACACAGTGCTTGTTATAACAAAGACCAGACTGCACGCCAGCCTGTCCTCAACCCTCATCCAGGACAGTGTCAAATGGAAAGTGAGATTGACACCTCTGTTTCAAGTGAGCTGGATTTTTGATCTTTTTAAGGTCTTTTTTTTTGAAGCACTAAACCAAATCAGGAATCGACTCTTTAATGGTACTCTCTGTTTATAGAAAATAAGCACACCTTGTAGTGTAAATGCCTCAACTTATAGTATCTAGATCAAACTCAGACTTCAGCCACTGCACAGAGACCTGCCATCTTCAGAAGTTTTCTGATGACTCTGCGGTGGTTGGATGCATCAGCAGGGATGATGAGACAGAGTACCGGGCTGTGGTCGACTCCTTTGTCACGTGGTGTGAGCAGAATCATCTGCAGCTCAACGTGGCAAAGACCAAGGAACTGATCGTGGACTTCAGGAAGACCAGGAAACACTTGACCCCTGTTTCAATCCAGGGGGTCAGTGTTGACATTGTGGAGGACTATAAATACCTTGGAGTACACATTGACAATAAACTGGACTGGGCTAAAAACACCACAGCACTTTACAGGAAGGGCCAGAGTCGTCTCTATTTTTTGAGGCGACTGAGGTCCTTCAACATCTGCCAGAAAATGCTGAGGATTTTCTATGAGTCTGTGGTGGCCAGTGCGATCCTCTATGCTGTTGCATGCTGGGGGAGCAGGCTGAGGGTCGCAGATGCCAACAGACTTAATAAACTGATCCGTAAGGCCAGCAATGTTGTGGGGATGGAGCTGGACTCCCTCAAGGTGGTGTCGGAGAGGCGGATGCTGTCCAAGATAAAGACAATGTTGGATAACACCTCCCACCCACTCCATGACATGTTGGTCAGTCACAGGAGCTCGTTCAGTGAGAGACTGAGATTACCGAAAAGCACCACTGAACGACACAGGAAATCTTTCCTGCCTGTGGCCATCTCCCTGTACAACGCATCCACTTAACACACTGTTTGCTGCTACAACTACACATGTTTCTTTTCCAACTATTTATTTATAAGTGACTTATGTATGTATGTATGTATATATATGTATATATTGTACTATTCTTAGTTAGCGTATTGTCTGTCTTGTCTTAATGTTGGTTTAAAATGGAGCACTGTAACAAAAAATAATTTCCCCCAGGGATCAATAAAGTATTCTGATTCTGATTCTGATTCTGAAACTCTTGGTGTGTGCAGAAACCCAGTCAACCACAAAAATGTTCATGGACTGGCTGAATTTTGGACCAGAGATATTGCTAACCCTATAACCCTGTCACGGTTATCACATGAGCTGATTGCTTCTAAAGTTCACACTTGTAGCTTGGAGTTAAAATACAAATATAGTACCTGTATGGATCAATACATTGCACACATGACACCAAAACAGATGTGGACTCTAAAATCCCTTGTCTTAGACATAACCATTACAGCTGCTTTCACTGATGAGTGCAGCTTTTTCACTGGACGGCTGAAAGGGAGAAGACAAATATGCATGCAGAATTATACCAAATTACAGTAGAGGTGGCACAAACGTGCTTGCCCTAACATAAATGAGTAGGAAAAATTTCTATCATCGTCACCCAAAATTCACCATACTCGGTGTTTTGGGTCACTTTACAGAAGAGTAATAACCACGATCTAATAAACAATAAAGTTTACACAAAAAAAGTTATTTCCATCTTTAAAAAGCGTTTACCGATCCACAGGATGAAAATAATAAAATTAGAACCCCAATTCCAAGAAAGTTGGGACTGTAGAAAAGTAAATTGTCTTAAAAAGAGATAACTGGGGGGAAAATGTGCAAATATTTAGGCTAACTGGCAACAGGTCAGTAACATGACTGGATAAAGGACTTCTGAGCTTCCCAGAAGTAAATATGGGCAGAGCTTCATCATTCTGCAAAAAGCCGTCTCCACAAATTATGAAACTATTTCAGAATAATGTTCAAATAATGTAAAATTATTAAGATCTGTCTCTGTCTGCTGTGCATAGTGTCATCAAAAGAAATTCATCAAAAGAGATTCAGAAAATCTGGAGACATTTCTGCGCAAAGGGTCACGTCCGAAAATCAATATTTTATGCCTGTGATCTTCAGGCCCTCAGGCAACTCTGCATTATAAATGGTCATGATTCTGTCATAGAGATCACTATACAGGCCCAGGAAGACTTCCAGAAATAGTTCTGTGAACACGGTTCACTGTGACATCCGCAGCTTCTGGGCCAAAGCTCATTTAAAATAGATTCAGGCAAAGTGAAAAACTGTTCTGTGTTCAAACCAATTGAAACTTGGAAATCTTAAAGCGGGGAGGAACATCCAGATGTGTCATTTAGACAGTGTCGTGCTTATTTCAGCACGCTAATGTTAAAACACATACTCCTTCATGAAAGAGTCTGGGTAATGAACTGACCTGCTTGCACTCATGAAAATCAAATTAAAAATCATGAAACAAAACATGCAACAAAGAAAACCCAGGACTTATGAACAGCTAGGATTTTGTATCAGACAAAACTGGGACAACATTCCTCTCCCAGACGTCCAGCAGCTGGTCTCCTCAGTTCCTGGATGTTTATGGGCTGCTGTTAGAAGAGAGGATGTTACACAGTGGTAAACATGGCACTGCCCCATCAATCATCTAAAAATGTTACATTATCTCATTTTAAATACTTAATAAGCTTTTAATGTTCTTTCTGAAGAAAATATGGGTTTATAAGATATGCAAATAATTGCATTTAGTTTCTTTTTTACATTTTTGCTAGAGTCCCAGCATTTTTTGAGTTATGGTTGTAAATAACCAAATAAATAAGTTGCAAACCAAAAAAAAGGAAAACCTAAGAATAAAAAAGGTAAGCGTGCAATTTATTCAGAAGATTGCAGATGTATACGTGTATATCAGTCACAAAAAAAGCCTGTAATGTAGATACTGATACATGACATCAAAAAAATATACGCCTCCACGGTTCTTCTAAGTTCTGACAGCAGGGGGCAGCAGAGTGACGCGTTCAAGCCTGCAACGTGAAATTGGGTGACACCTCCCGGTACTTAAGGATAATGAATGTGCGGATACCTTTACACTGTGAAGTGATTTATACATATTAAACTGAGCCAAGAATCACTAATGCTATATAATATCTTAAGCTTATCTATACAGCCTCTTAAAATAAAATGAGATAATATTATGTTAAATAGCAGACTAACATAAACAGAGAAATAATGCTGGAATATATCTTCACAGGCTTCAAACAAGTGACTGCGGCATAAGCTGATGCATTTTCAGGTTTATGAAAATACTAACTTCAGTCATCAAAAATAAAGATGTAGACAGGATGGAGCTTTATGCATGGATTGCCTGTAGGTGTAACCCGTCAGAAAGTTCATTAAAACAAAATGTCAAAGTCTGATTGCTTGAAATTTGTTCAGCTTAGTTTGCAGTCAGTTTAAATGCTCTTTGACACGGTGAGAAGTTTGGTAAGCAGCATCGAGCGTTTGGACCTGTTGACCTCTCAGTTTCTTCATTCCATCACGTCCCGTTCCAAATAACTTTGAAGGCAAAGACAAAAAGAGGAAAATGTATCCCTGGGGTTTTTGGAATTCATGTGTGGAACCACAAAAACAACACTTCATCAGGGGCACCATTCAGACTGGTGATCAGCAATATATGGGGAAATTCAAATGAGAACCATTGTGTGGAGGGAAAGCCAAAGAGATTTGTCTCGTCCCTGGCCCCCTACTCCTTTTCTTTCTTTTATTTTTTTTAACCATCTTCTCACGACTGACTTTGATGTAGATGTAGACAAGATGCCTGAGAAACAAAGCAGCTCAATTCCACTTCGAGAATCGGTCAGATGAGTGGGTGGGAAGGCGAAGCAAACAGAAGAACGCAGTTTCATATGAGACACACAAGAAAATTACATTTCAGCCAGTGTATCAATCTGCTGAGGAACGGGAGGGAGGAGACACGGAGCAGGGCAAAGTGAGCTGGGTGTGAGAAAAGGAGCTCCAGTTGATCTCTCTTTAGAAACCCCCCCAACTCTCCTGCTGGGTAGTGCTCAGCTCTTGTCCTCATGGTACAATGCTGGTGGAACGGCAGCCCCCCCCCCCCCCCCCCCGACCACCACACACAACCTCACAACACCCCCAACAGCCCTCCATGTGCTGGAGCTACGCTGACAGCCTGGACCCCAGACCCTAGCATATGGAGGCCAGACCAAGCGTCCTGCTCTCCAATGCGCTCCACAGCTGGGTCTCTGCTGGAGTGGGCAGCAGTCTAGTGCGACTACACGCTCTATAGTGAAGTTTAACCTGAAGAGTTAAACTTTTGGATGAACACAGACAAGTTGCTCATAAGGTCAGTTCATCCAGATTATTCCAAAACAAAAACAAACCATCAAAAAAGAAAGCTTTTTGTTTTATTTACTTCTAACAATATCAGGCCATACTTTTACTTTCTGTTAGATTTCTGTCACATCTCCAATACAGAAGGTCTTTCTTAGAGCTCTTACTTTAGGATAAAGCACAGAAGGGAGACCACAGGGTGTATTTATAATAATAACGACTGCACTGTTGTATTCACGTGTATGTAAAAAAATCTGAAAGTAAGTAGGATAAATTCATTACCTGTTTGATTTACAACTTTTCTTCTATTCTATGACATATTAAATGTGGAAATGTCCATCAGGGAAGAGTTATTTAATATAACACCAACATCATTTGGACCCAAAGAGCTACAAGCAGTGGTCAAGAAGCTCTAAATGTTTCTAGAGACACCAATTTGTGTGCTATCGAGGGCAACGTTTGAAATCAGAACTTCATCCATTCATTTTCTTTGGCTCGTCCAGTTCGGGGCTGCATGGAGCTGGAGTTCATCCCAGCTGTCACAGAGTGAGAGGCAGGATACACCCAGCAGAGAAAAAGCCAGGCAACCCCTCACATTCATACCTATGGCAGATTTAGCATTGCCAATTAGTCTAACATATCTTTTGATTGTGGTTGGGCAGCCGGAGTACCCAGAGTGGACGGGGTAGGGGGCCAGCTGGTAGACTCAAACCCAGGACTATTCACCACACCATCGTGCTGTCCTTTTTAAAAGCCTTTTGGGGCAATTCTTTGTAAGCAAAATTAAAGACAAAACTATTTCATCCAAAAAGAGCTGGTATGTGGTATGCGTATTGGATGGCGGTGCAGTCTATTCTAGATCTTTCCCCCATAAAGACGACATTTGAAGACCTCCCCTGTACTCTTAAGGACAAGTTTTGACAGTATGTAGCAATAAATACTTGGTTTGATGACCATTAGAATAGTTTCTGGATTCTTCCAAGAGTAAAGCACACTCAGTCATTTTGTTCTATAAGCAGGCCTGAGATATCACAGAAATTGCTCAGTCCAGAAAAGGATTTCAAGGGTTGCTCCTGGTCGGCTTTCAAGCAGTAAAGAGCTGGAGAAGCATGGATGCCTTGCTTGCCTTTGGCATTTTCCGTTAGAGTGTGTTTTACTTGGCTGAAGCTACTCAACAGGCCTTCATGTTGAATGCTTAACCTGTAAAATATTTAGAAAATTAAAAGTGCGTGCAAGAGGTCAGATATGAACAAATATTATCAGGTCATAATCGCCTGAAGTGTCCTAGTCACTACCCCCCACAACCAACCCAAAAACCTGAGCAACAGTAACATCCTCATTTACACTTTCACACATTTACAAATCATCTAAGCCCCATGAATCAAACTATGAACAAAGTACCCTTGTCAGTGAGAGTCGCTGGCCTGTCCTCAACCCCTCAATTCTGACACAAACTAATGTTGACTCATGGCAGAATATGTGGTCATTCTGATGCTAATGGCAGCTTTAACCACCTACTTAACCACATAGCTCTCACTCTCTATACAGCTCCACTCAACTTGATCCCTGTGTGTGTGTGTGTGTGTGTGTGTGTGTGTGTGTGTGTGTGTGTGTGAGAGACAGAGAGAGACAGAGAGAGACAGAGAGTGTGTGTATGCAGGAGAATCTAACTTTTGCTGAGTTGCATTGCAGTAAGTTGGTGTCTCATACAATGATGACTGATTAAGGCCAGCTAAAGACACCTTATTTGATATTTTGCACCTTTCATTTCATTCATTTTCATTTATTTATTCATTTTCAGGCACAACAAATACCTATATTGAACATAAAATACACAAAACAAAAAACAAAACTTGCCTGAAAAAGGAGTGGGACGAAGAAAACTTATTAAATCCCACCCCTATACTCACTCATCAACAAAAAAAAACAATAAACTTCCCGCAGCTACGCCCATCATTGCATACAGACCCATCAACAGCCCCGGGCAGATACAAGCATCTAAGCGGCAGCTCGCAACCAGCAATTAGAGCCTTCATAACTGAATACAGAATATATAAATTATAAATTGCATTACCACAGGTAACAGGCAGTAATAACTACAAGTAACAGACACACATACATATACATACATATATATCTACACACACAAGTACATATATGTACATACATACGCACACTTTATTTTTTATTTTTTATTTTGGAATCCATACCAGCAATGGTAAGAGGACAGACATTACAGAGCACACTAAAACCCATCATTGAGTATACTGTGACCAGACCAACTGTTTGTAGAGAAATTTAAATCTATGAATATTTTTGCATTGTTTCAATTGTAAACTCAGACTGTTCCAGATTTTCACACCACATACAGACACACAAAAGCCTTTACGGGTTGTTCGAGTTCTGGGTAATTTGAATTCTCCAAAGCCTCTCACATTATAAACCTTTTCTCGAATTTCAAATCTAGTTTGTAAATTTGCCGGTAAAAGTTTAGTAAAAGCTTTATACAAAATTATGGATGTATTGTAATTAACCAGATCCTGGAATTTAAGTAACTTTGCCTGAAGAAAGAATTTGTGAGTATGATCTAGATAACCAGCCTTGTGAATAATACGCAGTGCTCGTTTCTGTACTGTGACTAATGGATTAGTTGTATTTTTATATGTATTTCCCCACACTTCCACACAATATGTAAGATATGGAAGAACCAGGGTACAGTACAGAGTACGAAGTGCATCTTTATCAAGGAATTGTTTCACTTTGTTCAAAACTGCGAGGCTTCTTTGAGTTTTGCGTTTCCCGCACACTTGTTTGTGGGTATCTTTGAGATAAGAAATGCTGAGAGTTGTTAGCCGTCTGGCTGGCTTTCACTGTCAGGCTTGTGTTAGTGGAGACAGGGGTCACCAGTTAGCACCGTGACCCTTTAATACTGGAGGGGTGCTTGCTTCTTGGCCTGGCATGCCACAACACAGTGCTGCAGTGAGAACAGGTGGTGATTAAAACTGCTGTAATCCCCTCCATGAATATCTCATGGGCAAGGCTATGGAAGAAAGAAAGCAAAAGTGAGAGATGGGGAAAGAAAGACAAAAGGAAAGAGACAGATGTGGTAAAGGGGACAGGGAGAAAGAGTTAAAGGTGGGGAGGGTTTGATGCTTGGACTGTGGGGCTCTTCAGCACAGTCTGCGGGCCGTGCTTCAGAGCGGATGTGTTAACAGTTTCAGGCTCAATGGAGGGAGAAATCCCCACAAAGGGAGGTGTACAAATATTGTGGGAAATCCGTCCGCTCTTTAATATTTCATGAAGGCCCACAATCTATTCATGGGACTCCATTCCTTTGGAGGGGCCCACATTCAGGCTCACTCCGCAGTCTCAATGGGCAGCCCTTAATTGAGTGCCCGCTCATTCTTCGTCTCCCTGGCAGATTGTTCCCCATGAAAGCCCCTGCCTCTTCATCCTCCTCTTCTTCTCCCTAAGAGTGGTCAAAGAAAAGGGGGCATGCCTTGCTGGTGGTGTATATTGGAGGGTGAAATAAGTAAAGCGGGGTGAGTGTGGATCAAATATGATAATAGGGCAAGTGGGGATGGTAGTGCACAGGGAGGTGGGGGCAGGGGGCTAATCCTCATGGTGGGTGACAGAGGGGAGGGGGTTGCATTCCCCTAGGTGGCAGGAGAGTGTATCGTGGTCGCCTGTCTGTGTGTGTGTGTCCATAGCATAGTTTTCTAATGTCCAGTGTAGTCAAATTGGGCATTAAATGGTCTTTAACCTGCCAGCTCCCCATTGCAGAGTCAGCGTGATGTCCGATTGTGCTTGTGAGAACAGAGGAGGTAATAGTCCCGTGAATTCAGAACAAGCAAATTGTCCCTGCGTGTTGCTTTCTGCACGCCTCCCACTGAGGCAACTCCCAGACAAAAATTTCCAGTAGTGAGGCCGTTTTAGAAGCAGAGAATCTCCTGTTGTGTTTTGCACGTAAGAAAGGCCATCTGCAGACAGGGTGTCGACCTGATTCTTTCGACATTGTCTGGAGTTCATGTGTGAAACCAGCTATTCCCATGCTCCCAGTGGGCAAGTGCATGTTAATCTTTGTATCTTTGTCTTGAATAATATAATAATTGTATAATAAAATAATATAATAAGTATGGAAACCAAAGAGTAAAAGTAGACTGTGGAGACATAGGACAAATTATAAAATTTTTCTTTCTGATAATGAGCAAAAATCCATTAAATTTGTGGACAACACCAATTCCAAAAATGTTGGGACACTGTTTAAAGTGTAAATAAAAACACAATGCAGTGATTTGCAACTCTCATAAACACGTATCTTATTCACAACAGAACATAGAAAACAGGCATAGAAAACTTCATGAAAAATATTAGCTGATTTTGAATTTCATGTCAGTAACATAGCACAAAAAAAATGTTGGACCTGGAGGAGCAGTTTGCAAATTAGGTAAACTGGAAACAGGTCAGTAGGATGATCAGCTATTAGTCAATTCAAGTCAGTCAAGTGGCTTTATTGTCATTCCAACCATGTGCAGTGTTACAGTACACAGTAAAGCGAGACAACGTTCCTCCAAGGCCATGGTGCAACATATAACAGACAATCAACACAAGATTATGTAAGTGCAAGTGTGCAAAAATTGCATAAATTGCAAAAAAACAAAGACAGTGCAAAACCAGACAGTGCAGACGCAAGAGTGCAACAATGACAGTGGGTTGTGCAAAAACATTGAGCATTGTGCAAAAAGTAACTCGATGTATGAAGGTGTGTGGGTGTGTGCGTGTATGAAATTGTGCAGATAAGTGTTTGAGGTAGTGACTTATACAAAGGTATGTGTGTGTATGTCAGTCCAGTCACTGGGTGTTCAGGAAGAAGGTTTTGCAGTCTGGCAGTGAGGGCCAGAATGTTCTGGTAGCTCTCGCCAGAAGGCAGCAGGGTGAAGAGTGTGTGTGAGGGGTGCGTGGGGTCCTTCACAATGCTGGTGGCTTTACAGATGCAGCTGGTGCAATAGGTGTCTGTGATGGAGGGAAGAGATGCTCCAATGATCTTCTCAGCTGTTCTCACTATCCATTGTAGGGTATTGTGATCCAATACGGTGTAGTTACCATACCAGACAGTGATGCAGCTGCTCAGGATGCTTTCAATAGTCCCTCTGTAGAAGGTAGCGAGAATGGGTGTTGGGAGATGGGCTTTTCTCAGCTTCCGCAGGAAGTAGAGACGCTGTTGGCAATTCTTAGTTATGGAGCTGGTGTTAAGGGATCAGGAGAGGTTCTCCACCAGGTGAATACCAAGGAATTTGGGGCTCTTGACGACCCCTACAGAGGATCCATCGATGTTAAGTGATCTCTCCGTTAAAAGAGCATCTTAGAGAAAGTTTTTCAGTAGTGAAGATGGGATTATTTCAGAGCAGTGTTTCTCAACATTAAAATTGGAAAGACTTTGAATATCTTATCAGTACATAACAGGAAGCACAGCATTTAAAACAGGCATGATTTTGTCATGTAAATCAGTGCATTGGGTCAGGAACACTTCCAAAAATAATCCTGTGAACGGTATATCTGATATCACTATGTCGGTGTTGTTCCTGCAGTGTCATGTTGGTCAGGGATCATCATTGCAACTGACTTTTCGCAGTGTTGTGATGTCATAGCTTTGCAACGTGGGGAAAAGAGTTCATACAAAACTCTCTTCTGGATCAACTGGTGATACTTCTTTGTCAATTTATGCAATATAAAAAAGAAATAGATATATTATAAAGTTTGGCTCACTGTCAAATTACATGCACAACACCAACACAGTGATATCAGGCTGTACGTCTTCTCTCGGTCAGGGCTCATTTAAAATAGACTGAGGAAAAGTGGAAAACGGTTCTGTGTTCAGACCAACTGAAATTTAAAATTCATATTTGGACGCGTGCATGGCTCCTCCTCTAAACTAAAGCGGAGAGGGTGCATCTGGCTTGTTAGCATCACTCAGTCCTAAAGTCTGCATCTCTAATGGTATGGGGGACTATGGATTAGTCCCTGTGGAAATGGCAGCTTGCACATTTAGAAGGATACCAATCAATGCTGACAGGTGTATACAGGTTTTAAAGCAACATATGCTCCCATCCAGATGATGCATTTTGCAGGGAAGGCCTTGCATATTTCAACAAGACAATGCTAAACTGCAACCAGCATCTATTACAACAGCATGACTTTGTCACAGAAGCATCCCAGTGCCTGCAGTCCAGACTTTTCACTAACCAAAAGAATTTGGCACATCATGAAATGTAAAATGCAACAAAGAAACCCAGCAGTGTTTAGCAGCTACAATCCAATATCAGAAAAGAATGGGACAACTTTCCTCCAGCAGCTGGTCTCCTCAGTTCCCAGATGTTTTGCAGACCGTTGTTAAAAGAAGTGAGGATGCCACACCGTGTTAAACATGGCCATGTCCCAATTTTTTTAAGACTTGTTGCTGTCATCAAATTCAAAATTAGCTTATGAATGCATTTTTTAAAAATATGATTAAAAGCAACTTCTACATATGACCAAAACTTTTTCACTGCACTTTATGTGACTTTATGTTTAAGAGGGCTTAATTGTTAATTGATTAATTTTCCGCTTAAAGATCAGTTGAAAGGGTGATTCATTTTTTGTCCTTTTCCTCTGAACAACAGTTTAACATCTTGTGAAATCCTGGAAGAAGCTTTCCAGAGAAAACTGGGCATTTAGGAAGATTAACATGGAAAATGTATGATCTTTTTTTCAGGGTTATGTGATAAAAAAAAAAGAGTTTAAAACTGTCATCTGCACATTTGATTTGGATCATTCTTTGTTGCATGAATCTAATATTTTTATTAAATATAAATATGGTAAAGACGTCCAGTGTTAAACAAATGGAGTACCCCTTTCAGTGCACTGAGTCCTTGAGAATTCAGTGTTGGCAAATGCACTGACCCCAAGCAGAGAAGCTTTCAGCATTTAACGTCATTCAGTTTGACATCTCATCATTCCATCTTGGCACTACCTTCAGTAACGATAACAATGAAAGCAAGTTCACCCAAAAGTTTTCCACCAGTCACTGCCAGAACACTTGACTTATTGTTTTTGAAACTTAAGTTTCAGATGTGAGGGGTCAAAAAGGCAAACAAGAAGATAAAAAGGAGATTTAGGTGGAAGCGAGTGAGACTGCTGGTACAACATGCTGCTGATGTCGTTCAGACTATGCAGATGAAGACTTTGCAGATGAATGTTAAGACTCTGTAATAAAAGTACACCTCATGCCTGCACTGAGCACTTCATCCGGCCTAAGTCTGCCTCAGTGAAGTGGCTCAAGGTGGACAGCCCAGCTGGTAGTATGACCTGGGGGCCTCGGCCATAGTCAGTGCTCCTGTGGGCTTCCAGCTGCAGCTCGGACTCCTGATCCCTGATTATAGGTCATCCCACTCCTTCTAAGGGCCTGTAAGACCCTGGGAGCCAGGCTCACTCCCAGTAACTCCCCTTCACTGCTCCGATGTGTGTCCAACAAGCTTATGCTGGCTCATGAGGGATGGAGAGGACCTGCAGTGCGGAGACTCAGAGGGGGGAAAATCCTCTACATTCACGACACAAACCCACAGTCACACACACAGAAAACACAAGCGAGGAATTACACACACAAACACTGGATGCATAATTTATCCTAGCAGTACCACGCCTGGTATCCAGCCGAAGCACCCCCCTGCGAGTGTGGCAAAGCCATGCTAAATGGATTCTGCAGAGGAAGGGATTTAAAGCTTTCATAGTTCTCAGTGTGTTCCAGGTGGCCGCATCTCAGGCCTTTGATGGATTGTTCTCAGGTTCATTCTCTATCCTCTAGAGATTTTGCAAAATCAGACGTAAACTACCCAGCACTGCCAGGGCATCCGGGCATTTGTATGACCACAGATTCAATTCTGCTTTCTAATGAATGTCCTGTATTTAATTGAATCAATAAAGGGTTCAGTCACAGAGCTCAAATATTGCTTTTCATTCTCTATCAGCGCATACGTCACTGTACTTAATCTGTATTTATCTAAAGAATAGCAAAATTTGTTCAAAGTAGCTGATCTTTCTGTCACTCTCACAAAACGTACTGTTTTCAGGTTTAAGGAAGTATAAAAAAGAAATTACAGAAAGGTGCTTGAATACATTTTATGACTGTACCGTGCTTGTTAACCTAACAAATGTAAATGAAAAAACTCACAGACTTAATCCACGGCGGCCCACAGGTTCTCAAACACTCTAATCCAGTCATCTCCGGATATGGGGCGCTCTCACCGTGCTGCTCCACTGGGCCTTTGTATCAGCAGGTATTAACACCACAAGTGCCGCCCGAGACTGAGATGGGCACATGATTAGGAGAACTATTGACTGGGTTGACTGAGTGCTCGACGAAGGGGAGGGGTGGGATGGCTTTTTCATTAATGTGCCCCCTTTTTCTATTTTCCGCGGTTAAATCTCAGCATATATTATGCTCTGTTACTTATCAGCCGAATATCCTCATTCTTGGCATTCCTCGCTTAAAATTTCCTCTTGAATATTTTTACTCATGTTGTCTGTGAAAGAGTTGCAAGAGCCTTTCCATGAATTGCTCCACAGTGCGGCCAAGTGTTGCCACAAAGTACTGGACTATAAATTAATTCTGCTAAGTGGCAGCGCACATCACCCCTCACCACCCTGATTATTTATGCTTTTACCATCGGTCAGGGTGTCACTTAGATAAACACAGTGGAGGTTCATCTCATCTGGTCCACAAAACACCAGAGTGTGCCTCTGCCAATGGCTCGGCTGAACTTTGACCCCGATGGGTCGCGAAGAGCATTTGTCCCTCGGTAATTGGACAGAAGGGCCCTTTCGCTCTTCATTTAACCTTTGGGGTCCGAATCTTTCTTCCTCATCTACCATAAAGTCCCTGGTCCTGACCCAGTGTTTTCAGGCCTATCTTTCCACCCCCATCATGGGTCTTTCAAAGCTGGAGAAAAGCTGGAGTGTGCTTGCCCTGTCAGACACAATGGTGGAGTTAGTGACCCCTGACCCCGCAGACTGAAGCCTTTCTTCCTGGATCAGGCACTGCCTTTCGCTACGGTAGGTTATTGCTCCACAGCCTGGCAACAGAAAGAGGGTAAACACTTGTTAAGATTCTTCTTCTCCAGGCTCGCCCCCAACTTCTTTTCTCTTGTGGTCGTTCTGCTTATATTTTTCTCCTTTGGAGGGGGTTTTGTGGGTCTGTTTAAGGGTGGACAGGAGTTAAGGCAGGCTCCTTGTTTGAATTTCAGGCAGCAGCTTCATAATCTATCATTCTGACAGCTCTTTGTCACCAATCCAAAGGAGGCAGGAGTCACAGTTGCTTTGGGCATGAAGGAAAATACACTAGCTAAAGTAATGTAAATGGTTTAGACATGCATCTGCTTTTGTTTAGAAGCAATTGGATTTTTCCTTGAAAAAAACACTTCTTTTTTTTTTGTTTGGACAAAAGCTTTGGTGCGAGTGGTCCTTTTATAAACTGTCCAACTGTGACACTGATGCAAATAAATGTGTTACAAACACGTGTGAAGGAGTACCCTGAAAAAACTAAGAAATCAGAGATGATGTCCAAGGGTTTTGCAATTAGGAACTTTGTTATCCACACTCTGATGCCTTTCATCTGCAGCGCCTTAGAAAACTTTATTACACGTGTTTTGTCACTGTGTAGGCGACGTTCTTTTTTTAATAAGCCGAGCTTGTTGTTGCCATGGGATTCGTTCGTGTTTGGTGTTTGCGCTGTGATTTTTCTGGCTCTAAATCCAATACAATCGGACTAGAAGTACTTCCTTTCCTTAATCTCTCGAGTGCTGCCCTGAATCCTTGTGTATCACTACTATGTTACCGGGGAAACCCTGCTGCCCTCCCCAGCGCTGCACTGGTCACTGCAGAGAGACGGTGGACCTTATGTGTCCAGATGCTGAGCATGCGGCCATGGCAGGAGGAGCATCCTGTGAGGCACCCACAGACATATGGGTTGAAAAGGAGGACTCCTCTGGAGCGGCTGGCCTTCTCCTCGGGGACAGAAGCCCATTGTCCCAGCCCTGCCCTCCATGCCACTTAATGGTGCAGAACAGCATTGTACAGTATTGTAAATTGCTTTTTGCTCCTTTTTGCCCTGTCGGGTCCTCAATAGCCGGGCCCTCTCCCTCTCTCCCTCTCACTCCCTCTCACTCAGTGGGTGTTTTAGAGCCCTCTTCTTTCATCCCTTTCTTCAGTCCCCTCCTCCTTTTTGCTACTTTTGCTGGGTTTCTCAGTGTTCTCTTGAGTGATGGCCTAATTGTCAAGGAACAATTAAGCCATCTGATTTCTCCCCCTCTCCTCTGGTCATGTCTGCTTTGTTTCAGAACGGGGCTGCCTGAGTACAGGAAAGGGCTCGAGGTCACTTCAATATCTGTCTGGGCTTTTAATGTATCACCGTGTGCTCATAAATATCTTAAAACTCTCTGGGTAGAGGTTCATCCAAATGTCGAGTTTTTTTTCCTTAACATTAATTTGCTTACAAATCTGTTAATGGCTAATACTTATATGCATTCTGCCCCAATAGAATACTTGATATGTATGCAAAATGAAAAGTTTATTGGCTCCTGTCTAACAATCAAACAGCTATAAAAGCCTCCCCCACCCACCCACCCACCCACCGACCCTTTAGGGCTAATAAATATGTTTCTCCCTGCAAAGAAGGGAAGAAATATGTTCCCTTTTAATAGACAGGTAAAGCAAGCAGCTGCGAGACAGCTTTGCTTGTCTGCACACTTTCACCCCTGCCATTCCTATTGTTAATGTAATGTCACATCTGTGACCCTGTCTGCTCCCTTCTCCCATTTTTCCTTTCATCCTCTTCTCTGCTCATGCTTTCCGCTCAATTTCATACTGTCTGGGTTCCTCCCAGCGCGTGGAGGCAAGGCCCTGCGCAGCGGTGTTGCAAAGATGACCCTCCTCCGCAGGCATCCACCCTTACAGCATCGCTTTAATGTCACCTACTGCTGCTCCGATCACTTACTTTCAAAAAGCCTTTTGTAAACTTTATGTTTGTGGTGCATGTCTGCATGCTATAAGATATTTCTGAAGAATATCAACATGCTCAGTTAAGATACATATTTCCACGGCAGTCATGGAATTATTAAAATGCTGGAATTGTCTCTTGGTTTTTTAATGAAAAGACAATTTTCATTACATACTTTTAACGAATTAAACCTTGATTTGATATATTTCAGTTGCCTTCTACTCAAAGTTATTGCTTCATCTTTGAGTGTGAAGATATTTTTAAGTGTATATGCAGATTTGTGATTTCCTCATTTGCATGATGCAGTTTTGCAAAAAAAAGATGACATTTTAATCACTCACTTTCTTCAACTGTCAGCAACTACCATTTTCCAGATTTCCACATTATTGATTAATGATGCCTCACTTTCACTTCAAAGCATATATCTGACTCAGATGTCCCTTTTAATGAAATGGCACAAGGGTAATGCGCACAGAAAGCATTGAAGTAACTGCAGCAGTCTTGAAACAGTGCCTGTGATTACTTAGATCCAAATTTTATTGTTGCATCGCTGGCTTCTGTGCATAATATGTTCAATACAGCACATAGGCTTGCAGAAAGAACCACAAACCAAACCATAAAACCTCTGGTGCTCAGTAGATGAGAACACTCTGTTTTTCCCCCTTTTTTTAAAAAAATTCTCAGTCTATGTAAGATTCACATTCAAACTAGTGGTTAATGATCTGCCTGTGAGGGCTCACCGTGTGACAGCAGTGCAGGGCACTGAGGTGCTAATGAGAGAAGAGGACGGCCAGGCCTGCCCTCCCACGCATACAGCCCTTTGTCTCTGCCTCTGCCCCCCATCATTAGCTTAATGTGGCCCTCTCCCTCAGCTAAAAAGACCACTGCCAGTTTGGCAATGGGTTCACAGATGCAAATCCCAGCCCAGTGCTAATGGAGGTAAATGAAAATTAATTGATTCTCTTTCAAAGGTCTTTTCAGATGCCTGTTCTCGCTCCGTGTTTTCTTAATATGCAGACCTCACCTCCTCAACAATCCTCGCTCGCCCACATCGACAGTTCAAACATATTGCAATTTACTTCTCATTGCTATGCAGAGGAGAGCACAAAAAGAGTAAAGGGAGGGTTACACCATCCTGACACCTGGGTATGTAAGAGATGACTATCTTTACTCTCTGACCCAGACCATAGCCTGGGGTGGGGCCTGCTTGTTAAACAAATGAAAGGCAACCATTACATATCACTCATAGATCCTGGGACTGTATCTCAAACTTAAGTTTTTCTTTTAGCTGCCAGCGTAGATGTTATTAGTAGCTTTTGCACAACCAACGCCTAACAGTGTCAGAGCTGTTCAATCACAGATGTTCCTTTACTGCTTTCAGACGTGCTTTTGCACACGCACATTGTCAAGTTGATCATCCAGGCATCTGTATTTGATGAAGCCAGAGCTTGGCTCCAGTGTTACAAGAGAATGTGCAATATGTGTCTATTTACCCGCCATGCTTTTGACGTGTGCTATTTTCACTAACTTTGATCATTCATATAAATATGGAACATTATAACAATGTGAAAATGTTACACAATGTTCAGCAGATCTTTAGCCCGGAGCTGGTTGTAATTCCACTTTATAAACACCTTTTATCATCTAAGTTATATATAGTTACTGGGGCCAAGACACTATGAGACATTCTCAGTCACATGTGAAGTTTAGGTTACTCGTGTTACACCTATAAAAAAAAAAAAAAGAGTGATTCTGCGGTGATTGATTTACAAAAAATAAAATAAAATAAAAAATAACCACGGAGATCTAATTTTGACCCACATTTTGTTTTTATTAAATACACATGTTCCATATGAGCTGCTCATCAGTGACTCTCGTGGTCCTTGGATGTGGTCCTGGAGGTTTTCATCTTTTTCTTTTTTGGATTATAAAATAATATATTTGAGTCTTGGCTTATGTTTGGTGTTCTTTGTCATAGTGAGGTTTAATTCTTGTATTTGGTGAACTTTGGATCCCTTTATTATTCTATAGAATATGAGATTTAGTTTGACATTATCATTATTAAGAAGAGTTTTGCTTTTACCTTATGGTTATCAGTTTGGGTTCTAGTCTTGTGGTAGTTTTGTTCCTTCAGTGTTTCCTTGTCTGTCTGATTCCTCCCTTCGTGTTACTGGTCCTCCTGTGTTTCCTACTCCCTTGTTAAGGGTTAATAATCAAGCCTGTGACAAATGACCATTATGCAGCTATCGGCTACAGTCACTGCAGGATTTGGTAGACCACCTTTTTTTCTTTAAATTTATCAAACAATTCATGTTAATAGTGAGGATCAGTAGGGGATTACTAGGGATTGTCAGTATTGACGCTTACATGTCACCTGACCATGGCTAACTGTCTTGGTGTGTTTCACCTCATTTTTGACAGGTGACTCCCTGCTGCCACTACCTTTGATTGAACGAGTGTAGAACAAGTCTAATGACAATTCAGTCTCACAGAAAGTCAGCAGCAGCAGGATCTGCACCAGAAACCACTGCAAACGAATCAACAGACAAGTCTGTGGTAAATGTTTTGTGAAACCCAAAATATCCAGAGTGTGACTGCTGATGGACCTGTAGAGATCAAAAGGTCCCTCACTGATGTATTTGTTTGAAGTGGACATGATCCAGTAGGTTATCAGCAGGGATGAGTTGCATATCCACAGCTTTACAGCCTGGAAAAAAAGTAAAAATAAATAAATAATGAATAACTATCATTTCTGCACATTTATTTCACATCTGCAAGTGTGCAATGTGAAATCAATTTTTTTCAAGGCTAGGAAGATGATTTCTTTAAAAAAAGAAAGAAAAGAAGAAACGGACTCAGTTTTACACGTGACAGATTTAAACATTGTTACTTGATTTTCTCAGTTCGCTACATTCATTCCCAAAGATTAGTGGGCTGTACTTACAGCATTTTAACTAAAAAGTCGGTGACAATCAAATTTACAAAACCTATTTGGCTAACAAAATAAACAGTTTTCTTTGATTTAAAAAAAGTGTTTCTTGTGCACTGGACTGAATTACGAAGCCAATGAAACACAAAAGGGAAAAATAAAATTTGCTGACACACACTGTTCCCTACAGTCACATCCTGCTGTGTGGATTTCCCCAAAACATGTACCGATCACAATTATGGACTATCTAGTTTTATATGTAGCTTTTCCTTTGTGCAGCCCGTTCAGCTTCATATTGCTGTTCAGCAGCAACATGAAGACTCGTTGATAGCAAAAGTGTCCAGTAGGAGTCACGGTGAAGATGGGTTTCAGATTATTATGAAACCTCTATACAGCTCGAGCGCAGCTACTTCTGCTGCTGATGAACTACATGTGGTTCAATACATTTGGCTCGGGGTGTTTCCTAGCTTCTCAGAATAACTTTGCGTATTATATGTGTCTCTCCCAGAAGCTTTAAACTGGGTTCAGACCACCAGGGACATGCTTACCTGAACACCGTGGAAAGGACACAAGGCAAAACAGGTGAGTGAGTGCCACACCATGATTCCTCTTGGAATAAAATCAGCACTCTTATTCACAATAATCGCAAAAACACATTTACCCACACCTTTCTCCCCAAACACATAGTAATCCATTACATTTCTTGCTAGTGCTGCCTTTTTATCTTGCAGCATCTGTCTACTGTACACTGAAGAGCTGTTCAACCTTCTTGAAGACAAACTGATTTAAAAGCTCAATAAATACATGCAATAAATATCAATAAAAATCAATAATTATTAAAGAGTTCTCATGTGTAGCTTTATGCTTTGTAATATGCAGAGTGCTGATTAAAGTCCCCCCAAAATTGTTATTGCTATTAATATTATTTATTACTTATCTCCTCATTAGGTCTCGTGCCTCATTCTGGATTTAACTCCTGTCTCTTGTGATACTCTTTGCATTTCCGTCATGGCACTTTTTTGTGAACTTTTATTTTTGTAGGGTTATTTTTTGTTTTTCCTTGCATTTACATATGTGGGTCCTCATTCCACCCTCATTATGACAATATTAATGACCCTCATTAGCATGAAGCAATAACTTTGATTAAACTGCAGATGAAATATTTAAAATAAAAACTTTATTCATTTAACAGAAATCATTAAGGAAAATATGCTTTATTTAAACAGCATGTTTGCCAATCAAGTAATTTTTATTTGATCAGATTCCATTACATTTATTATTTTACTTATGTATCAAATTAGATGGGAATTTTACATGTAATCCAGTGACTTAAGTCAGCATTTTGGGCATAAATATTCTTTTGAGTGCACACAAAGAAGCAGGAAAAAAATATTTTCTACTAAGAAATTATTTTCCATTCTATGTTTGAGGAAGTTTAAAAGTTTGTCCTTATGTTTGCAATGTCTTAAGGTTTGAAAGCAGGCATTTAAGTAGTGGTAATCATCCCCATCAAGCCTCTCGACCCAGCTCTGATAATAAGGTATGACGGATGGAGATGCCACATGTGGAAGATAAGCAGGCCCGGGCTCCCAGGGCCTGTTTGTTTACCAATCAATCGATCAACCTTTGTTTTCCTTTTGTGAATTACCAAGCATCCTGTGCTGCCGGTTCATCTCCCCCTCTCCTGCAAGCTGAGTAGCAAAAGAAAAAAAAATTAAAAATGGAGGACTAGTGAAACATTAACCAGACAGAGGAGAAGTGACAGTGATGAAATGAGCCTGGAGGGATGATGCCGATGTTATCTGCCAATGGGACAATTGTTCCTGAGCCTGTAAACCGCTACCCAGGGTCAGCCGAGGGGTCACACTTTCAGTCGGGCTTTATCTGCTGATGAGACAGGCGCGCATTATGCTGATATAGGAGACCATAACAGACAAATATATGACTTTAGAGCTGAAGAGACAAAAGTAAATGCACTGCATTGTGGGCTCTTTCTGAACAAACAGGATGCTACTTGCAGAAGAACCGATGCAAAGATTCTCAAGCGGGAGCCGAGCTGACAAGAAAGGATGTATTGTTATAACTGTGTGAAAGTCTCATCACTGTGTATCTGAATTTATGGTAAGCTGTGAAAATTGCACACATGGTGTTTACCTCGCTGAGTGAAAAAAAAAAGAAAGAAAAATCCTACCGACCTCCCAGGAAGTGCCATTCATATAAAACTGAATCACACTGAATGGTTTGGGCCAGTGACAGATAGCTTTACATCATTCCACGGCCCCTGTCGTGAGACCACGGCACCCATCAATTTAACAAGCAAAAATGTACAAAAATGCACCCCCCCACCCACCCTCCTCGGCCGAACACCACCAACACACCCATATACACAGATACCACTCCGCCCTGCTCCATAGTTCACACATACAAAATCACACAAAAACCAACACGTTTCAGAATCCCAAACCAATCAAACCCAATAAAACTAACAAAGCTGGGCAAGGGTTTTTTTTGAGTAGGGTATGAAAGAAAACGAGAGATGGCCCTACAATGAAAGCCAGTGAAAGGAGGGCCATTTGCTAAGCTATCATTCATGAGGTATGGGTCCCATGCCTGTACAAGCTTGCTCCCAGCTCTGCACACTTGTTGCCATTGTGACACGCTGGCAGAGAGAAGCCTCTGTAGTCCCGGGGATCAATTCAAACCCTGACAACACCACACTAAACCAGGGTGCCATTTGTTCAGAGGAACCCCCCGAAACCCCTCACCCCATCTGTCAGGGGGCCCTCCGAGGCATTTTGTGTCCGTGTGTATGTGTGAATGTGAGTGGGTGGGAAAGGAGGAGTGAGAGAGGAGGTTAATCAAGATTTGGATGTGGATGGGTGTGGAGGAGGAGGGCCTGCGTGGACAGAGAGTGTGTATGCAGTGTGAGAGAGTGAATGTGTGGCAGGAGAACACGGTCATTATGCTGATTTTCCTTTTTCTTTTTTGCTTTCAAGATGTTGGAAGAATACTTTCTTTTACTTTCCTTTTTCCTTCAGCCAGCCTGTCTTCTGCCACCTATGCTGCCCACTTTTATGCTACGGCAAGGGTGGTCAGAGGAACAGAAATCTGGGAATCAGGTCAATTATGGACGGTGGCTTGCTGATAAGAGTGAAAGAGCGCAAGCAAGAGAAAGAGGGAGTACCAGGGGAAAGGAGTGAGATTGCTGTTTTTTTCCCCACCTTGAATACTGGTTGAACACTGCTGTGCCAGTGCCTGACCCGACCGCCTGTTTTGTCACATCTGTTGTGACGCTCCTAACTAGATCTGTTCTCACACAGACCTCCCCCTTGAGTGCCACATAAACTTTTTCTTTTTCTTTTTTTTTGAATGGCGGGAGTCCCTCCAGTAACTTCACACGCATCCGTGCACACCTGCAAATTCTCAAACTGCAGCTTTATTTCTCTATTTGTGTCCGGGCTATTGATGACGCAGAAAAGAAGCAACAAAGCAGGACAGCTATTTGTTCTTTACTTAATTAAGAAACCCAAAGAGTCCCTTTCAAACGCTTCCGTGCAGCAAGCCACCTCAAAGCACAACTCCTGTTCAGTTCACACATCCGTGGCCCTAAAAACCAACCGGGCACTGTTTCCTGCTGACCGCAGTATTCGATTGGGGTTCATGTTGGTTCTAGCTCACAAAGGGACAAGCACTGAACTCTGGCCTTGGCACTGACCCTCTCTCTTCCAGGGGTTAGGTGAGGAGACAGATGTGGGTAAACTTCCCCATGTGAACAAGAGAATAGGGGCCCTCTTTTAAAAAGACCGTTTTCTCACTCATCGGAGTAAGTAAACCTCAAAGTGGAAGGTGGGCCTAATTGGGAATGGTCTGGATATGGGGTTCAAATAGCAGTGGACAAGCTGAAGTGACAATGGTTATCAGTGGGGGATGCATGAAAAGGGCTTGGTACCTATGGTCCTAATTGGCAGTATAAACATGCAAATGCTTTTTATTATTTCTTGCAACTAATTGCTCACATTTCCAGAAAAGGGATGAATGACGTTTGCTGCAACAACTGCAGGCATTTCAAGATAATGCATATTGTATGTGTGGATAACCTGGTCGGCTGACTCCAGATATGTTTTCATGCTTTTATGATGTGACACCAGTAGGTGGCACTCCAGGCCTGAAGGCTGTAAGGCAACATAAGCAAGGATCCCTCTGAGGTCAGACATCGAGGCTCATCATCTATCTAAGATTAAAAATAATCTGAAGAAACAATAAATGGTTTATTTATATAATGTTAGTATTTGCAACATGTTGCCTAGAGTTGCCTAAAGTTCCTTCTTTTCTGTCAGAGTGGTGCGTGTAGAGAGTGACCACATATCTTTCTTTATATGGGACTGGACACCATTTTTTATTCCTTGTCCCACTCTCCCACATTTTTTTTCCTGCATTTCTCACGTCTGGCTTTTACCCAGTCCATATGAAGGGAAGGCTTTGTGTTATAGTCAGATGAAGGTCAGCCTGTCTGATACTCATTGGGAGAGTCACCAAAAAGTCACGAGATTTGCAGATTTTGCTAAATGTGATGAAACTACAACAGAGAAAATGAAGTGGCTGTATAGTCAGAGAAACCGAGTTTTTGTCTTTTTTATTTTTATATTTCCTTCAGGATGGAATATGTGTTGGTTAGTGACACATTATATGTGTTTCATAATTGGATCAGAATGGTTTAAACTGTCAGATCTGGCTAAAAACAAGAAGTATGTTGATCTATGGATACATCCAGACTAAAAAAGTGAAATAAAATTCAGACATTTAGATGATCTAGATTATGTTATTTCATAGTTTGTCTAAAATAAACAGCGTCTGCCTCACACTTAGTTTGTTGAGATTTGGTTGCCCTGGTTGTATATATGATGCCATTTAATATATACAATGTATTAGGTTAGTTTTTGGTTTTTACTATGCTTTTTTTCTGTTGCATTTAACCACCGACTGAGTAGTTTGAAATTGTGATCATTCAATTTTAATCAACAAATTAAGTCAAATTAATTTTATTTGCTTTTTAAAGCATAAACAGGAGTTTTAAGTGCGCAGAAATCTCCAGCAGCCCTCTGTTTCTGCTTTCTCTAACAATTTTAAAAAAAATTGTTCTCAATGACTTCCTGCTTTTGTTGTATTTAGTTTGATTTTAATTAATAGTTAGATCCTTTTAATTATTATTATTATTATATGATGTCTTTTGGGGAAATGAGAAAAGTACACAAGCACGACTATATGCAGTATATGCTAATAATACTCATAATAATCATCACAGCTTATTAAAAAAATGCTGAAACTGCTCATTCTTTGTTAACATTATTGATCCAGCCCTCACTTTAACACAATTGGCTTTCCATATTAAAATATTGCATAATTAAAACATGAAACGTTTTCATATTTCTGAACTTGGTCATTCCTTCCTAATAGTCACTTTCAGTGATGCTCAAAAGCCAACGAGCAAGTAAGACTCATATTCTCATTTTGGTTGCCCCGGTCATCAGCAGTTATTTTTTACATGCCAGGGAAATACCACGCCAGAATTTTCGCTGGCTCCTGTGTAATGAGCACTGGTGAAACTAATAATTAAAGGCATCATAAGACAGGTCTGCCAGCGGAGAGTCAATGGAGAAGAAATGCAATAAGAGGCCATTTAAATCACCTCAAATGGGACAGCGTGGTTGGATTCAGGGGAGACCTTTTCTTCAGCCCTCCAGACACGGCCCAAAAATGTGAGGGGTGTGAGCCGAGAGCAGCATCTCTCTCTGAGAGTCAGTGGGAGCGCAAGAGCCCTGAGCGGCCTAAGCGTGAACCTCTCATTTTTTCCCTGGCCGAAGAGTCATAAATGTCTTGTTCCTATTGTGTGGGATTTCATCTCGGACATTGTCCCCGTGGCTCTGCCCACCAGTAGCCAATAAGTGGAACATGGTCTCCTATCGAGCAGCAGTCTAGCATTCCTGGGATTTCCAGTCGGCTGTCTGGCATAAGGTCGGAAGAGACACCACCGAGCCAACTGGAAACCTTGTTTCTGTCCATTTTTTTGGTGAGGAGTGTTTGGTTGTCTCTACGCTGGAATGCTATTGTCTTCACGTGTGTTTTAAAGTAATAAAAGCACACTTGGTTTAATGTGATGGGAACACTGAAGTGTTACAACAGAAAATGACAAAGACAAGTGTGCTAGAGTGTGTTACATATGTTCAATGGGGACTTCTCAGCCTCATTCACAGGTTCTTTTTGATTGGCTTTCAGTGTGGGGCTAGAAGTATTAAACCACTGTGCCAACATCTTTAATATTTTTTTATATGCCCATAAACACACAAACAAACTTAAAAAAAAAAATAGCATTACACTACAATAGGTAATTTTGGCCAGCACACAGTGCAAGAATGAGCAGGAATAGTTGGCAACAATAAAATGCATGTGGGGTTCAAGGGTTGTTTGCTATTATGCATCGGGCCTTTCACAGACCAGCACTCTGTTAGGGCACAACAGACAAGAGAAAGGTGGCAGTTTTTCCATCTCAGTCTTCATTGGATATTATTTAGTATAAATAATTAAAAATGTTGTGCTCTTTTCTTAATAAATGCATGAAAGTTAAAAAAAAAACATATTTCAGGGGTTACTTACAAATTAATTGGAACATATTAGTGATTAGTCATCATGTAAGTAAACTATATTATTAGTTTTCTAGTTATTGACATTGACTTTAGTCTTTTAGTTCAAGCGATTCAAGACAGAGGATGCTCAACCTGTAACAAGCAGACTCACTGTAACACTTCTGGAAACTTAAGTAAGCTCTTGACGAACAGCTGATGTCTATCTTCAGAAGAAACTCGTTCATGTTAAGTCTGAACTGCTAATGTGCGATCAATTAAACATCACAGAAGGTGAGGTTTGTCATCAGGGTGGATTTCGTTTTTGAGGCCGACCTTCGCAATCCAATATCTTCCGTCTCCGGGGATCCTTCCTGCCTCCACGCTGCTTCAGACGAAATTAAATGAGCACAAGGGAGAGAGGGTGCAGCAACCTGGGCAGTGTCCTTGTTGAGCATGAATTACAGTGAATGAATAAACTCCCTGGAGGGCAAGAGATGGGACTGACGCTCAGTCCCGTAACCCAGTGAAGGCATCTGCTTAATCAGCGGGCCAGTGGGAGTCCTTTTGGAAACTGGTAACTTTTACACTGGTGCCTTTTTGACGCACGCTTTTATTAAAAGTTTCCACAAAAGAAAAAACAGGCCACACAGCACTCTTTGGTACAAGAAAAAAAGGTTTGAAAAACTGTATTAAAAGTTTGTCAGGTTATAGGTTGAATCAATTTACAGTGCACTACACAAATGGGGAACAATAACTCTAACTTGTAATGTGAAACAATGTGAAACAAACACACACACACACACACACACACACACACACACACACACACACACACACACACACACACACACACGCACACACATTTTCTCAACTACAGCTCACATTGCTTTTGCTACTCTGCGATGCAGTAGAGGCATCGATGCAGTTTGTGCTAAAGACTAAAATCACTCAAGAAAATGAGTATTACGTAATCAAGAGTCACCTCCAGGCCTGAAAAATGAAGCCACAGTGGAAGTAAACAAACAAGCAAATAAACAAAAAAAACTGCAATTCCTTCACATGAAATAATTGGCAGAAAATTGTATTTTTTGATAATTGAGTGTTCATTGAAGCGTAATTTAATTTGCACATCAGTTTTAATTTGTACCATATTTGCTACATTTTTTGTGAACTATTTTTAAAAAAATATACTATACAATTTATTTATTTAATCATTCTGATTATGTAGAGGTCTCAAAAAGTCTCACAAAAACACATGTAGAAAATATAATACACAGTGTAATACACTCTGCATAGGCCTGAATCCCCTCAGTGAGATCACTGACAAGGCTGGCTACAAATACCGACTATGGAAGCCACCTACTCTACATGGACGACATCAAGCTGAATGCCAGAAGTGAACAAGACATTGATTCACTGATCTACACCGTCAGGATCTACAGCAATGCCATTGGAATGTCGTTCAGATTGAAGACGTGTAGTTGAATGGTAACAAAGAGAGAGAGAGGATTGTACTACCAGAAATCAACATTGCAGACATTGGGGACAGCTACAAGTACCTGGGAATATATGTGCCGCTGGCAGATAGAGGACATCCAGAAACCAGTGGTTGAGCAAAGCTGGACTGAAAGACAGCACAGAGGCACTGATCATGGCAGCACAGGAACAAGCTCTGAGCACACGATCCATGGAGGCCGGGATCTACCACACCAGGCAAGACCCCAGGTGTTGGCTGAGTAAAGATGCCCCTGAGACAATCCAGCACATTGCAGCAGGGTGCAAGATGCTAGCAGGCAGGGCATACATGGAACGCCATAACCAAGTGGCCGACATAGTATACAGAAACATCTGTGTCAGTTATGGCCTTGTTGATAATGACTGCGCAAAGATCCTGTTGCATTTCCAGATAAGAGAGACAAACTGGTGATGGCTAACCAAAGGACATAGTAGTGGTGGACAAGCAAAAGAAGATGGCCTAAGTGATAGCTGTAGCAATACTGAGTGATAGCAACATCAGGAAAAAGGAACACGAGAAGCTTGATATTAATTAGTCTTGCTATTTTCATGTGTACTCAAGACTTTGCTGTAGCAACCCTTTGGTTTTCCAGATCATAGAAACCACTTTACTGAGTCTTTTTCTGCTATACTATTTCCATGACAACATACTGTATTTTTACCCCAGTGTAACACATATATATATATATCAGTGACTTTTAACCTCTTACCACTGTTTAGATCCTTGCAGACATTTTTAGGACGCCCCTGAGATTGTAGTTACCGTCTCACTTGCATTTGTGCAGTCTCTGCCAACTGTCACTAAATCTTCCTCTTTGCTCGTGGATAAAGGGAAAGTTGATGAGGAACATATACTCTTACTTGTAGTCATAAAATAAAGTGTTAAAGGCAAAACAGCATGCATTGTGTGTTAGTGAACCCCAGGGCCCAGTGTTTTACCGCTCTGGATTTTAAGTCTCGTTACTGGGAGATTATTAGACTTAATCTAGTAAAGAGGAGCGTGACGTCCCGATCACCCTGAAGGCTTATGAGCGCCTTTTGAAACAGTAGGGGAATTTATCCACCCTGGCCATATGCTGCTTCTCTCAAGAGGGGGGGGAGAGGTGTGGCTAATTCTGGAGTGAAGCTATTCAAACATCACCTGAGGCAGTGAGCTGGCAGGTAGCGGTCATAGCAGTTCTATGTGTTATGAATGGGCTGTAATGGTGTTGACGAAGCATTGGATCACCCGTGGTGTGGAGTAGGGTGAGCTTTGCCTCAGGGTAAGTTGTGGCTGGATAGCAGTGGAGCAGTGAGGTGCAGAGGGCGATCATCATGGGAGTCCTTTGAACTGCAGGCTGCAGGTGGAATGCGCTCAGTCAGCAGGTCACTTTTTTTCATCCTGCTTAAGGGCTGAGCCTGGAGAGTCAAGCTAATGCTAATTGTCCTTGATGTGGTGGTCCGTGACTGAGATTTACCAGTCATCATGACCAACCCATTGTTCATGTTCATCAGAAGCGACTCAGAGTCCTCAGATTCGTCTTTGATCTGACAAACCAAAACGTCACTGTAACTGAAGACCAAAATTTCACAATCACAAAAAAAAGAGGGAAGAGGGAAGAGTGTAAAGACAGTCAGTTACAGTGTATCAAGGATAAACAATATAAAGTAGAGTTGGGGGGGGAGCCTGAGAGCCACAGCTTCCATTTACTGGCCAATCAAAACCACAATGTCCACTTTACTGTTTAGTTCAGCTCAACACTTACAGATACACTTAAAAATCTTGGTTGGCTGATGATAACAAATGTGTCAAAAATGTTCGATCATATAAATCATATTAACATGGAAAAAACAGTTTGAGAGCATCATTCACCAAACAACAAGAGTCCTCTAACAAATAACATTTGTAGTGTGACTAAAAGTCTTGAGTCACCTGTCCTTTTCTAACATTTTGCTAATAAAATGCAAAATAGGTGCAGTGATTTTTTGAAAAATGTGGAAAGATATATAGAAAGTAAAAAATGCAAAAATTGAGTTTGTAGAATTTTAAGGAGATTAAAAGTCAATATTTTGTATGACTGTCTTTATTCTTCAACACAGCCTAAACTTTCTTAGGGAGATTTCTTGTAATTTATTTAAAAAGTCTTCAGGAATAGTTCTCCAAATTTCTTGAGGGACATTCAAAGATCTTTTTTGGCTGTTGGCTGCTTTTTGTTCTGTTCTCTGTCAAGATGATAGCACACACTGCTTCAATAATGTTGAGATCTGAGCTGTGGAGCCCAATCCATGACTGACAGTGTTCCACTGTGTTTTTCTTTCTATTAACAGGTATGCTTTTACTTCATTGGCAGTGTGTTTGGGATCATTGTCATACTTTTTTTTTTCAGGCCTGACATCTCTTATTTTTGTCCTCCACTTGTTCTGAGATAAGAGCCACTTCTCACAAAGGAACGAGTGGGGATTCAAGACTTTTGCACAGCACTGTGAAGCAAGACAAAGCATCACTAACTAAACTCATGCATGTCTGTGTGTATATGTTTTGTTTTTTATATATCGTGGATGCAGATATTTAACTGGTGTTGAATTATTTTTCTCAGCATGATAATAACCCCATATATAAATATACAGCCAGAGTCATTAAGAAATATCTTCAGCAACACAAAGAATGAGGATCCCAACAACTGGTATTGCCCAGTTAGAGCCCCAATCTCAATATGAGAAAGTCAGTCAGCGGTCAGATAAAGAAAAAAAAGCTAGTAGGTTCATCACTTTGCACAGTCCTGCATGTTTCTAACCACCACAATCCCTTAAAATGCTGTCGTTTAGATGCTGTGCTGTCAGACAGCGACATGAATCTCTGGATGCAGTTTGTGTGACCGGAGCCGCATGACTTGGGAGGCTTGCTGTTCCTTCACTGGGATCCTTTTGTGTGCCCCCTCCCAGAGCAGGGACAGCTGATCCGCAGGGGCTCCATACCTTCGTTTTACACCAGTTAATTACACACTAGCATACCTCAGCATCACTCCCCCTAACCCCAACAGCTGTCATAACAAATACTCATCCATAGCAAACAACTTCCCCAAACAAACAGATTTGTAAATAAGAATGAAGAGGGAAGGGCAGATAAGATGGTTAGAGTTCAAAGAACACATGCACAAAGGGTATCCACTTCCATACTTGTTTTACAAACAGTTTCATAATCTACACAAGGAGTTCTTCGTTTTCTGTCTGTCTCTGTGAGAGAACTTATGAAACGGTGCTCCTCCTGGGCTGACAGAGAGCGCTGTGCCTTTTTGTCTGCTTGAACAATTAAACAGATTAAATGTGATCAGCTCAGGACTGTTGAAGCGCTGGATATATTTGATGGCTCCCTGTGCTTGTATACCACGCTGCACGTGGTCCTGTCCTTACTGAGTGCCACAGCACTGCTCACAGCCAGCAGATCAAGGCCTCGCTTCTCTGTCAGCCCCCAGCCAGCCTCCAGGTGGGCGCTGCTAATGAGCCCCAGCTCTAGCACTGGTGTGGGCCTCTTCTTCCCAGGGTTGGAGGGGGCTGTGGAGGGGAGGGGGGCAGAAAGAGTCTGCTGGCAGGGTCAGCACCAGGCAGGGGGCTGAGGATGGGACAAGGATGAGGAACACCAGAGTGAGAGCTGAAAATCACACTTTTCAGCCCTTATTAATGGTGAGTTTGTACATGAGTGTGGGAAGATCGAGTGTGAGGGCCATGCAAGGAAAAAGGTTGTGCCACAGGGTGCATTATGAAACAGAAGTGCATTTTGTGCTCTTTGATCTGTGTTTATTGTGACTGACCACACACTGTTCCACTTGTTTGCACGCCGGCTGAATGGGCCAGGCGGTAGGTTCCCTTTGCTTTACAGTATGAGATATTCCAGAGTAAACAACCCCTCCTTCATCCTCGACGAGATACAAGAGAAAGCAGTGACTAATGAGAGTGTTTGTCTGATGCTGCCAGCCTCCACTTTTGTTTCCCGGGCTTTTGATGTGATTGAAACGTGTGCTTTCAAAGACACAAATCATCTCCTCTGCAGTGTTTGGCCCAAAATAAAGCTTAAAGGGAGGGTACGTGCTGTTGGTGTCTCCACATCACAGGGAAAAAAGAAGGGCGGCGATGTTTGGGGTGTAAAGGGGACTTTGATGATGGGATGATGTTTGAGGTGACCACAAACATGGAGATGCGATAATCCCTCTGCCCCCGCTTCAGCCATTGTGAATGCTAGTCAGCGGTGCATTCAGATGACTTCAACAATGAACAGCCCACACAATAGCTCCCTGTGCCATTTCAGTCTGGAAGAATAATATCTCGTCAGATTGTCCTTAATGGTGTGCGTTCTGTGTTTAAACTCTGGCCTTGTGCAGGAATGTGCTGAGCTTATAGCCTCAACATAAAATCTGTCGTCAAAATCAACCAGCAGTGTAAATTCAGCATCTTCTGCTCTCAAACTGCTGGAAAGAGAGCGAAAGTGTAGTTTGTCACCATCTCGTGTTTTGTTCAAACAACAAAGACACCAAGACTGATGTAAGGGGAAAACTTTTGGTGCTTATGGTCGGTGGTCTGGCTGCTGAGTTGTAGATTTCACTTTGTAGCATTACGTACAGTTTTAAAACGAAGAGAATGAAAACCAACTCAGCAGAAGCTCAGATATCATCTTTTATAACGGAGGCATTTTTTTTGCTTTCTTGGCGAAACCTGTATCTGCATCCATTACTCACAGTGTGGCTTAGCTAGTGACAGTTTGGTTAGAGACCCAGGAGGCGATTTGTGTTTTCGTCATGACCGCAAACCTCTTTGAAACCCTACAGCGTAACTTGTGCACAATGTGCACCTCCCCAGAAATGTAACTTGCAGTAAGCTGCAATGCCTGCTAAGGGTATATTTTATTTTAAACCGACATGAAAACAGTAATGGGAAAACATCCAAAGAGATGTTACTAACACATTTACGTGTAAATACATATCAGCCACCTAGCTTAATCGTTCTTGGCACAGAAGGAGTCTGGATGTGTGTGAAGGTTCTCAGTCATCCAGGTCATCGTAGTCAAAGGAGCTTGGAAAGAAAAGCGTCTGGACTTCTTTAAGTTACTTGAAGATGTTTCACCTCTCATCCGAGAAGCTTCTTCAGTTCTCGGGTCAAATGGTGGAGAGTCCCAGATTTAAGGAGTCTGCATGTACTTCATACTTTACTTGGTCACTAGCAACCTGTTGGCTTTAACCTCCTAAGACCCGAACTCTTTCATGGCATGCATTTTTAATTTCTCTTTGATATTTGGGCTGACTGGGACCTGATGAATGAAAAACAAACAATTACCAGTTTGTTTGTTTTTTTTACCTAATTTTTATTTCTAAGAAAAATGAGAGCCACATATGACGATAGTCGTTTAAAAATTTAAATAGAACAGTAGCAGTATAATGTCCTCGTAAGTCGATATCAGGCCCTTGTAGAGCAAAATTGAGTATTTTGGTCTAAATAACCCATCCACATAATAAATATGTGGACGCCTGGTCCTAGGAGGTTAAATATACCATCTCCCCTTTTTGACACTGCAACTTAAGCATATGTGTCCATATGAGGCATATGAGATGAGGTAAACCATGACATCTAAGTGGAAAAACTTGAGGGCAGTCTGTCAAGGGAGACACTCCATATAAAACACCTGGACCTGGATACGAATGTCGGCAGTGACATCAGCCACTTATGTAGGTTACGTCACAGGCTCTAAAAAAGATTCCCCACAGAAAATCAGGCCTTATGCTTCATAATTCCTTCAAGCTTTGCATCTCCAGATTTTTTAATAAACCTTTGAATTTTTGCAGACACTCTTTAAGGTAAGTTGTTAGTGGATTTCAGTAATCCAAGAGGATATATAAAGCATGTCTAAAATTCTCCATTTAAAAAAAAAGTCCTAAAGTAATTCGTAATGAATATGTCAGTGTCAAGCTGCCACACAGCCCCTGTCCCTCAGAGCGTGCACTCAAGAATGGGCAAAGATTATTGCTTTTTTTGAGGCGTCTCCTCCTTTATGCGTGCGTAAAAAGAGTTGGTTTTACGGGGGCACCGTTTCAGCACATGTTGGAACTCCTGCGGTGCTGGTCAGTCAGAGTGGAATACCCCTGTTTCATGGGTTCACACCAACGCCATAAAGGATTCTTTGTCACCCATGAGCAGGGTCATCTCTCTTTCCCACTGCCCAATAAACGTTCGCATTCTGCACCTTTCTTATGATTTTGTTTAGCTCACGGGCCCCAAACAAAAGTGCAAAGACTCGAATTATTCACAGGGAAATGAATAAAGGATTAATTTGCATTGATTTTGATCCACCATAAAAGGAGTAATTTTTTTTTTCCAAGACGAACCAGAAAGCAAAGCATTTTCCTTATCCAACAAAGCCAAACAAAAAGATCAATAGCACTTTCTAATATGGGAAGAGAAATCTCAAAATTGGTGCTTTTGTGTTTTATTAGTTTGGGGGATTTTCCACTTGGTCTGCAGTCACAGATAGACATTGACTTTTGTGTGGAAATTACGCTCTCGGTCACAAATTAAGAAAACATCAGTCTAAATTTAAATAATTTGGCCTGGGAAGGTTAAAAAAAGGTTCTTTATAAATCAAAAACTGACTGAAGAGTCAGTATGTTAATGCAGCAAACAAATGTTCTCTTTTCCACATTGTGTTTGTGTGTGTTCGACTCATTCAGCGGCATTCACCGTGGCCTGTGAAAAAAATCCTGTTCTCCTTGTAGCTGTGTTTGGTTTGGCTGGAATGGATTGGACACAAGCTCAATTTAAGCCTAAAGAGTGAAAAAGGCTAATTTTATGCCTGATTCATCTGTGTTTGTGTTGGTTGTTTGTGATAAAACTAGCATTTTTTTAAAATTAATTTTTAATAAAGTGCATAAAACTTCATTTTTACCTGGAGTTTTAATAACTGCATGAAGTAAAATTGCAAAAAAGTATGAAAGGAATCCAACTGAATCAAGAGCAAACCATAAAAGACAAACGCGATGGTAAAGTGTGAACTAAAACCAACGTAAAACAGTGAAAAAGTCATGTATTGCAGTATTTATCAGAAACTCTCTCTTTTTAGTCGTGTGCAAAGACATGAAGTAAGAATAATAAAGGTTAACAGGAAAATGTGCTAACTGTAGCTCTCAAACAGACACCAAGTCAACTTTTTACATTTTCTTTGCCCCCCACATTTGATCCTTTGTCTTCCACTAGCCACCCCCTGTTTCAAATCCAACAACTTGTATACAGAGGGATGAGGAGGGGGGGTGGGGTTGCCCGTCCCATGGAGCGCAGCCTTGTTCCAGAGCGCCCAGGACGACCATATCTGTCATGGCGCATTCCACTGTGGGACCGTGAGTGGAGTGCCGTGGTGTGCCGGAGCTGCAAGTGTGGAGAGCTCAAAGGCCTGCTGAAATGCTGTAATGTAATTATGTGGACAGTCTCTCAGATCCATTAGCTTGAAATGGTGCTACAGCCCCACGCCCCCTCCTCATTCAGTCAGTGGGCAACCACGTCTTTTCTAAGGGGTGGGGTGTTAGCAGGGGGGCTTCTGAAGTCATCTGAAAAGACCTCCTCTGTCCTCATTGTGCTCATTGTCTTTGTAAGCCTGTTATTAGTGAGGGGAATCAAGTTACGGCCCTCTGCTGACAACAACTTCAGAGATTTTACACGCTCAAAAAATGATACCTTGCCCTCGTAGATGTGAAGCAATAACTTTTAGTTTAGTGATCTCTTCCGATTCTTAATGAATTATTTAGGGACTTTAACAATAATCAGCACATGACTGTGAATTCACATCAGTATTATTAGTGCATTATTTTATAATCTAAATGATCCTGAACAAAACAAACACTTTTCTTACAAAGCACAAAGGTTGGCTATGTTTTCTTCCGTAGAAACAGTGAACCGGGCATCGTAATTTAATCTCTTGCTAAAATCCACTGAGTACAACTGTCACGTCTGGAGCTATGTAAACAATCAGATCGTATTTATATCACTTAAAAACCATTTAACAAGTTAGCTGTGAAACTGCTGCTCAAGTACGAGCGTCAGGATAAAAGTGGAGATTGCATTAGCTTTGTAGTTTACAAAACATCCCTCGAACATTTATTCGGGAATCAAATTAAAGGTTCCAGCGATTTCCAAAATTTGATTTGGCGCTTTGTGTTTACCTAATCTCTGGCATTCACACAGACACCGGTGGAAATGTCCAAATGCGTCACTGCACAACTTTAAAGGCCTTTCCCATGTATTCCAGCCTAGTGACCCATTCTAAATAACCTATATCATTGGGGAACTGCTGTTTATAAAAGAGTCCATTGGGCCCTCCGCTGAAAGGTTTTTTTTGGGGTGGAAGCCTGGATGAAAAGTGCAAAGAGGAGGATAAAGAAAAAGTATAGGAGATGTCAGGACGCCTTTGGAAGGAAAACAAACTGCGGAGACCAATGTGAGTTGACTTAATCTGATTAGACTAACCTCATCAACAGCCCACTTAAAAGGGAGAAGAAAGCCTTGAATTGGGGCGAGAGGCAAGAGAAAAGGGTCTCTCTCTCTCTGTTCAGAAAGCCACAGAGGCTCAGTGAATACACCACATTGTACTGGACATGCTGGTCTGCAGATGGCAAAATGACAACAAGCCGCTTGAAAAGTGAGGCAAATATAATTGATCTCGGGGCTTTTTTTCTCCTTTCTGCAGGTATGAAAACAGCTAAGGGAGTAATGAGATTAAGGAAGAATAAAATGAAAATACCACTTTTCCCTCACATTTGTGGTGCAAACATGCAGCCTTGAAGCCTTTGACTAAATGCACCCATGCCTGAAATGCCATGAGAAATATTTCCAGATTCATATTAATTTATTCAAATACTGACTTCTTATAAGGCACCCTGCGGTCGTGGTTATACATCAAACACAGAATAGCTGAAGAGGGAAATAGCTGATTTAATACCAGCACAATTAGTTGGTGTTAAAGAAAAACATCTGGCCGCTCCCAGACTGGACAAATCCCCAGCAACAATACGCATGAAATATCTCAACTTGGCAAATCCCTAAACATTGCTTGGCAGTATCTGAGAGGACACAGGTCCATATTTTTGCACACCTTCCTTCTTTAATATTTGCTTTAATCACATTCCATAATAAACTATCCACCCAGTGTTTTCAGTACTCTGTAAATCCGCCTCCCCAAAGCGAGAGGTGAATGCAGCAGCTGCAGGTGTCCTTTCAGTTGCAAGCTTAGATCTGCTTTGGTCGGGATTCTGGCTTCACTTGTTTCAGAAACCTCACACCACTAACTAGCACCGCTGAAGTCCTGCTGTCATCTCAGATTTGGAAACCTTCAGATGAGTTTGTCCTCACTTTTATCAATCAATGCTGGAAGAAGTATTCAGGTTAATATCGCACTAAATAAATAAAATGCTGCATTTCGAGTTTTAGTTCTGCTTTATGACTGAAGTGAAAGACTAAGTGTTATCATGCTGAATGAGTATTAAACTTTTATCATGAACTGAAGGCAATGAGGCATTTTTCATCTGGTCGTTTAGCTTAGCTTAAAATACGGATGATTTTGTAACTTACCTTAAAATTGCTATTGAATAGTTACATTTAGATATCCAATGATCAGAATGAGTTTACAGTGATTAATCTTTGGCTTTTGTGACGATCAAAGTAGTGACTAAAGGTTTGGGTGAGCTTAAGAAGATTCTGAGATTTCGAACGGGCTGTGGCCATCTGACGTTTTAGGTCCTGGCTGCCTTTTTTTTAAATGACAACGCATCCACAGTGTTTTACAGGTGACTGTACACATTTGCCAAGACCACTGATTTTCAGTCCAGTTCTTATTTAATTGGGTATACCTGTGCTTTTTTTCTTCCTTAAGAACGTCTTCTTGACAGCCACAGTTTCAGGTCTTTGCTGGACTTGCACCCTCTTTCTCAGGACATGAGTTTTGTTGTTACTGTTAATCTGCTGCAGACAGGTTTTCATGTCTGCCACTTCTTCTTTTAACCCTCCACTTGTTATCTCCTTAATGTCTTTTAAGAACATGCTGCACACGAAGGTCTTTGGCTCAAAGCGCTTTGGTAATCACCTTCTTGGTGCAAAAAATATTATTTTATGCCTGTCAAACTGTTTTATCTTTAGCATTTTTACATAGATACCTAAAGATAGAATTCAAAGTTTGCTCTTTGCTAAGTTATCTGTAATGTGCAGACACAAAACTGTTTCATCTCTTGAGTTAGGTGACTTTTAATGCTTGAATAATTCATAGGTCAGTGTTAAGAGGCTTAACAAACAAAGAAGATTCCTCGGAAAATGGTCAGGTGCAAAGACTCGACAGAAAATGAGTGGAAAAAGCAGCCAGCATCCAAAGAAACTTTAGAGGACCTTCAAAAAGCCTGGAGAACTGTTGCTCAAGACCACTTTAAAAATTACACAAAATATAAAGAAATGGAGGGTGGCTTGAACATTTTGCTCATTACTTTCTGTTCACAATTTGTGAATATACTAATTAGAATATTTATACTCTTAATCTTTAACAGTTAGCTACATTAAAGAAGACTACAGCAGAAAGTATACTTCCCTCTTAGCTTTAGAGATCTATAAAGTCCCTCAAATGTGCTCTTGTGGACAAACTCAAATGGCAAAGATTTCTAACCATCTATGATGACTGCCATGATTTCTGTGATATAGTCAATGTTCCCTCTAAACTGCGCGCGTGCGCAATTGCGCACTGCTGGCACGGTCTCTGCGCACAGAAAATCTGCGTTGGTCACAAAAAAAAAATCTAACCTGAATTGAAATTAAAATTAAAACTTTAACAATTCTGTTTTGCAGTGTTAGTCAGTGAGTGACTGGCTGTATGGGATTAGAACGATGCCGCCTTATCCCATAGTCCAGCCAATAACGCGATTCACATTCGTATATATGAAGCTAATCCACGTCGTTGACAGGCTATGACAGCGTCCTTGTGACACCGGTGTTTTAGCTAGCAAAGCCTGATGTGGAGTGAAGCCACGTTAATGACAACGCATACAACCATTGGAGATGTGAGCAGGACAGACGGAACAATTGACGGGAAACTGTGGACTTTATACCAATTTTTAAATTGTGTTGATGGGCCACGTAAAACTGGAGTTATGATAAAAAAAATATCTGCAATGTTTGGTTTCCTTCCTGAATACTATCGTTGTTTATATTTACTGCGGGAAGAAACGGTAAAAACGGCTTTTTATAAGGAAAACCTTGAAAGCGCTCTCTGCCTGTGAGCAAAAACAAAACCAAACCCCTCCCCCTACCCTTTCCTATTGGTGGAAAAATGTACCATGTCGACCAATCAAAAAATGATATTGCAACATGGCATTTAGTTGTTTAGGAAGGGGGAAGTTTGACGGCGGTGTTTTGAGATGTGAGAGATTGTCGACGTTTAGCGCAAATCTTGTGTAGTGAGTGTGTAGTGTAGTCAAAAGTTTTGTTGTGTGTGTCAGAACAATGAGGTGACTGCTGAATGTTACAGGTGTTACAGCAGTGATACATCTCCAGTTGTCAGGCTTGCAGGTATCAGGCTGTTGTTCTCCTTTATCTCATAGTGGACAGAAATTATTTTTTGGAGTGGCACAAATAATTTGTGTGGCATCAAATTTGATGCAGAACAGCTGATTGTTCTGTAAATAGTTTGAAATGTTTATTTAATAAAAACGGCTTGGCTGCATTTTTAGGTAAACAGCTGCAAAAAACTTTGTTGTTTGCATAACTCAGTTACTTTTTTGAAGAAGTAACTATATAATTAATTGCCCAACATTGGTCATTATTTACTGTATTTTGCAGACAGAGAGTTACAGGACTCTCTCCCAGACCACAGACTCATAATACAAGTCAGAGCTTTATAAAAAAAAAAAAGAGAGAGAGAGAAGAAAAGAAAGAAAGTTGTGTTTTCAATATTGGAGTTCAAGTTATTTTTTACTTCCAATAGTGTTAACATACTACACAGGTCATGAACAAGATTTTTTTTTAAATTTTCATTGTAGGTGGGCTAAAGCAGTTAATTAAAAGTAGTCTAACATAAATGTAATTGCTGTAATTTGATTATTTTAATAAACCATGTAACTTGGATGGATTCAATGCTGGCGTGACCACAGTGCACATGTCTGCTGTTGCTCACAGTGGCCCAAGGGACCGCTCAGGGAGTTTGTGTGTTCGCTCAGACACGTGAAAAATTAGAGGGAACATTGGTCATAAACCAAAGTAATGATTCCACATGTTTAGTTGTTGCTTTTCTGCTCCAAATCGGTCACTGCATCTGAAACAAAACACAGCCACCCAAAAAGCCATTGTAGCTGCTCAGTGTTGGGGAGTCACTGCGGTAAACACATCTACCAGCACTTGATTGGGAAGTGTGTATAAAGGGATTGCCAGGCCGACAGCAGCTAATACAGATATAATTGACTCTCCTTCTGCATTCTGCACATGGATTTGGAGAAGTGCACAGACCTATTGTACAACAACAAATTAAGCAGGCAGTGGTCAAAAGGAGCTGCTGAGCATTCAGCAAGACTGGACAACAGACTACTGAACTCTGCTAAATCTGCAAACACAGCTTCTCCCTCCTTCTGGGCCCTTTCATCTCCCCCGACATCTCCTCTTGCAGACCGCCGCCTCATAAAGCTAAGTCAAAAAGCAAGTACTCTCTCGTCTGGCGAATGTTGATCATTTACTAAAGGCTGCCGTTTCTCTTCTCTGCATTCCTCAGGCCGGCGATGTCGGCATGAGCTTTTAACGATGCTCTTGTGATGAAGTCACTCGAAAAGTTTCTTTGAGTTGAAGGGGAATTTTTGTTCTCTTTGTTGTCTGGGTCCAGATCTTTGAAATGCAGGAATGAAGAGAGAGAATTATTGATGGATCAAAATTATGAGGCCTTTTCTGACTCCAGATCAGGTTCAACAGGTGCTATTTCACCTGTACAGAATTATTACAGCAAAATCCCATTAACTCCTCTGCTGCAGGGAGTAGTCAAAGTAATCCCTGTGGAGCTGAGCAGAATTAGATCTGCTTCATTTGGGCCGATCTGAAAGCAAATAAAGCCAACGTGAACCCAAGCACACACAGCTGGCCCTTGAGACTCAGTATCCTGGGCAAACAAATGTCCAGCATGCCTCAGCACAGCTCACCCATGGGTGAGGGGGCCATGAAACCCTGAACAATGGCTGATACACTGAACTGATGCGCGGCTTAGCAAAGTTTTATTACATTTGGCCTGTTTCAATACGATGCCGGCCAAAAGAGGACCCCAGACTTTGTCGTCAGTTTTAAGATTACTATGACATCTTCGCCTCCTTAGAGCTGGTAATGCTCCTTTTGTTGCAGTGCGCCCACTGGCTTAACATGGAAATCTGGTGGTTTGAGTTTTAATTTGTGTCCCGGCTGCAGATCCATGTGGGGTAACCAAAAACTGTTGCTTTGTCTGTGTGGGGTTTGGATTTGATCAGTTTCAAATCTTACTTGTTATTATGTAAAAAGAAAAAAATTAAATGCTTTTAGCATATATAAAGTTAACATATTCATTTATCGAAGGATGACTTGCACATGCTCTGTGTAAGTCTCAAATATTTACTGATAACTTATGTTGATTTTATTTCCTGAGATTTAAACACTTATCTTACTTATATATTTTTTTAATCATATGAAGGTCCAAGGCTGTAAAAACCTTTGTTTTACACTATGTGGATGTCTGCTTAGTCCATTTCAAATAAATAATGTTTGCAATGAGAGAAACACTCCAACTAAAGTTGTTTTATTTCTCCTTTACTGTGTAACACCCTATTCTCCTCTATTACTGGCAACAAGAACAAGTAGAGAAACAAACTTGAACATGAATTAAATGTAAATATTTTAGATGTCTCAATATGAATGTGTGTATATCTTATATTAATACTATAAATATATTTTCTAGGCATAAGTAATATGTTTCCTTTAATCTATTACTCTCTTTATTTATTTAAAATAAATTAAGTGACTAATAGCCTTATATTTGGTGCAAGTTTAAACAGAGCTGTGCCACCTTGTGGTCATCTCAAGACTGTGATCCTTGCCTTACTGCATAAACTTGTTCTCATACAGTTTACATTTAAAAACACACACATATCAGAAACTCTTTTTTCTGAGGACTCTTAGGAAAAGGAAATCCAATTTAAAAAGGACGTCACTGCAGAGCACGGCCACGTGGAAACTACAGTGGGTGCATCTCATGTAAGGGACGCACTAGAACTACAATCATGTAAAAACCGATGCTTACACTACACTGTAAATATAGTTAAGCCTTTATGTCTCGATTCTTTACAAAGCCTAAACTTTGGTCTACTTTATTTTATTTTTCGAAGTAAATTAACTTTTAACTTTTACAAATCAATCGCTAGATGGCGCCCTTCTCCTGCACACAGTCCAAGCAGCTTTAAGCGAAAGGACGTCCTTGTCCATACACAAATGTACACGAAAGGTGTTCGTGTGTTTTAATGGCCTCACAAACTGAATAGATCCGCACAGATTCCCAGGTTTTCTTATTCTGTGTCGACATAAACGTCTGGCTGGAGCGACTTTATTTTATTTTAAAAGAAATTGTGACTATCTGTGATTTGTCCACTACAAGTACGTATGTACTTTAAACTGAATATATGATTATTGGTGCAATTATTAGAGGCTCCACCGAAAGATCAGAGCTGCAAGCACGAGTATTTATTATTGCAGTTTAAATATCTTCCGAAACTACTCTATTCTATTTTGTTCTATTCGTGTTAAATATAACGTTTTCATATTGCCAATCCCTTCTTGGTCTGCAAGCTCTAATCTGCGAGTTCTGGCGCGTGCTCCGTGAAGACACCGTGCGCGGATGGCACGCGGACAGATGTGCCACCCCCCTCCTTCTCTTCCTCCACCACCGCCACCTCTTTGAGCTGGCTCCCGCGCCGGCATGATTGACGTGAAGCTGTTCAGACAGCCAATCAGAGAGCCCTCCGCGTTATTTGCATAAAGTGACCGCACGCCATTGGCTTGGTGCGTGCTGCTGCAAACCGCTTCGCGTGTCGTTACAGACGTCTTCTCCTCCTCAGAGGCAGAGAGGAGTTTTAAAATAAGAGTGTAAATTTGTTCTGAAGTTTAAAATGTGTGTGTCGGGGGTAGAAAAAAGTATTCTGCTCTGCATTTACTGGGGATACAGTCACCACCAAGCAGACTATATTCCTCTAAAACAGGCATGAATTAATTCACGGCATCAAAACAATGTAGCGTCAAATATTTTAATAACCCGTACTGATTGTTATCGCTGCCGGGGGAAAACACGTCAAAGGAAGGTCTGCCCAGTAAAGTTTTGTGTATAGACTCTCCATTCATATCGCTCACACAAACACACATAAGCACACACTTAGCTACACACAAGCACTACAACATTTTTTGACGGAGTAAAGTTGGAAGCAAATACCCCCACCTCCTCCCTCCCTGCCTCCCTTATCACTTCACAGGCCGGCCGGGCCGCTGCCGCTCGCCCCGCTTTGTTGTTTGTCTCTGCAGGGCTGATTGAGCAGCGCGTGACTGACGGCCCGCGGGGGTGTTGTCCAATCAGCGGTCTGCCCCGCGCCCAATGGGTGAGTCCTCTCTGCTATTGGCTGAAAGCGAGTGTGGGAAAGAATGCAGAGAGGGTTTCACACGAACTGGGAGCACGCGAGCCGGGTATAAGTAGCGCTGCGGCGTGTGTCAGCGACAGAAGTGGAAAGTGGCTTTGAGCGGCGCACCGCACGCACCGTACTCACAAGACAGTTCAGTGATAACAAGCGGCACAAGGCAGACTCGTCCGTGGGACTCGGTTGTCAGGCATATATCTTATTTTATATCCTGCAGTGGCCCCGAGTGATTTTTTTCTCTCTCCTTTTATACGTGAGCTCGCAGTAAGGATTTACTTTTTCACGCCTTTTTGTTTTACCTGGTTTAATCAACAATGCCAGCTGACACTATGGAAAAGCAGACGGCATCCCCTATTGCCGGCGCACCTGCAAACGGATCGCACACACCGGACAAGCCAAAAAACGCCAGCGAGCACAGAAAAGTAAGTAATTTAATGTTTTAAAAGAACGGAGGGGATTCTCCTCAAGTGAGGAATATTTGTACAAGTTTGTCCTTTAGTTACGAGATGTTAGAGATATGACATCACCGTGCAGTCGTGCAAATCCGTATATGCGATTAGTAAATAAAATATTTACTTAAGAATTTCTTTTTTTATTTGCAGTCTTCAAAGCCCATCATGGAAAAACGCAGGAGAGCCAGAATTAACGAAAGCCTGGGTCAGCTCAAGACGCTCATCCTGGACGCGCTTAAAAAAGATGTAAGTTCAAAATTATCCTAGAAACTTTTTTGTAATGAAATATTTGTATTATTCTTATTCGTAGATAATGAGTTGGTTTTAAATATTCCTATTCCTTTCCACAGAGCTCCAGACACTCCAAGCTGGAAAAAGCAGACATCCTGGAGATGACAGTGAAGCACTTGAGGAACCTGCAGCGCGTACAGATGAGCGGTAAGTTGATATAATAACAAAAGTGGGTCGTAAAGTCACGACTTTTGGAAAGAGTCTCAAAGCTGCTTATAAGTTACTAATATCGCGTCCTCCCTCTTCCGACCAGCAGCGCTCTCAGCTGACGCCACGGTCCTGAGCAAATACAGAGCCGGATTCAACGAATGCATGAACGAGGTCACCCGCTTTCTCTCCACCTCAGAGGGGGTGAATTCTGAGGTGAGGTCGAGGCTCCTCAACCATCTATCCAACTGCTTGAGCCAGATGATGTCTATGAACTACCAGCAGCAGTCCCCGTCTCAGCAGGCACACCTGGCCCAGCCCCTGCATGTGCAGCTTCCATCCACTCTGCCCATCAGCGGGGCCGCAATGGGCCCCAAGCTCAGTCCCGCTGAGGCCGTGTCCCCCAAGGTCTTTGGTGGGTTCCAGCTGGTGCCCGCAACAGATGGACAGTTTGCTTTTTTGATCCCCAACCCGGCCTTTACCTCCACCACGGCCCCTGTCATCCCCCTTTACGCAAACGCAGGAGTGCCTGTTGCGGTTAACGCCAGCCCGGTGCACGGCAGCTCAGCACCCACTGCAGCATCTCCTGTTCATGGCATGACGTCCTTCTCCGGAGGGTCCCAGGCGGTCAGCCCAGTGGGGGTCAGCACCGGCTCCGAGAGCAGCGAGCCTGTGTGGCGGCCGTGGTAGCTTAAAGGGACCAGAGACTGCACTTCAATCCAGTTCGCATTACTTTTTCAATTTAGACTTTTAAGTGACTGCACACAACGTTACGGGGGTTGAACCTGTGACTTTTCCGCTATGGGATGGTAACTCTAACCACTTAATACCCCCTCCCACTAGTTCATGTTGTTTCGTTTTATGGAACAGGTGCTGCCTCTAATGGCGCATGTTTTTATAAGTATATCTATATATATAATTTATTGTTGATTCCAACATTTGGATGTCCGTGGTAAACATGCAGATGGAAGATTTATAGGATTTTCTTTCTTTCTTTGTTTTTTTTTTTGTTATGATGAAGTACTTCTTATGAAAAGGTTTAGTTTTGTATAGAGGTGTCATTGATTGTTATACCAAAGCTGTGTTTTATATTCTTTGTTGTTTTGTGTTTGAGAAGAAGTTGGGTGTTCACCCACTGTTTTAATAAATGAGGTTTCAGAAATTATGTCTCGTCTTCAGCCTGCTTCTATCACGTCATTAATTAATTTTATGAAGTATCCGTATGCGCCTCTATTATGTCACACGCCATGCGTAAAACTTCTATTTAACGCGTAAAAGTCATATCGAGGATCAAACTGTGGTTAGAGTTAAGGATAAATCAGGGGGTAAACAATATATTTTAATATTCATGTTCACAGTGTAGACCCCTGCATCAGTTAAGCTACCACAGGTTGAAAGTGGCCACCTTGTCACCAGTTTGGCGGGAGCTCCTTACATCTGGCCCACTAAAGAATGGTCCCGGGGACAATAAGGGTGTATTTTTCTGCTGCTACAAAGGTAATTAAAAGTTTGAAAAGGGTCTCATCCTGTATGCAGCGGGAGCTTTAAAAAGTCTCAAACCCTATTCAAGAGTCTGGGAAATGCGCTCAGGGGTTAATGTCACTAACAGATTGCTTCAGTGAAAGGAGAATATGGAAGGATCCTCGCTTTCTTTTGTGGATCAATTGTTCGATTCCACTCCAAGCGGAATGGAGGGAACTTGGTTAGACTTCGCTTTCAGGGCAGGGGACCTTGGCGGAAGTCGTGGAACTGGAAGACAAAACTGCAGGTTGTGGAATATTGTAACCTGATTACGATCCCCCATCCCACGCGCTGACACACAATCATTTAAACTGCCTTGTTTTTATTTCCAGTCTGCGGCCTACATCTGCTTAGGTGACTTTTCCGCACAGCGCCCTGCGAAGATTCTGCGTAACAGTGGTCTCCCTTTCCTTTTCCCACTTTCTGTTTACTCCTGGGTGAAAACATATCTTCCTCCAGTTAGTGGGGTCCGGAACTGAGGGCAGTGTTTCTGTGTCGACCGGCATGGTGCAAGCCGTGTGTCAGCCACTTGCAGTCAGCGGGCCCCTGTACTTGGGATTAGGTTACAGCCCGGTCAAAACCCCTCAACATTTAATACTCCACCGGCGCGCCTTAGCTGTGCATGACTGGCACAGGGCAAAAGTAAGACGGGTTTAAAGTGTTTTATCTGCCCTGGCCGCCAACACATGCAAAATAAACATTTGTAGTGCTTCATTCATTTAAGACGCGTGCGCAAATATAGAAAAATATCTATGTTCGTAAAGTTTTACGCGTAATGGGTTATTTAAACTTTTAGGGCTCATACCTTCCAACCAAAAGCAGCTGTTTTAGGCTCCGAGACTAAAAACATGTGAAGAAATAGAAATAAAGTGATGTTCTTTATAGAATCTCTTCACAGTTCCGTGGCACTGCCTACGTGACCTCTAACGGGTGTTTTTCAGTGATACCTTGTAGTCACAACTCCTGGTTTTAATCTCCCCTTTACAGTTGGACTGCTTTGTCGATTCGTGTACTTGCGTTCTCACTTTCACCCCCCCCCTGAAGTGGCAGTGCCCTGCAGATGACACCGGCAGTACATGGCATACTGAAACCCCACTGCCTGTGATCCTCAAGCAGCTTCTTTCTGCGAGGAGGCATACTGAAACACCAGTTGGCAGCATGTGTGGGTTCTGCGGTTGTTCCTACTGCCTTCGTGTCTGTTCATAGTTCATAGTTCAGAGATGCCTTTGTGTAGCTGAGGTCGTGAGAACCGAGCGAACTAGTCTGCCTGCGGCCGGGCACAGCGCCAGTCAGTAAATCCCCGCTGGCAGGCCGGGTCGTGCAGCCGCTCTGCGGAGGTGAGGAGGCGAACATACACACACGCGTGGCCGCCAAGAAGGGCGCCTGGTCCGGTGTAAACATGAGGGATTAAAGGGAGGGAACTCGGATCCAGCTGTTAGGCTACATACTCCCAAGAGAAGTTAACTGAGTCCGTCATATTTTCATGGCAACCTTTTTTAAACTGTTTGCAAATCAGGTTAAAGCTGCCTCTGTGGACAGGCTGGGAGTTAGGAAGGAAGATAAAGAAATCCTATATTCACTGTTTGCTTTGAATTACCCAACAGCAGCTGCTTTAAGGTAAACACAATAGGCTTATAGAGACGGTGGCAAAATGTAAATGTTTCTTAAAACAACAACAACAACAACAAAAATATGAACAGCTGACGCAGAGGTGTCCACAGAAAGAGGTAGCCCACCTATGGTTATTAGTCTGCATCCAGATATGAACTGCTTAAACGTGCGTACATGGTTTATTGCCTAACAAATGTACAAGTCCCATGCTGTTGAGTTTGGATCATCGTCTGTGTACAAAACGAAACAGGAGGGAATCCGTCGAGAAAAGGATTCCTACAGAGGGCTGGATGTCCCTCGGGGACCTGAGCAATCAAGTCCCTAGGGAGAAGTCACTATTGAAGAGGGGGTAGGGGGTCATCAGAGGAGCCCACAAATTATCATTCTCATTAGCGACTGAATGGCGGATAACATGCGCACAAGTTGGCGCCAAATTTTTTTATCAGCACCTTTCCCTCCAAATCCAATTGTTTGTGTTGCTTAGGCAGAGCTCGGTGCTTTTTGTATGCAATTGCAGCCTTAGCCTCCATACAGGGATGCAGCACTCAGCTTACCTTAAATTCTTCTCTCCGCACATACTTTAAAATAATAGAGAGCTAGGAAAGCTCTCAGAAAATAGATAGATAGATAGATAGATAGATAGATAGATAGATAGATAGATAGATAGATAGATAGATAGATAGATAGATAGATAGATAGATAGATAGATAGATAGATAGATAGATAGATAGATAGATAGATAGATAGATAGAGGACAGTCTATATTTGCTCCTTCAGCTGAAGACACTGCTGCAAGGAGGACATAGGGAAATGTTCTGCATGCTTTGGTCACAGGTTTTGAAAGGAGGGGCTGTATCAGGCATGAACTGTGTGTATGTGTAAGTGTATGTTTGTCTGTGTCTGTGCATGTGTGTGTGCGGACACTCCTCTTTGCACCTGTTTTCTTGAGAATCACAGAAGGTTGTACAGGGAGAGGAGAACGACAGATTTAGAGGGGTGGGGATGTTGAAAAAAGACACTGAAACTGTGAAAGTACAAAATGGACACACTTGCAGGTGTTTTTATTTCAGTGCAGATGATGCATGAAGCAGCTCCGAGTTAAGCTGATAGAATGCGTGTGTTTTAAAGTTTGACCTCAAATTTAATTACTTAGTACTTTATCAAGTGTTCAGTCTTTTAAGTTTTGTCCATACTTGCCTACCTCCTCCCCCCTGCCTGGTCTTTTTTGGCTCCCTCAAGCTTCCATCCTGTCCATGTATTTATAGTAAGGGAGCACTTATCCCTGGGACTGGGTGTGAGGTGTTGGGTGCGAGCAGACAGAGAAGGTGAGGCAGGGTGTGCAGACGCAACGGGACATGTCCAGCCTGATCAAATATCACAGGGTCTGGGTGCCGCGTGGGCTCCGTTGATCCTCACCGCTTGTCTACAGAACGTATTTCTGAAGCCAGGTTTGGCTTTTCAGCAGCTTCTTCAGTTTCACAGCATGAGGCCTTTGGCTTACAGCCTTTGCCACTGGTGCAAATTCCACAAGAGAAAGTCCTCTTGACAGGGTTAGAGGTCACCCCGCAGACTCCTAGGTGAAGAAGCCCCGTCTTCAAAAGTGGACAAATTTTATTTATGTTTTTTGTTGTTGTTGTTTTGTTTGTTTTTTTAAATCTGCTGAGGCGGGGTAATCCTTGTCTTTGCTCTACAGCTTTGACAGCTGTTGCTCTATTTTTGCTCTGGTTCAGAAACACTAATCTCAGAGATGATCAACTAATGTATGAGATATTAAAATGAAACAGTTTGAAGATGCAATCATGTTAAGGAGCTCCAGAGCAGCTCCCATCAAGAGCTTGTTTTCTTGACTAACACCGAGTCTAATGATGTGTGGTAACTAAATTATATGGTCCCACCTCAGTTTAACTCAGCTTAATTTAAAGATAAAGAAATATGAACGCTCAATTGTCCAAGTTAAACATGACAATTAGAATTTTAATTGACTCAATTGTCTATTTAATAATATTTAATATATTTTAATTTCTTTTCTTTTTTTTAGACAACAAAACCTTTTTTTTTGTAATGAAAACCGAAATATTATGTTGCAGTCTATTTATGATGATGCAGATGAATGTTTCATGATGGAGACCTTGCAAGATAGGTTGTGTATTTTGTGTTTACATCTGTGGTTAATTTTATTGATGAATTCTATTCTATACTATTCTATTTCTATACAATTTTATTAAGAATCAATAGACGATTATAACTCAATATCGCCACCTAGTGTTTGAAACCTGGATAGAAGTGTGTGTGTGTGTGTGTGTGTGTGTGGGGGGGGGGGGGGGGGGGGGGGGGGTCCAGACATTGCTCAGTTGTGGGGACTGAAATCTGGTTGCACTGTCACATAATGTGAAGCTTCTTCTCATGTGTAGAATAAAAGCATGTCATTGCATTTTGGGGTGAAGAAATGCTTTAGGGTTAGGCTAAGGTTAGGATTAGGCAAGTTGTAGTTCTGGTTACGGTTAGATTAAGTCTCTAGGAAACAAATGCAAACTAACTAAATGTCCTCTCAAGTCAGTGATGCACAGCTGTGTGTGACTCACCTAGTGGCTCACTGCATGCCCCGACTTGTACCCAGTTTAACACCTGAGAAGAGCCTGCACAGGTCTGACCCATATGTCTGTAGAGGATACCTCTGTCTGCCGCTGTTGTTTGTGTGGGAGCACAATTTGTCCTCTTCCTTTCCTTGTGTGTGTGTGTGTGTGTGTGTGTGTGTGTGTGTGTGTGTGTGTGTGTGTGTGTGTGTGTGTGTGTGTGTGTGTGTGTGTGTGTGCGAGTGTGTGGTAGTGGGCGACAGTGGTGTTTAAGCATTTGCATTTGCTTTGTGGGGTTGGATGACTGTGAGAAACAGCCTTTGACCTATTTCACTCGAGGCTCGTGCAAGATAAATGCAACACATATATGTTTACAGACACTGTTGGTCACTGATGTTGGTCAACGGTGCCAACTACTTGTAAGAGACAAGACGCACTGATGTTATCAGTTTGCACTCCTCTGTGAGTATTTTATTACTCTCTCACTGGTCAGTCTTTTTCACAAAGTGACAGGATTTACTGATCACGCGCTAAGATATATTTATCTTTTTGCCACGGCCTTTTTAGTTGTGCACCTTCCTAAAACATAAATGTGTCCTTTTAGGTTCTAATTGATCTGACTGTATTGCCATAATATTGAGAAAATAAATGAGAATTTAAAGAAAAACTGTGTTTATCCTTAACTTGAGAGCGTTGACATCTTCTTTCAAGGGGCTCACTTTTTCCAAATTTCCATCCCTGTTAATAAAAAACCTTGGAAACTGCACATGTTTTGTGTCAGTGGGATTTTTTTTTTAGCAATTTCATTATTTAAAAAAAAGATTTTTATACTTCGGGATTAAAACTTGAAAGTTTATTTTTACTGTTTAGCTCTCCAAGTTACTCAGTGTCTCCTTATGTTACTGAAAATGCAAGGTTAGCATCCTACAACATATTTTCCTACTGGAGAATTACCAGAAGATCAAGGAAACTCTCACTTCCTGGTTTATATTTAGCAAGTGGAATACAAGCATGCTTGACAAAAGGATATTCTACTCTGGGATGTGTTGAAAAGTTTCCTTTCCTGACCGGCTATCCCACTGTGCCGAGACCTGCGGTCTTCTCTAGAGCCTGGTTAAGCTAGGTGGTGACAGCCACACTGTTGCAAGAGTATTATCACTTTAGCACTGTAGAGAGGGAGAAGGGCAGGCATTGTCCCCTAAACAGGATGTCCTGGTGTCTGGTCCCATCTCATGTGGGCTATCCTTTGTGTTCGTGTGCGTCTGTGTCTGTGGATATTGGGCTAAATCCTTAAAGCAGATGTCACCAGGTTTTAAAAAGTTTATCTTACTTTTTAAAATTCACTTTGATCTTTTATTGTGCCAGTATGTCCACTTGCTCCTCCCAACCCCACCTTTCTTTTCAGTTAAGTTTTATCTCATAGATTTTAATGAAAATGTCTAGCAGACACTAATATTGCAGTGTAGCTCTTAAGTGTATAGTTTTTTTGTGTCTTTGTGTCTTTCTGCCACATGTGGTATGGGGTTAGAGTTACAAGATGAGCCCATAGTCTTTTTCTTCTTCTTCTTCTTCTTCTTTCCTCTCCTCCTCTTTTCATGCCCTGGGAAGGTAAACACTCATCCTCCTTGCTCTTGTTGTTCTTATGGTAACTGTTGAACAGTGTGTGCTCCACTCGTGGTTTTATTGCCCGGATTGTCATGCAAGAGGCAGGGAAGACAAGTGTCAATAAGTGGATGGGCTCACTGCAAACAAATGCACTAAAAGAATGGCAAAGAGAGCAGAGAATACAGCTGGGCACACACACACACACACACACACACACACACACACACACACACGCACACGCAGAATCATGGTTCTTTCATGTCACAGATTTTAAAATCAAAAAACCCAAAGAAGACAAAAATCATTAAAGAGACGTGATAACTGCAACTGAGGCAGTTTTAATTACCATAAAAAAAATCTTTATAATGAATCTTTATAATGCACAAAAGGGTTCTGGGGGACGTAATGCAAATATAAAATGGAGATGTTCGCAAAAACAACCAGCTTAAGACTTCAAGGTGTTCTGCAACCTGTCAGGTTCCTTTTTAATCATTTAAGGGAGTAAATCATTCTGAGCGTTCTGGCTCTGGGTACATAAGCAAACTTACAGCTCATCAATTTTGAGTAATTTTTGTTTTTTAAAAAGTATATATCAGTTTTTTTATATATAAACAGTGGACAAAGTATTCATGGTAGGAGAACAATAAAATCATGTCAATTGACTATTTTAAAACAGTAAGTTTTAATCATTTAACTGTGTGTTAAACACAGTTTAATTGAACAAAGCACTGTACAAAGTATGCATGCCCATATAAACACACTTTAAAAGTAAAAAGTGGACACACAGAATACAGAATTACGCCACCCTAACATAACACAACAGCAGGGCACACAGAGAGTTTGAAATCAGGTTAAAGGGGGGGGAAAAAAGTGACTGATATAGATGGAAATTTTAAACCACCTAATCTTTCATCACTTTGAAACTCCCCTGCAGACATCAGTTACCCCACTGTCATGCTCTTATCTCTGCTGATATAGCAAACAGCTTTTTAGTGGTACTTAACAACGGACTGACAGAAGGTAAACAGTGCCTTTGCAGCCGTCTTGTGTCTTTCTGTCTGCTGATGGTGATTGCTCTTAGATGGATCACCCGTCCAGTCTGACCACTCATCTCTAGCCCCGTCCTCCTCTCCAGAGCTGAAGAGACTGCGCCTCATGATGAATACACCCGTGATAAGATTACCACAGGGCAAGCACACGCACACACACACGAGGCACTGTTTAGCATGTTATTCTTAGTCATAGCCATTCATGAAGGAGTCCCTCCCTCCGTGAACGTCTGGCCATGCATCTCCCCCTCCTTTCATGCCTCCCTGCCTTCTTCTTTACTTGGGATGTTTACTTGAGACTTAGGTTTTGCCATTTTAGTCATCTGTTTTTCCACATGCACCTATATGAGTGTAGACCGTGATACAGGCAGCAGAATCTTGGTGAATTTCTTCAGCTAGTGTTTGTATGTATGCAGCTGTCCTCATTTACACGAGTAACAAAGCAAGTAACTTTAATAATTAAGTTCAAAATTACTGCACAGGACAAGAAGCAGCTAAAAACAGCAAAGCAGCAACTTCTTGCATCACCTCAGGGCTCTGCTGCGAAGGCTTTGTCACCTCTAGTTTTAAAGCCTTGCTCTTTGAACCGATAAAAATCCTGCACTCAAGGGTGTCGGGCTGCGTGCAGGCACGCATGTGACCAAGAGGTCAAGAGGTTGCTCAGTGAACAGGTCTGCAGGTCTCCAGGCCACTGCAAAGCTAACACAAAGAGACAGACAAGCATCCATTACATTGCATTTGCACCTATATGGCCAATTTACAATCAGCCAACCGCACATGCCTCTGGAGAGAAGAAAGACATGCAGACATATGGAGAACAGACATACTCCACACAGACAGGTAGCGCCTGTCCAGCAGGTTCAAACCAAGGACCTTCTGCCTTTTATCATTAAAATAGCCTCAGTAGGTATAAAGGGAATAGAGTATATGAAATATATATCTATTTTTGTGCTGATAAAGTTGTAATGAAGTTGTAAGTTGTAAAGTTCATAACTTATAGATGCATTCACTTCATAAACAAGTGTGCTGAATCAGTATATAAGACGGCTTTACATAGGAAAGTTTGCTGTTTCATTTTTTATATAAAATGCAACTTGCGTTTCATTTTATTGTTAATGAAACTGCAATTACAAGGCACGGTGGAGCAGCAATTAGTACTGCTGCCTCACAGCAAGAAGGTCCTGGGCTCCGGGATCATTCTCCCATGTTCTCCAGCTTATCCCATCTAAGGTTTCCCTACCTTAAGAACAGCTTCTTGACAGCCAAACTATTTCTGACGAGGCTTCAGTAAAAGGTAGGTGGTCTGTTTCGGGTCTTTGCTGGATTTTGTTTTTGTTTTTTTTACCCTTTTTCTTAATGACATGACTTTCAGTTACTGTCCATTATTATCTTTTGGGATTTCTTACCCTGCCACTTCTTCTTTTTTCCTGCACTCATCCAATTTCCTCAAATGTTTTAAGGGCACACTGCACACCATGCTGAGATATGCCAATTTTCCAGCTAGTCCATCTTTGGGAATCATCTTGAAAAAATAAAAGTTTCAGTCGGTCATACTGTGTTATCATTGGTATTTTTTGTAAGTTCAACTAAAGCAATGAGAGCAAAGTATGTTTTGTATGGATTTTTTTTTCATGTTTTTGTTCATTGACAGGTTGGTAGTGCCTCAAGTCACAATTTCAAATAGCTTCTTATTAGTTTTATGTTATAGTTGACTGAGTTATGGATCAGTATTAAGTTTAAAGGCAAAAAAAATCCAAAAACCCAACTGAGAATGAGTGAAAAAGCAGCCAATGTCCAAGAAAATCTTTGAGAAGATTGAAGAACTGCTGCTCAAGGCCACTTTAAAAGTTACAAGAAAACCTGGCTGTTTGGAAGGAAAACATAAAGAAAAGAGGGGCACCTTTTGCACAATACTGTAAGTAAATGAAAGTTAGGATCTCTGATGTTTGGGATATTAGTTTTGGCTTCAGCAAAAGATTGTATGTATTTTAGCAGTGTAGGCAGATGTAGAGGAAGACATACGTGAGAACAACAAATCAAATTAAAAAAAAACTGCATTTTATTTCATTTTTCATGAGCTAATTAATCTTTAAGGATATTCTGTTTATGTTGATAAACTTTATTAATAAATCCATCCTCACTCTTTGGGTTTCAGATATGTTTAGAGGTTCAGTGGTGATATTGCTGTGAAACACTACCTGTGGCAACAGTGAGACCAGTTTCACTTCCAGCTCATTGTTTATGACACTTGGTCACATTTGGCATCACATTTTCACTCACTGTGTACTCTCCCTTCTTCACTGTGGAGTTTTAATATTGTGAAGGAGAGCTTTAAACCCAAATCAGCATCTTCTCTATTTATATGGGTTTACAGATATTCTCTATATATTATTTATCTATTAAAATATTACTTGAATTCCTTATTAGCAAAGTGTCATATAAGAGCAAATTTCATCTTATGAAATTAGGACTCTCCTAAATACCCCTTTTTGCCAACAAGCTTCATTTTAGATAAATTTTTCTGTGAAGGTGTCTCATTTTGTTTTGGAAATGGTATAGCTCACAAGAAGTCACAAAGTTAGGAACATTGAGGTAGATTGAACTGCAGTGAATAATACAGCAAGTGAGAGGGATTTCAGGCACACAAATATTATTTTCTCATGTCCAGGTATGTGAAATTCACATGTTTTTTCTGGCTTGAGTTTAGGACCAGGTTCTAATTAAAGAGCAATTTTTCAGAGGTCTAAAATAAACTCACAATTTGGCAAAAACTTTGAAAAAATATCTTGCAAGACATGCAGGATGATATCATGCACATAAAAACGGGCCAGCTGTTTTCTAGTTCTTATTTCCTCTCCTTCTATCTTTTCAATCCCTAATTCCAGTTTTAATATTTTGTATTAACGCAACAAGCCTGGCAGGATTGGGAAAACAGGTCCCAGACAGGAGCTCGGGATCTTGAGCGTACTCTTTGGCTTGAGTTCTTGGGCTTCCTTCAAAGTCTAGACTGGCAATCCCCTCCAAGATTAAAGATATGAAATATGCAGCTAGTTAAAGAGATCCATGGATGAAAGCGTGAAATTGCACATCTGTGTTGGTAGTTAGTATTAATCAGTTTAGGCTTGAAATGTGATTTTGTGCACCACGTGCAAAATTCTCTTTATCCCTAATGTGACAAATGTTTCAGAGACATACTTCTGCAGCTGTGAGGAAAAAATAGGCCCTTTTTCATTTTGCAGGTTTGAGCGAACCAACCCTTTAAAGTGATGCTTGAAAAGACCGAATCAACCACATCAGATGAAGTGATTATTATTATGTTCTGTGGAATAAAAAGGCAGCCTGTTTCTGGTAACCCTAACCACGGCACAGTCTGGGAAGAGCCCAACGTGAGCATTAGCGGTAAAGTCTGTTTGTGTGTGTTTGTGAGTGTGCACGTGTGTGTGTGTGTGTGTGTGTGTGACTGAGAGAGATGCCTGGCCACCTCCTGCTGTGTTACTCTGTGATGACTGACAGCACCAGCCTGGCTGTACAATGGCCGCTCTTTGCTCTCTGTCTCACTGTATAAACACAAAGTGGGATGGTTCCCTCATGCAGAACTCCTGTATTGATCACTTATGTGAGATCTCACAGCCGCACTCATTGTCCTCTTCCCCTTTCTCTCCTGCCGATCAATAGCTCTTTGTGTTGATTTTTACCCATTGACAAATCACTCTGTCCCATTGCCTTTGTTAAGCTGTCAGTCAAGCAGAAGGTGTTGCTGTATCTGATACTCACTCAGTGGGAAGAGAGCAATCAGCTCAAAATAAGACAAAGTGTCTGAACATGATGACTACAGCTTGTTTCTAATAATAAAAATGTGTATATATTTTGAAAAGAAACCCTAAAATCTATATTATAAAAAAATCTATATTATAGTAAGTTAGGTTTCTAAATGTCTTAAATTAAATTACATAAATTATAGTATGTTTTATGACAGTCCACGCCTTTCATGTCCTATCCTAAAATAACCAATTTCCTTCAAAAAAGGCTAACTGCAAAGTAACGGCTCATCTTATTACCGCCATCCTTTGAGTCAGACATGGCAGCATCCTCATGCTGTCAGGAAATAAAAGTATTGCGCATCATTAAACCTCTTTGTCTAAATGAGGGATCTCTGTTCCTGAGAATGCGACCTGAGCACCGCTGAACACCCAGACGATGCGGATGACGTAAGCCACAGATTCAGAGAAAGATCTAATCTAAAGCTTTCACCCACTCACAGCTGCACCCTGCTAAGCACCGTCGATTCACAGGGCATAAGTGAGTCAGTCTGACTGACCTGCTAGATTCTTTTTATGGTAAAAATGTATGTGGAGAATTGTTTTTTCTGCAAGCCCACGGCTGCATCTGACACCTACGCTAAACTGTGGCAAGTATCAGATAAGTCGTGCCATTTTCGCTATCCAACCCAACACAATCATACAACAAGGTGCTTAATGATTATGACGCACTTTCTGTTTATTACTGTAAGCAAGAGCTTGGCAAAAGATTTGACTTTAAGTGAAACATATCAGTGCATCTAACTCTGTCAAGTTCTTTGACAGTTTTTGCTCACATGTTGGATGCAAATTGGTATTCTTACAAACAAAGACAGAATTAGTAGCCCTCTTATGAAAATTGCATTAAAAAATATTTCCCAAGTGCTTTTAAACAGGGTGAGAAATTTATAACACAGCTTCTTTATAGTTTTATGGTAAATGGCCTGTATTTGTAAATGGCCTGTATTTGTAAATGGCCTGTATTTGTAAATGGCCTGTATTTGTATAGCGCTTTTCTAGTCCCTAAGGACCCCAAAGCGCTTTACACAACCTGTCATCCACCCATTCACACCCACATTCACACACTGGTGATGGCGAGCTACATTGTAGCCACAGCCACCCTGGGGCGCACTGACAGAGGCGAGGCTGCCGAACACTGGCGCCACCAGGCCCTCTGACCACCACCAGTAGGCAACGGGTGAAGTGTCTTGCCCAAGGACACAACGACCGAGACTGTCCGAGCCGGGGCTCGAACCGGCAACCTTCCGATTACAAGGCGAACTCCCAACTCTTGAGCCACGATCGCCCATTTATTTTGGACTACGAGGGTCTAAATTATTAGCCTGTAATAGCTCTATTTGTGAGCATCAACAATTCTTGTTCTTAAGTCTAAAGAGATTTCTTTTGTTTATGGCATGAAGTTTTTGCAGGTGACAGCTCAAACCTTGCTGAAATTTGATTTACACACAGTTTGAACTTAACTTTAAAAGCTACAAAGTCAAAGCACATCATTGCACAGCAGTGGTCGGTGCTATGGCTCAATAAAAAGCTCAGTTTTTTAGGGGGCTAATATTATTGACCCTGATCAATTTTGTTATTTTCTGAAATAATTCAGTTATAATGTGCAAATAGAAATTATTTATGCCTGCTAAAGAAATCTAGTTTGTTGAGAGGTGCTATGTTAAAAATCCCTTGCTCTATTAAAAAAAACCAAAAGTTTAAATTTCACTGGTGGGATAATGATTTTGTCCTCATCTGTATAAGTGTACCTCTTCTTGCACATATGGCCAGCTGCCATGAGTCAGCAGCGGTGGTCAGAGGTTTCCACTCCTAGACACAACAGTCCATCCGGGAAAAAACAGCTCTCTGATGCCTCAGTCTTCCTATATTGTCTGGGATGATTCCGAGTTGGGAGAGGCTTATTGTTTGGATGTCTTTGTAGTCCAGGTCCATTGCTGCGGAATGTGGGGATTTCCTCCCTCGTGGGTATTTTTAGATCTCTGTGTGAATTCATGGGAGCTCTGCATAATGCTGAGCAGTGTGCGGTCTAAGGGTGGGGCCTGTAAATTCAAGCACATGTGTGGGAATCTGGGCGTCTGCTTATATAAAAAAAGAGAGAAAAGGATGTACGTGGATGTGCACTGGTACATTTTTGGCACTTAATCATACACAAAGCTTTAATCAATAAGAGAACTAAATAGCATCACTTTAAAGACCTCGCTGACTGAGACGGATGCTACTTGGCCTGTATTTCATTTGAAATTTCACAGTGTATTTACCCACTGTTTCCTGTTTGACAGCTCCAGATTGACACTCTGGTTTGGACACTGCTTGTTCACTGAAGTGTTTTAAGGAGGCTTCGGCAGGTCACCTGGGGGTCTATGACCTCCCCGGGTAATGCTCTCCTCCAGGTCCTTCTCTTTGACAGTGGTCAATGGAAGCGTCCATGCAGAGGACAGCCAGGGTGGATGGTCCGGGTGACATCAGGGAATGAACAGGTCATATCCAGAAGGACCTGTCACCTCTAAATCAAACCAAGTGAGGTCTCCTTCCGGGTCTCACTCCCCCCGTCAACTTAGCTGACATCAAGTGACACTTTGGCCTGACCTGCCTTATGCTGGGTGCACATGTGGTCGTAAGAATCATGATTGGATGATTGTTTTTAAGTGTTCACGAGTAATCTGTGGTTGGACTTTTGCAGTATTAAAGGTCAGAAGGTGCTATTCAACGTCCCAAAATAGTGTGCTGCTAGTGGAAAGGTGCTACTAATGGAAGCTAGTTTTCTCATGTTTGTGGTTTTGATTTTCCTTTAATTTTGATATTTGATTTTTTTTCTCTTCACAGATAGAACTCTGCGGTTCCATCTCCAACCCAAGACAACACACTGCTGGCTTTTTTGAAGTTCTGCATGCAAATGTGCCAAGACAGCCTCTCTACTGGTTAATTCCCACAATGCTGCTCTGCAAATTAATACAAACAAAAGACCATAACACAAGTTGCTTGGGTCCACTGGAACCACTGATTGGCTGCCTGATGTCAGGTTAACACCAAGTCAGGTGCTTTGAGTTGAATACTACATTTTTATGGTTTTGTAGATATTGAGGTGCTTCACTACAAAAACAAACAAACAAAAAACACTCACATTAGCAGGGAGCCATGGCTATCTGTATGAAAACAGTGCAGTTGTTGATCAGGTATTTGAGTCAGGACCAAAGACAATGAATAGCACTTAAAATTGTAAGCATTCATAAATACAAGGCTTGAGCTATCAACCTCATCTGTTGCTTCTATATCCAGCAAATATTCTACCTGAACATCTCATAAAGTCACCTCAATCTAATGACATTTAATCACCCTAAATCCTCAAATAAACACATAGATGATATTTAAAACCATGCACATGCACTGCCTTAAATAATTGCTGTGCCCTGTATAGACCACCACCGACTTACCAATGCAAAGCCTAGAATGACATCATCATGTTTCAGTGATGAGAAATGAAACTCGCAGGAAATTAAATGTCTCGTTCACACACTGCTTATCATTCTTAAAATCAGCAGATATCTTTTATGCACACGCCTGTTCTCTGAGGCCTTCCTCTGAAAAAAAATTTGCGGCTTAGCTATATACATACGTATATATATATATATATATATATATATATATATATATATATATATATATATATATATATATATATATATATATACTGGGTGTTTGTTTTTTTATATATATATATATATATATATATATATATATATATAAAAACACCCAGCACGCCCCTGCGGGCGGTTTATCCTTCAAGCTCGGGTCCTCTACCAGAGGCCTGGGAGCTTGAGGGTCCTGCGCAGTATCTTAGCTGTTCCCAGGACTGCGCTCTTCTGGACAGAGATCTCCGATGTTGTTCCCGGGATCTGCTGGAGCCACTCGCCTAGCTTGGGAGTCACCGCACCTAGTGCTCCGATTACCACGGGGACCACCGTTACCTTCACCCTCCACATCCTCTCGAGCTCTTCTCTGAGCCCTTGGTATTTCTCCAGCTTCTCGTGTTCCTTCTTCCTGATATTGCTGTCATTCGGAACCGCTACATCGATCACTACGGCCGTCTTCTTCTGTTTGTCTATATATATATATATATATATATATATATATATATATATATATATATATATATATATATATATATATATATGTATATGAGCCCGTAAGTCAGTGGTCCATGATAAGATGGTAAGTTGGAAACAATACTCTGTTGAAGAATTGTTAAACTACCCACATATGCTTCATTCTGCGCCTTCTTTAAGTTAATGCTTTTTGCCTCCATCTCTTCTTTTTCACCTTAAACAAAAAGAGGGGCCTTTAATGTCTGTATTAATTTAGAAGCAGGTGGTAAAGAAGCCTTTGTTAATCAATTAATGATGAATTCCCCCCACTTTACATGGTGGCTTTTTCACCATCCGTTTACTTCTTGTGCCTGAGTTGGGGAAACTTTATAAAAAGTTTATCTTACCATGAAATGAGTAGGCAAGGATAAATGGCTAACGTGGGGTTTTGTCTGTCAATGCAGTCGACCTATTGGGGGTCCACCGACTGGGCAGGTTTGGACCATATGTCATCATTCCTACCCTTTGTGTGGGCGTGTCTCTGTGGCAACGGCATCAGCTGCGACCATTGTGTGAGAGGATTCAATGGCCCATATATTCATTGCAGAGCTGGCATGGGCCCCGCAACAGAAACAAATTGATACATACAAGCGCCAGCCCCATTTGGCGAGCATGACACATTTCAAATGGACAAAAAAGGACATTTTAGTCTGCTGGAAATCTTGAGAAAAGCTTGGTCACCATAGTAACTGTGCAGTAAAAGCGATCATGGGCCATTAAACTCCAATCAGATGTAAATTTGGGCTGCCCTCAACCCCTCTGAGGGAAAGCCCCCTTCACACACAAGACACAAATTAAACAGTTTGTTTGCCAATTCACATGTCATCTTAATGAGTTTTTATTCGTTTCCCCTTTGTTTAAATGGAGAGAATTACAAACTGCCATTGATTTGTAATACTGGGCCACTTCAGCTGTCTGCACATGATCTATTCATAACTCATTCCAAGCCAGATAATAAAAAGGTACAAAGCATGTTGTAAAGCTTGTGAAGTGATAAATTGGAGCCAAAAGAAAAATAATGGCAACTTTACAAGATAATCAAACCCTTAATCAAACAGCAATGTACAGTTTCATTAATTTTCTGTCTTTGCTTTCTTCATCATTGACAAATTGCTGAAAGTGTTGTTGAAAACAGTTTCTGTTTCACATACTGTTAAACTTTAGTTAGTGCTTCTTATTATTATTCTTTTTCACGAAAATGTCCTGTAACACAGGAAACAAGTTTTAATGGAAAACAAAGGGCAACTGGATGACACTGTCTCCAGGACAGGAAGCTTTGTGCCCTTGTGATTGGGCAGAGAAAATATTTTGCTTGACTTGGTGGCTACAGATTTGTCATGCCATGCAGCTCCGTTCAATGGCACACACAGTGTCTGATGTTATTGTAGCAATTAGGATTATTATGTTCCACAGTGCCTGGCTTTTGTCAAAGAACAAGTCAGCAAAAAGAGGTTGCACAGGTCGTTGACACAAAAATTGCTTTTTATTAATCATCATTACTTGTTAAGAGCAAAAAAAAATCCTGGATAATGCTACTTGCATGAAACACATCCAGCCAAAGAAAGGGTAACAACCCATATCGTTACCCAGTAATCACTATGAAACATCAGAATTTAATATGATAAAAATAATTGAGATGGATTCATTGGTTTAAAAAAGTAAACATTAGCAATTTAATTCAGTTTCAATTCAGTTTTGTTTACATATACTGCCCCCAAATTATATCACTCCTTTTGAGCAAGTACTTTGGTGAGTGACAGTGGGAAGGAAAAACTCCCTTTTAACAGGAGGAAACCTCTGGCAGAACCAGGCTCAGGAAGTAGGGGGGCACACTTACTGGCCTTATTCACTGATGTGTGTTCAGAAATGTTCCTATTGTGCATACAAACAATCTATGCCTCAAATCAGTAATCAGCGTGCTGCAATGTCCATCTTTTTCTGTATTATGAAATATGTTTGCCTATAGGTGTATCATGAAGAAAGCTCAACACTGATGAAAAACGTAAATATCAGACCGGCTGAAAAACAAACAGATGGAGGACAAAGCCTACAAAGCCTATGAACGTCCATCAGTGGGTTAGCCTATACCAATAAATGAGGATGAAAATTAGAGCATCAAATGAATGAATGTAAGACCATCATCTTCACAGTTATTTTATAAATTTAGCCAATCTAAAAAATGTAAATATTGTTAATTAATGGATTTATATGTAAAGCATTTTGCATTTTCTGAGATATCATTCGTGTGTATACATGAATTGAAGTGGTTCAGACAGTATTAAAAACGTAATGTAAGAAGAAACTGATAAATGCCGGTTTTATACGAAACATTAACGTGTGAGGTTCAAGCACAGCATTGCATGTATTCGCTGTTTGTGATTAAGACCCATTGTTGCTACTCCAAGTGTTTCCATGTCCGAACACGAGAAAGGGGGGAAAAAGAGAGAAAAACCATGACTAGCTCTGATATTAATGAGAAATGAGTGTGTGGTCCTGTTATTATGCCTGTTTTCAGGACGCTGTCGCCACTCTTGTCTTCACTCTCGCCTCATACAGTACAGCTGCTCTGTTATGACAACACTGGACAGTCAGAGCACAGCATGGGCTTCCACTGGCTCCGGACCAAGCTGACCTGGGAGCTGACTTTACCAGTATAGCTGCAGCCTCCCCATTGCTAGCCTATTGTTGCACGGCACAGCTAACGATGGCCTGTCTGTCTGCTGTGGTCTCTTCCATGCAGAGCAGGGGGAATGCTAATTTGACAAAGGGATGATTAACTACAGCAGCACGGTAACAAACTGCCTCATTTTCACGTCTTGTTGTCTCCAGTGTCCCACCTCCCAGAGATTTGACTGCTCTATTAACTTATGTGTGTTGAGGGCTTAGCTCAATACTTCAACTCCTTGTATGTTACTATTTTTTGCATTTTCTAAAAATGTCCTTTGGTAACACTGTAACTAAAAATTGTAAAACTATGTAACTAAATCTACAAAATGTAAATTATTTCTTTAAAAAATAGTGTGGCAAATATATTATTAACTTCCATTTGCTAGCTAATGCCTACATTTATGGCTTCAGTTGTTGAGCGTTACAACACTACAGCAGCTGATTACCACCCAAGCCAACACGTGAAAAAAATTCCATATTTACATTTTGTGTTAGTCACTGTCTTGCTGTTGCCTTAGCCTAAGCTGCCGGGGGAAGACCCAGATTGTCTAACACTTGGAAGGTTGGTGACTTTCTCCCTGGCTTCTCCAGTCAGCATGCCAAGTTATTCTTGGAAAAAATACCAAAACCTGAGCTGAGTGTGAGTGTACGTGTACGTTACGCTCGCTCAGTGCATGTTTCTTTTCATTCTTCACCTTTGAATGACGGTTAAAAAGTGTAGGGTCCAAATTCCATGCATTTAACATATGGACACAGAGCAGCTGTAGTTCAGGAGTAAGCCAACTACCAGTCGGAAGGTTGGTAATTTGTTGGTATCTTTGGGCTCAGTACTGAACCCCAAGTTAACCCTCGTGCATCCATCATTGTTTGTGAGTATTTGATGCATGAACAATTTGTTTTAAGGGTTTGATCCAGCTAGACAGCCAAAGTGGCATAGATACATCTCGTGCTATATTCAGTTTTAAAGCAGCGAGTAAAGGGAGTAAATCACTTGAAATTCGAAATCTTAAAATAGATTCTCTTGGATTTCGCCAGAATGGAAGAGACCGTGAAGCCACGAGAGAAGTAAAGAGAGAAAGACTGAAAAGGAGGCAGAATGGTGTACTGTCTGGCTGTCTGGTGTCCACACAGAACTCTGCCTTGTCCACTGGTGGCTGTGGAGGATTCATTAGACACCACAGTCACTCCCCCTGCACGTGAGTGACAGGTCTCTTCAACCAGCTCTCTAAAGCACCAAAGATCATCCCACTCCTCTCTTGCCCATCTGGCTGCCTGAATCTAACAAGGGGTGCCCTCCAGTTATAAGAGTGCATAAAAAAGAGGAGGAGAGGGAGAAGAAAAAAGTTAAAGACTGGAAGATCCCATCAGATTCTCCGTGGTCCATAGGCTCCAATTATTCAGAGCTTATCTTTTCAGCTTGGCTGATTTCCCAATGAATAAAGTGCGGTACGTATTACTGCCGGGCGGGTGCATCTCTAAAGAGGCTGAAGGAGGATCAGGGATGTGGGTTATGGTGTCAATCTGGCCCTGACCCCTGGGGTTAGGGAGGTGACGTTATGCAGTCACAGTGCCAAGGCATCCACTTGTAGCGCTTCCATTTAGAAACCGTTTGGATAAATGGAAAAGGGCAATCACATTAGAAGAGGTTTCTTTCCAAAGAAAGCAAAGAAAGAATGATAGAAAGAAATCTCTAATGACAAAGTGAGTGACTCTTGACTTTAAAATCACCTCTAAGACGATGGCTGGAAAAGGCATAAGTCAGGAGGGTTAAGCTTAAGCAAGGTACGTGCTCACATTTGTGTCAAGAACTGCATCAAATGATTTTAGCAGAGACTACAGGCACCAGAAAATATGGCAGATAGAGACTATGGTAACCAGCAGATCCACTACAAACAATGGTTTAGTGAAAAGTTGGCCACAAAATGCAACCATTTTTATAACTACATGCGGAGTATATGTAGTTATTTGCATATGTGATAAGAATCTCAAGTTACAGAATAATATGTTGCTGGTAGCTTTTCCAAAAAATGTAAACAAAAAATAAAAAGGGTTTCATAATTTTCTGAATGCCAGGAAAACTTCAGGGTTAAGTGGAGTGACCCTCCCTGTACGAATCCCACTCTCCACTTGGCACCGAGCTGGGGCACCACGGGAGATTGGTGGTCCTCCGGTTCGCGGCAGCCCTTCCATTCCTGAGCATCTACAGCCCTCAGATCTACCGACAAGTGTTGCCGATCCCTCTCTTTTCTTCTGCCTTCATGGAGATGGCTGGGAGATTCTCATGCCAGCGCACAATACCTAAACAAGCGGGTATGTCTAATTCAATTAAGTCCACAAGGCTGTGCCAAGTGGGCCCTGGTCCTGTGTGACAGGGATAATGAGCGGGCAGAGAGGAGCAGGAGGAGGAGGGGGACTGGTGTTGGATTGAAGATCGAGCCCACGCTCATTCAGACATTCATACTTCATTCTTTTTATTATCTGCTCCGAGCTTTAATGTTTCCAAGATGACCCCACTCATTTAGTGCTGAATGGAATATTTTGCATTCCAGCATTAATGTGCAAATAGGCTTGATGAAGGACACTGAGAGGCTGGGAATTATAAATAGTGCGACCTCTGAATTCCTACAATTCATCACTTAGAAACGTCTCTGAATCTGGATTCTTTCCCCACTGCTGAGAACAGTGTCACACGAAAGATGTGCGGGAGAAGGAAACTTAACAATCTGACTCAATGAGTGACTCAACAAACAGATACCTTACAAAGAGGCCGACTCTCCCTCTGTGATCGCTAAGCCATTTATCCTTTTAGTCTTTAACTAATACTTGTATATATTTTACCTTTGTCGGTGCTTTTCCATGATTAATTGCTTTAAGATTAGGTAAATAAAGTCATTCAGTTTCAACTTACTGTTGCAAAATAGTTCCCTCACTGAAAACAAAAGCAGCTGAGGACTGGAAGGCAGAGGATTCAGTACATCCTGAATAAGTCGGAAGTTGGAATTTCCAAGTTCTCAGTTAGTATTTGAATCTTGAACGCACCCTCAACTCAGATTTCCCACTTGGAAAGTCGGAGCAGCCTCCGCAATCCTGAGTTAGCAATCTAAGTTTGTACATAAAAAGTAGTAAGATTGTGAAACTTTTATCTACACTGCCACAGTTGTGTATTTGTGATTTACTAAATAAGGCATTCGCAGAGCACGGTGAATGCCTCTGTCCACGAATGTGCTGCAAGTATTCTGTTGTGTTGCTAGTGTTACAAAAATGGCTCTGCTTAGCTTAAGAACCAATGCAAATCCTGGTTTTCCTCACCTTTTCTGGAACGCGCTAGCTCAGTAGCTACATTGCTCCTGAGTTCCAAGGTATCGGGAACCCAGCATTAGAAGTTAGCAAGAAGCTAGCTTGCTAGCTGATGTCTAGAAATGATATGTCACAGAATTGCTATTAACCTTAGACATCTAATGAACTTTAGATAAAGAAAATCAAATATGTCAAAATTGACATATTATAATTTGCCAACTCCTGGTTAGCTACAGGGTAATCATTAGGCTTAGGACGTTGAGTGATACACACTTTTCCTTTACTACTCGTGACTGTATCACCTCCAATATGATGGACAACTCTCGAGCAATGTGTGCTTTATAAAATACACCAACAATGGATAAAACTGAGGTCCTTGAGTTTGGCACTGAAAACTCCTCTAAGGTAATTACATCACAGTACCAAATATCATATTTGCTTGTCATATTTTTGACCAGCATTTACAATTTGAATCTCACTTCTCAAAGATTATCCAGTCTTGCTTTCTGTCATCCAATAATTTGGAGATTTTAGTGCACACTTTAGTGCACTAAGTCACTTTTCACGTGTATCTCTCAGTCCTCCTTGGCGAGTCTTTAACTGAACCAAAATTCAGCAGATTTTTTTTTATTTTTGGTGATAGTTTATATCTGATTTGTACAGAGATGTGTATTTTTAAACAAATGCGTGACCTTACATTTGACTGTGTCTGTATGCTGGAAGTATACATGTTGGAAGCATAAGTACAGTTATTAAAACTGCAAAGGAGTTGTCAGGGAGCATGCTATACAATCCTGTGCTTAGTCGGCCTGAGAGCGATATTTCTGAATAACTAGAATAAGCTTAGCTATGCGCTAATCTAGCACAGGAATAGTACTAATAAAAAACTGTACTGAGATAAAATGACTTTAATGAGTTTAGAGCCAAGGCAGTAGAGGCTTGGAGAAATAGAAACAGGGTCAACTTAACAAGCTTATAGAGCAACGACCACAGTTCATTTGTGCTTTAAGATGGGATACAGCTACGCCTCCCCTTGACACTCAACACTGGTTTATTTTAACCACATAACCATATGTGGTTTTTATTTTAATCACAACAAATGTTCCCCGACTTCAACAAAGTGGCAATTTTACTACAGCCACTGTTCTCCCCATAACTACAACCACAATGTTTTTCCCAAACCTAATAAAAATTGAACCATAGCAGAAAACTCAGTCACAGAGACACAACGTCCTTCCCAGATTTATGCATTAGGCTAGAGGAAAAGGGAAAACCGTATAATTTATTGTTTTATTTTGGGGAACTATAATTCCGGACAGCACAAAGAACGTCTGTCTCGTTTATTGTAAGCTGAAAACTTGTGTGAGAGTAGGTGTATTTCAAAGGCTCGATGACATCCACTTATCCAGCGCCAGTGAGAAAAGTTGCTAAACAGCGTAACAGTCACGGTTGACAAGGAGTCATGCGTTGCTCAAGGAAACCTGCTTTTCTGCATTTTCGGCACTTTTGACTTCAGCTGGGAACTATCTCAGACCTGAGAGGCTTTTAGTTTCACTGAAGTTTCCAAGGACTCCTGCTGCTCTGCTGAGACCCTTGTCCCCGACTGGCACAAAACAGCCTCTCAAACGTTTGACTTTCTCACAGAAACAGCTTGCTAAATGGTATTTCTGTAATGGACTCCTGCTAGGGTTCATATGTGTTGTATAGCCACATTGCACAAAGTTGAGTCAACATGATTACCATGAGAAAGGTCCCTAAGAAAAGCCCAAAAAGGGTTTTTTGAATAAAAATCAGAAACTATAGAATTCATTGTTTTCCCAAGGAAAAAGATGAAAATCAAAGACATCGATGGTCATTTTTTTCTATTGGAAAAGTGCTGCCGAATGAATGTCTTATTTACATGCCAAAGGAAAGGGCCGTGGTTTTAAAAGGATGGGAAAGCAGGGGCCTCCATTATGGTGGTGCTGGTCGCAGAGGCCGTGGCTACTCTGGCAGCCTCCCTGCCAGGGAGCGGTTAACAAGGCCTTGGCTGAATTAAAGAATGGCAATGAGTTTTTAATTGGTGACACATTATATTTATCAAGCTGACAGCAGAGTGACTGCACTGTGGCCTTTCTTGTTTTGTCCTTGTGTGCGCATTACTTCCCCCAAGGTGCCCCTGTATGATACCCCCTGTCTGCCGAGGTCCCTCACGTGTGAAGAAAGAAGAAAAACATAATAATTGAGCATCGAGTTGAATGATAACACTGAATTATTCATTAGGGTCCCTTAAAGTGCTGGATAAATCAACACCCCTCTCTTCTCTTTTTGACAAAAGCATCTCTTTGTCCCTCAGTCCAATCACGCCAGTTTAAGGCTTAGCATAAAGACAAATCCTTTTCAGTCCTTTTAGTGCTTCGTGACAGACGCTCTGCTGCAGGGCCGGAAAAGTTATTAACAAGTGTTTAATATTTGGATGGGAGTGTTTGGTCACCTCTTCTATACATGCCATTTATGTGCAGCCCGTATATATTATGGGGCAGCTTGTGACTCAACACTTAATAATGACGCTCTGTGTTGCTAATGTGTTCATATGCTGTGAATATATTTGAGTTTCAATAAAGTTTCATTCAGCTTTTATCATCAGGTTCACTGTTATTATGCAACCTTTAAATAGGTTGATTCACTCCACACCAAATATTGACTGCTCTTCCAGCTGCTGCTAACTTTTTAACTGCTACACATACTTTTTTTTCTCCAGTGGATACAGTGCACCCTTTAAAAAATGTGACAATAACCCTTTTAAGAAATAAGGCATCAGATAAAAGGACTGATGTATAAGTGTACAGTGTTGTATTTGGGGGATTAGGGAGCTTTTAGGAGAGATCGCCCATTTCAATTAAAGATCTGGGGACATAAACACATAAACATGCTTGTTGCAATAGTTAATATCTTGTTAATATCTCTCACTATAACAAAAGGGGCATCTCAGTTTCAATTTTATATTTCTTCTGTGTAATATATCAGGGATATTTGTATATCCTACTGAGCTTACTGTCTTGGAGCAACTGTGACCACATAATTTCCTCTAATTACGTGTAATTTTCTGATTCTGATAAACAAATGTAAAAAAAAAGCCAGACACCAGCTTACTAATTTCCAGCAGTCTATCCCATCAGGAAGCAGTTCAAAAAAGACTCTTCATGTGAACCGTTATCTGTTTAATTTTAAACAGCGCTTGTTTTCGAGTAACAGAAGGTCCCCAGCAGTTTTAGAAGAAACCCTTTGTTGTCTTCAGGGTGTTACTACAGCGAAGGGGAGTAAAGTCTAGAGGTCCTGGCGATCCTCTTCAAATCGCTAGTGAAAAGGGAGAAGGGGTGAGGGAGGCCTAATGAAATATTTAAGATTTAGGCTAAAAAGGGACTCTGAAAAACTTTGCAACAAAGGGGTTGGCCGAGGGCCTTCATTGTCCCGGGACCCGACGGAAGCAGGGGCCAGGCTGCTACAGATGTGAGGAGAGCCCATATTGAGCCGGGATGTGTAGGCTCTGCACACAGCTGTGTCACTGCACTCCCGCCCCAGCCACCAGCCCCCTGCCTTTGTGAGCCTTTGTGAGGGCCACAGAGTGGCGATTTTACACCGAGCTGATTGCACAGCAACGCCTTTGTGTCGCCAATAAGAAGACCCTGCCCATTCCTGAACATCGGCACTCATTCCCTGCGCATCACAGATTTGCACAATTCTTCCCCATCCCCTCAGCCCACACAGTCTCATAGCTTTTTATTATCTAAGAATGACAAGGTGATGAATCCCCTTTCCGTTGACTGATACGAGCGGCGGTGGTTAGTTTGGGGAGGGGTGAATCTCTCATCCTGGCTCCTTAGGATCTGCCTATTTAGCACTTAACTGCTTTTGATTAATGGACAGCCCATTCTATGTAACGTATGTTGTTTTCGGGGCCCACAGAGGCAACCGCATAGGCAAAATGCTTGAGTAATGATGTCATTAGGTCACAGCGAGCAGTTCAGACACAGAATGAGTGAAATGAAGGAAGAAACTGAGCTTTTCCATTTGTTAAAAAAAAGTTCAACATATGGTGGCAAGTAAATGTGCTAAAGTCACTGATTGTGTGCTTAAAGAGTTAGATGAGCATCACTTTACTAAGAAAATACTGAATGTTTTACCTCCACTCATGAATGAGTGAAAGAAGTCAATGAACGACTATGATGTTCCTTGTTTCAGTCTGCTAAAAATATAAATCCTTTGCCTAACAGAAGACTTGATCCCTCAAATTAGACGGAACCCTTCCTGAATGCTTCGCCATTACCTCTAAATCCCCTGGTGTCACTCAGAGCTACAAGGCGAGTTCAGGCCTGAGCACTGAAAGGGCACAGCAGCTTAACACCAACCTTAACACATGACTCACTCCTTCCAAGCTCATAAAGTCTTCTTAATGTGGCTAATGTGAAGAACAATAGAGAAAGACCGGGTCAGCAACTTGGAATAATGCAACTCACTTTGGACAAATCAAGAAACATCTTTTGACCTAAACTTACACAGGAGAAGCCTTAAAAGAGTCACGTCATGCATGATTTGAGTTCGAAGGCAATTACGGAAATGCATTTTCTTTGACTGAATTCAGAAGGAGATGTCATAAAATGTCAACAGCCTTAGGTATGTGGACATCCAAAACCATTAAGATTCTAGCTTCCTCGTACTGCTAAGTATGAATACTAATTATACTGATACTGGTCTTCATTGCCCAGGTACTACTCATAGTCTTGGTTTCTTCAGGTAGAAAAAGCAAGTTGCTTTTCTACTCTACCTGAGCACTCCAAGTGCTTTAGGAAACATGCCTCATTCATCCATTCACAATTAAGTGCTTTCTACCTAACAGCAGCCAGGGATTGAACCTCCAACCTTCCAATTAGCAGTTGACCAACTTTACCTCCTGAGCTCTATCCATCCATCCATCCATCCATGTGTCAGAAGTCTAGACATCCCTCTATCTAGCCATCCCCTCTAGCATTTGTTTTTTTCCACTAGCACCTACTCAAATCAACTAGGTTTTTAGGGTTTTCCATTAGGTGCTAGTTCTTGGTATCAGGTACTGTTTTAGAACCTACTCGGCTGGTTCTTAATAACTGAATACCACTGATTAGCCAAGGACTGACATCACTGAATGAGTCGTGAGAGAGGGACTCCTTCACAAGAATGAAACCTGCTATTTTAGAAACCTGACAACGAAGAAAATGGCAACACATGCTGCCTGCCGCCTTCGCTGGCTCTCTGGCAAAAAGTCCGTATCCCAATATGGTATACCATCGACTCGTTGTCCTTGATTGTTGTGTTGTGTTTGTCTCATATACAGATAAGTTCACTTTGCTATAACAATCCCACCCACATTGGGGTGGTACTCAATTATGGAAATAATAATGGAAAATGGTCTAAACTATATATAGTGCAGTCGAGTTGAGCGAAGTAGATACTAGTGGAAAATAGCCTGTTGAGGCATTCCCAGGTGGAATCTCTGCAGCGTGTCCTGGGTCTACCTGAGTGCCTACTCAAGGTGGGACACGCCCAGACCAACACACCCACGAGGCATTCTACTCAGATACTTGAACCACCTCAACTGGTTACTTTTAATTTGTTTGAAGTTGCTAGTCGAAATAAATTAAATCTAAAAGGTAAATATAAATATAAACTGGTATGAATGTGAGAGTTTGTGCAGAATAGTAGCAGTATTGTTACAATATTGTGTACGAAAATATTGTGGCACTATTGTCTTACTTTTAATGCCATTTTTAATTGCTTGGTATGTCGTGTGCAGACACCAGCACATGATTGCATGTTTTGGAATAAGATAATAAAGATTTTAAACTTAGTAGTCTAATGTGCTAATACTAGCGTCCTAGCGGTGTTTTCTTTTCTTTTACACCCATTTACCCCAGTTGTGAAATTGCCATCATACAGTGCACTAAAAAGTAAAAATGTTTTTACCACAACAGAACACATGATCCACCTAACCTTGCCAAGTTCCTAGGACATCATCCACTTTTCCAGTCGAAAATGCATGGTCACCACTTTGACACGGTGAAATCAGGCATCCAGTATGTTGAAAGGAAAGGTCAGAACTGGACATCTAGTGAGTGGTACAAATGTAGGAGGAGTGCTATGAATGCATACAGCACTTCATAAAAAGATGTGTTTTTACATCCATTTTTAATAAGAACTATCTATGGGTTGATTAGTATCTAACAGCTGTATTGAATATTACATCTATATTATGTGCATTAACATCATGTTTGTCTGTTTATGCATCAATAATGTCATTCATCAGTACTTGCACATTAGCGCACTGTAATTCTTCATTACCGCTGAAAGTAAGTAAGTAAAGAAGCTAGGAACTGAGAAGGACTCCCCTATTTATACCCAATTCAAAAACTTGTTACTCAAGGGGTTTTTGGTTTTTTTTTACTGTAGTTTTCTAGCTTCCCGTTACAGTGCCATTGGGGTGTATGACTGAATCAATGATATCACCAAAGGAAAAAAAAAATGCACCTATAATGAGCCTCCTGTATTGTTTCTGTTCCGGCCCTGCCAGAGTTATGGATAGACTCACTTCACTGGGATACTTAATAGCCCTTAATAGATGTGAGACTGGTGGAGTGAGGCAGACTGCACGGAGAGCTTGATACAAACCAGATGCGAGGCTAACTAACCTCTTAGCCTTCCTGCTATTTAAACACGGGTTTGCTAGCTGTACTTTCCTCTGAGTTTGTCTCTATGTTCTTCACAAAGACCTGTCACGTTTAATGGCCAATTGGCTGAGTGGGCTGCTGTAGCCCTCTCTAGAAGAAAAGCACCACGGAGAAAGGCTCATGGTCAGCTAATGCAGCTTAATATTCTTTAAAAGGGTTTGGGGAACAATTAAGAGAGTGTTTCCCATGGTTCTCCCCCCAGCGGTTTGCGGCTGCCTGTGCAGCCGCTCGTCTGTTTGATGGACTCTGAATGCATCTTATTGATGGGGGTCAGAGATTAGAAGCAGCCGTGCAAGGGGAAGAGAGTGAAAAGAGGGTCCCACACGGTGGCCTCAATGTGGCTCAGACACGCACACAAACAGCCGCTAACAGCTCTTCCTCTTGTCCGTCTGTGAATCATATTCATCTGTGATTAATGAGCGATTGGGCGCTGCATGTCCTCTAATAGAGATTCTCCTGTTTTGTTTTGTTTTTTTGCATATGTTACATCTTTTATCCAGCTTGTGAGAAAAGTTGCTAAAAATGCTATCGTAATGTGGTGAGGCACTCGATGCATTTTGTCATGTTGTTTGTCTGCAAATGCGCTCTCAGTCGTCTTGCAGGCGCAGTGCTCTGGCATGCACCCACTGTGCAGATGCCACATGTGTGAATGTGTTGGGTCATGACCTCGACAGCAGACGCATGAAGCAGAGTAACACTTAACCCCACAACATGCATTTCTGACTCCAAGCATGGAGAGAAACTAGTGTTACTATGTCAGTAAGCACAGATTTTTCTTCAGCGTGAGCAGTGCAGCGACTTTGTCGCTTTAGATTTTACAGAGTGATGCTCTTTCAAAATAAAGCAAATGCAAAATTATACTGCTTGCAGTCTCACGTGAGTCATATCAAGGAAGTGGTCTGTCTCACTTGAAAGCATACCAACCAATTTCCTGCCATCAGACTCTTCACCATTTATTGTGATACCTAACATTTGCAAAGCTTTAGGTAATATGCATATAATACTAAAGTGTAAAAATAATTGCATCCTCGCCTTTAGTTTTGTCACCCCGAATTTACCATTGTGTGTTTATCTTGTAGTGCCCTGGCAGACTGTTGGGATGCTATACTAACTAGTTGTCCGTCTACAGCTATAGCTCACCATGCAGTGGCAATTAGAGGAGTGTTTTGGGTCAAGGAGAAAGCAAGGGTTTTGTTTGCCTCCATCTCATGATTGAATGGCCATGTATAGGAGCATGAAAGAAAAGAAGCCAATTAAGTGAGGGGTGGTTTGATTTTTTTGTCCTGTGTTGTAATTAGGCCCAGGCTCTAAAAAACTTCCTCAAGTACCATTTGGGTTGTTTTGTTGGCTATATCATTAGGACCAAAATGATCCGCCCAGGTGCTCACTGCCTGAATATGTTGAGAGACGATGTAAAGAAAAACTGCCAACCACAAGATTTTGGTGCTTGTAACACTCCCTGGCTCACACATAGTGGCATGAGTGGAGTCCTTAAATTCTGTCAATCAAGCCGGTTCAAACAATGACGAGCATGTTTTACATTCAGACCATCCGAGAAAATAAATGGACTTGATGTACACTCAGCGGAATTCCAAAATGTCCTGGAAATGAGAGTAGTTATTTTCCTTCCTTGGTCATTTCAAAAGCACTTCAGAGACTCAGTTACCTTTGATGGTGCAGAGCCAGGAAGTGAGTCATATGCAGTGGTTTTAAGTATATAGGTTCATTCACAACCACATCCAGTCAATTAAAGTTTTTCCTTCTCCACCGAAAACCTTCACAGTTCACATTTTCCACAATTCTTCTTCAATGAAACATTTGTCTAAAATATTCATTCATCATAATTCCTCGATTCTCTCTTATTGACCAAATGTCTATAAATAATATTAATAAAGGGGTAATAAACATTTAGTTAGGCTAATATCTTTTTGTCAATGAGTTTTATAGCATCTGGCTGAATCTGAGCAGAGTACAGCTCTGTACACTTCACAGTTCAATCACAGGTCACATCATCAATAAACCCAATTTTATTGGTGCCCGTTCCACTGGTAGCCATGCTCTGACATGTTTGATGGATAATGAAATATGCTTCAGATCATCAGCTGTTTCTCTCCTTATCCATCCTTTTCTCTTCCCATCATTCCGGTACAAGTTCCTCTTGGTTAGAACTGTCCAGGGGCTGTTTTAGATGTTTACCGGGAGTCTAATCTAGCCTTCAGGTTCTTAAGTTTGCAATTCGTTATAGACTCTCTTTATTTAGAATCATGAAGGGGTCTCTGGATTGCAGATGTTGACAATGATACTCATATCCCCTCAAGGGTATTCTTGACTTGTCAGATGTTTAAATGGCTTTTTCTTAATGAAAGATATATGACATCGGCATCTCTACTGAAAAGTTCCAGTAACTAGTGAATTCTAAATGCAAGTTTAATTCTTGGACCTTCTTTAACCTCCAGATCTTTTATCATCTTCATTTGTCATGAAATACCAAGGGGCAGATCTGACCTGACCATGAAATAATTCAACTGTTCAATAGTTTTGGGCCTCTGAAAATGGGGGATTTTGTATAAAATTGGCTGCAATTCTGAAACAGGAGCGCAGTTAGTTTGTTAAATCCCTTGATTTAAAGCTAAAAGTCTGCACTTCAATCATAAGTTGTTTGTTTGATTTATAAATATTTATAAAAAGTTGTAAAGCCTTTGCTGTCTCAAGCGATTACACAAATCAGCCTAAACCCTGACAGACAAAACAAGAACCACTGGTATGCATATCTGACCAACTAATCAGATATCGTGACCCCATAAACCCCCCACCCCGAGACATATACGCACACACATCCATACATGCTGACACACTCCCTGTTTCCTGACTCTGGGAAACTGAGAGTCCGGCAGCTGCTGTCAGGCTGGGTGGTTAAAGGAGGGGTAGCCGAGAGGCATGGGAAGGATTTAAGTGTGCCATGTTAATAACTCACAAGTGGCCTGGGCCCATGGTCACCCTGTCATTAAGGTGCCACCACACTCCTGGCATCTGACCCAAACTTACATTCCTGGTGTAATGGGCGGCAGCTGGACCGAGGTTTCCAGGAGGACAGCTGAGAACAAGCAGGCGGGGAATACCACGGGGAGCTCCCACGCTCATCACTCCTTCAACCCTGTCCTCGGCCCTATTCATTAGTTCCTCCCAACCAGGAAATCATTTCAGATTGCTCTTTGCAGTAGAGAAATGAAAAAAAAGAAAAGTGATCATTTAGATTAATACAGGTCACAAAAGTGTAGCAGTTATGCCTCCCAGAGAAAATATAGCTCTGGTTTTGGTAAAGCTAACTACAATATGTAGCTCCACCTTTCTTTTTTCTTTCTATTAAAGGCTGCATAAATCAACAATGACACCTGACAGAAACTCAAATGAAAAAACACAGTTTAATCCCCACTACAAAAGTCTCCAAAGTCACCTACCATTTCACTCTGCTGTACTTCTGACACGCTTCTTCCGCCCTGAATCCACTGACACAAACTTTAGAAAACCGACCCTGACAAAAAGAAAACGTCCACAGTTGAACTCATTTGCCTGGAGTGTTTTTTTTTTTCTCAAAAGCACCTTCTCTCAGTGTTCATGTGTACATAAGAAGTGGGGGCTGACACACAGACCTCAGTCTTGGCTGGCGACCAGTGGCCGGAGCAGCGTTGGCAGCGAGATCGTGAGAAACAGGGGGGCGACACCCAAATGTCATCACAGCTGCAAAACTGCTGAGCATAGAAGCCAAATTACAGAAATATGTACCCCGAGGCCTCCCAACAATGAAAACAGAGGCACATTTGAGTGGCTGCTGCAGTGGAAGTTGTCCTGCATTATGTTTCGTGGGATTTACCATGAGCAAGAAACTCCAGATTCCACAGCTGCTGGCAGACATCACAGTGCAGCGTCGGTAGCTGTGTGGGAATTCACACTGCTTCAGCCTCATTATTATTGTGCCATGTTATTGTGCATGAAGCCTGGTGCACAAGGAATGCACTGTTCACATAGTGTATGAGAGGATCACGCTGATAGCCATGTTTTGAATCACAGTAGCTCGGCTGTCTTGGTCACCAGAGTGTTTTGTTTGGATTAGAGAGGCAGACACCCTCTCCGCTTTTAAGATTAGCCTCAAAACTTTCCTTTTTGGCAGAACTTATGTAATAGTTAGGCCTGATCCTCCCTTAGTTACGCTGCAGTATGTCTAGGCTTCTGGGGGCTTCCCATGATGAGTGTTTCCTCTTCACTCAACCCCTTTTTACTCTCTGTGTGTTTATACACCACTCTGCATTTAATCATTAGTTATTATTAATATCTGGGTCTCTTCCACAGTGTGCCCTTTTTCCTGTCTTCCCTCACCCCAAAGCAATTGCAGCAGATGGCTCCCCCTGCCTGATCTATCGTCTGCCAGGGGTTTCTTCCTGTTAAAAGTGAGTTTTTCCTTTCCACTGTCACAGTCTTTGCTCACAAGGTTTTTATTTTCTGAACTATTGTAGAGTCTTTACCTTTCAATATAAAGAGCCTTGAGGCGCCTTGAGATTGTTGTTGTGATTTAGCACTATACGCAAAACTGAACTGAATTGAACTGAACCGAACCGAGAGTAGTAATTGTGTTATTGAAGCGTAGCTCTGTTAAAGTGAGGTAAAGCAAAGTCATTCACCCAAACCTGAGACATATCATCATGCTTGCAACTCATCTTTGGCAGGAAGTGTTTTTGTGGTTAGGAAGCCATGTAAACTAAATGCATGTGCTGGGGAGGGGATTGTGGGGGGTGGGGTGCGTGTCTATCAAAGCATACACGTCGAGCTTCTTTATCACATCAAACACCGCAAACCTCACTAATATTCTCATGGCATGAAACCTACATGCATTTTTCTCCTGCACCACACTTTGTCCTCAGTATGAGCTCCTATAGTGCTTTTTATTGCAGTATTAAAGCTTTGCACGCTTAAACAATGACCAAGCTGTTACTGGATACAGTGGAGAGTCTTGCAATTTCGTACTTCATATGAGAAGAATAAACTGGTTTCATGTAGCCTTTTTTGCATTCTTTGTTTTCAGTGGAAAATTCAGCTTGTTTTCTTTCTCTCTCTCTTGAGGACAGGACTGATAAAACTCTTACATTCTGTATTATCTGGTTATGGTTATAACAAATAAAGACAGGAAGGCTGTGGATGGTTAGTGTGTGGCTAGTTTAAGGAAATATCTTAATCCCAAATGACTCCTGCTGCAAGTGTAGGAATTAAGGACTCCTACTGTTTGGTTGCAAGCGCCAACCACGGATCCATCATCAAGTGCAAATTCTAGCCTAAAAAAGTCAGAGTTTTTCATGCACGTCCATTTAAAGGTCAGACTGCTTCCTGCATTTGGACAGCATTTGAACATAAATTGTTGGGTGTGGAATAATCCAGTGAGTACATATTTCCTAGGGTACTGAGCTGAGTCCATCACTCGGTTCCCACCCACGAAAAATGTCAAATGAGGTTAAATGTGTCGGGAGCTGCTTCCTGGGAATAAACCACTGTGGATGTGGGCAGAGACCGTTTTCCCTACATCTTGGCATTGAAGAGCTTTACTTTAACTGACTGTAGCTACTGAATCTACACAAATATGGACAGTCACACAAACTGGCTAAAAACTACTGGGATTGTTTCATTTTTCCACAGATCATGGTGCCAGAATGAAAGGTGCAATCAACAGTGGCGCTAAAGCAAAAACAACTTTCAGAACTGATCAAAATGCATCTGCAGCCCATTATTTGCATGTTCTGTTAAAAAAAAAATCTTTGGAAAAACGTACTTGTCCTCAAACTCAGTGTTTGTGGACATATTCCTGAAAAGCTAAAACAGTCTCGGTGGTGTATTTATTTACATGTACACAGGTGTGTGTCTGCATGTTTGTATATGCAAGTGTATAATAGTAACAGAGTAGGGGCTGCTGTTTATTTGTGCATGAGAGTGAAGCTGGGAAAGTTTGAGAGAGGCAGTAGCCAGGCGGGTGGCTGCGAGGGAGGTAGATTTGTGGTTTGGGTGGGTGGGGGTGCTAGTTGTGTGAGCTCAAGGAGGTGGGTGAAGAGACGGGCTGTGCAGAGAGAGGCAGAGAGGGCCTGTGCTTGTGCCTTTCAAGGTGTGTTATTTGTTCAAGGCTGTCCAAACATTTACAGAGCGCTGGCAGCCGTGGAATGCAGAGGCAGGGCCGGGACTGAGAGCAGCAGCCGTGGGAAACCGCTGCTCTCCTCAACCTCTGCAGGCTCGTTCCCCCTCGGGCAGAGTGTCAACGCAGACGGTGCCAGAGATGTGTGGGCCTGATAGTGACAGGTCCCGTCAGCAGCCGCGCGCACACGTACAGACACACACACAGACAGAAACGCACACACACACGTGCAGTTCCAGCAGGCACACAGCCGGGCTCATTGCCTCGCTTGCAGACTGACACACATTAAAACACAGAGGCAGAAGCCAGAGGCACACGCCTTACCGCATATGCACGCACACACACCCTCAGACATGTTTAATTGTTCATTCACACACCCACACCCACCCCCCACCCCACCCCCCCCCCCCCACCCCCCCCCACACACACACACACACACACACACACACACACACACACACACTTAATTCTTTTAGTCTTTTGAAAGATAAACAGTAGACTTCAAAATTGCTTTGAGTTTAGCTTTTGATTCCACAAATGTATTGTCTACCGGCACATGCCCATGTGAGCTTAAGTTTTACTCATGTTGTGTCATGTTATAAGTTTCAGGGAAAAACAAAAATGATCTAAACCATCCACCTCAAAGCCTAAGCAGTGAACCAGAAATAGATGAGACACGGGGAGAAAAAATGCCAGGTGTTTATTCAGCTACTTTTATACACAGTACTTACTGTTTTTGTGTGTTCTCTGGCATGAAAATCATAATCTCATACTACTAAAGTATGTATGCACGTACTTGTATTCCTCGTGTGAAAAATGTCGGTCTTTTGTTAAAAAGTTCTTTTATTTGCCTAAATGAGGTAAGCAGAGACTGAACGTCTACAATCCACCTGTTTTTGCCCCGTGTCAGTCAGACTGAGCGGACAGTAAACACGTCTCCAGGTGCCAGTGCCAAACATGACAGCCGAGCTCAGCTGAAACTTCCACTAGTAGGAAGTCACCGTGCACTGTTGAAGCCGTATCCTGTGATAAGAGCTAAACTCAGGAAGCTACCCAGCAGTTTATGACGTTCCTGGGTGCAGAGCAAGTTCACTCATATGTAGGTAGACCTGTTCTCTATTTCCAAGTGCAAACACCAGAGATAATTCACGACTGACTTACTGAGCCTCACACAGATTGACAAAGGGTAAAATTCACATTATTTACTGTCGAAAACTTAAAGGGACCTCGTTCATCTCCGTTCGTTTTGTGACACATTTTGTGAATTAAAAACAATCACGCAAAAGCAGAGAGAAGAGTTTTTCTCTTAACAGTTAACATAATGTATGATAAAGTTTTGGATCCATGAAACAGGTCATGGCTAAACTGAAGATGTGAGACAACTAAAACAAAGGAAAGCACAGGAGAGTATATACAGCATATAAACACTGATATTTACATATTTACAGCAAACAACAACAAAAAAAAAACCCTGCAGACTAAACGGAGCAATCGTCTGATCATAAATCAAATAAGCAAAATATATAAAAAAAAATACAAATACAAATATTTGAAGTAAAAATCCTATTTTCACCATAACACGGCGAGCTCTTGGTACTGCTGGATGTGTCACTTCCTGTGTTAGCTCTGCACCTTGTTCTCAGGCCTGCCAACTTGTCCCTCCAGATGCTGGAATAAGTCACTGAAACCACTAAAAAAACAAAAGCAAGAACAGCCAAAGCCAAATTAAGGTGTGATTAGACAAAAGGTATTCTTAAAGATATATATTTTATATCAAATCTATATATTAGAGATATTCTCCCTATATCGTGATACTTTAGGTTGAGGATGAAACCCTCATTTGGTGTTAGGGTGACAAAAACGAATTAACATGACAAATAGCACGATAAAGACCATAGCCTGCATATGCATGCGTTTTTATTTACACTAGTTTGTGTGATTATCACTAACTGTGCTATGGCTCCAATAACAGTCGGCACAGTGTCAACAAACCAGGCTGGAGATGTTAATCTTATCATTTTCTCAGCACTTTGTCAAATAGCAAAAAAAGAAAAAAAAAAGTTTTGTTATATAACAAAAGAGAGTGATAAGATCTTATCATGACTGCAGTACAGTCTCTTATAAAAAACAAAAAACAAGCAAATAAGTTGAAGGTATGTGAAAAGGATGTGATAATCGTGACGCCTCCTGTTATATTTATCAAGGTTGGCAACAAAATGCATGCCGCAAACTGCAATTTCTATACAGAGTGCGGACAACGTGCTTCAAGCATCGCAGCTGAGCAGAATGACTGAAAAGCATATGAGCGATCTGTGTCAACTACAAAGAAAGGTACAGGTGTACGTGCGCGTGCGCGTGCAGGAAGGCTTCCAAACATGTGAACATGTTGTGTGCGGCTACATATGCAGCATTCATCATAAATGTTTCCAACCACACTGACATTTTCATATCATTTGGAAACGCTTGGCGTGTACATTAAATGTCAAAAGCCTGTAACTGCTTTCTGTTGTGTGCACAGAGTGAATGTAAAGGGACGAGAGAAAAGCTGTACACAGGAAAAGAGAAAAAAATCCCTGCTTCCTTTGTGATGAGCTGTGCAGCAACCACCATCATTTGATTAAATCAACTGATTTGCCTATATATTGGCAAAATACCGACTGTTTGTGTAAACATGACTTCATGCTGTTGGAACAGCTGCTGAATGCAAAAAGATTAAGAAAGCACGTATGCATAAGGCGCTGCGCGACACCTCACATGCATGACACTTGTATGACAAAGCTGAGGGACACTTGCTCATCACCCTCCCCCCGTTCTTCTCGCACGTCTCTTTGTCCTCGTGTCTTACGCACTCACACACGCACACACTTATCAGCAACTTCTGGCCTGCAGATCTATACACCTGCCCGCAGTGCTGGAAGGGTGTCGTTTTCCAACGATGAGGCAACTTATGACCAATGAGCTGTGGTGAGAACGGTTAGGGAGTGTGGTGGGAACTCTCCTCCCATTACTCTTCTCCCTACCTGGGAACCAAAGCAGCCTCGGGGAGGGGCCGCCCGGCCGACTACTGTCTGAATGAACACCAAACAAAAACTCTCACCAACAGGTGAGTTACACGAGTCACTGTTGGTTTTTCTCTACTCTATTCTCTTTTTTTGCTTTCCCCCCTCCCCCATCATTTTGTTTTTCATTCAAGGCTGGCACGCTGCTTTACATTTTGGCAGCACTGAAAAAAAGGACACAGAGAAACAAAACAGTCAAAGTGTGGGAACTTTTTCTCCTTCCTTTTTTCTTCTTCCAGGAGCTTTTATCAGTATTAACTCTGCTTACACAGGTATTTGTGCACCTGTGGCACTGAATTAGTGGATCAGCTTCTTCATTGTGTTGTAAAATAAGCACTGTGAATTACTTTTTTTTAAATTCCAGGATTCTGCCTGAAAACACGCTTAATCCTTCACTGAGCAGCTGTAAGAGCTGGGGGGGGTTTCTTTTTTTTTTTTTAAGAAAACTGTGGTCTTGTTTCACTTTTACTGCTGGTGCAGATCTTTTATAGTTCTTATTTATTGTAAGTGCATAGTTACATATCTCTCTTATTTTACCCATAACTGTTGTTTGAAAGGCTGATAAAAGATGCTTTTGTCCCACTGATCTCAATCTCTTCCAGTCAACAACCTCTGGGTGTGAGAAATTAGGCCAACACGTGTTAAAATGGCCCACTTAAAACATAATATAATGAATACATTTAGAGCATGGCACAATGAATGACATTGAACTCTATGGAGAGTTTGTCCCTTTCATAACAACTGCACAGGGATTAGATTTTTCAAAAACTCACCCATCTGGATTTTTTGGAGGCTCAAAGTTGAGGCGTGGCCGCTTTGATTGACAGGTGTGCCGACCTATAAATCTCTGCTAGGCCTCATCTCCAGTAATTCACGTCACTGAACTGCATATTTTGATTGGATCATCTGGCAAATAACATCAGTGCCTGCGTGGTACAGACCATCTGAAGGTCAGGGTTTGTCTACTTCTTTTTGTGAGTGAAGTGTTTGAAGTGAAGAAAAAAAAAGCTGGACATTTTCTGTGAATGAATTCAAATCTTCTGTTTTTATATTTACAGGATAGTCTGGGAAATGAGCTACCAGAACCTTTTCTGAACCTTTTCTGGACCATTTCTTTACTACGTGAATAAAGAAACGCTGCTGAAATTGCTGAATTTACATTTCTTTTTTATAGTAAGGGATTAAATATATAGTTATGTTTCTTTTCATTGACACAAAGGACAATTTCACTTAAGATCAAAGTGGGCTGTATGACGTCCCTTGAAGTCAGTTTGACATCCCTGTTTTCGGGTTTTATTCAAGTGTTATTTAGTACACTATAGTGGTGCAGTGGTCTGAACTATCACTCCACAGCAAGACGGGGGTCAAGTTTGAATCTGCCACTTGACTCGGGTTTCTCTGTGGGGCCTTCGCTTGTTCTCCCAGTGCTTATGTGGGTTTTCCCCAGGTACTCCAGCTTCCTCCCACAGTCCAATAACATGCAGTTAGTGGGGTTAGGTTAATTGGTCATTCTAAATTTCCCATAAGTGTGAATAATTGTCTGCCTCTATGTGTTATCCCTGCTTCAGACTGGCAACCTGTCCAGGGTGTACCCCGCCTCTTGCCCTATGTTAGCTGGGATATGCTCCAGCCCCCTCGTGACCCTGATAAGGATAAGTGGAGGAGCATGGATGGATAGAGTTAAGTGTTACATGTTCAGTAAAGCTAAAAGAGCCCTAGATACAATTCATTGCACTAATCATATATTTTTGTCTAAGCTTAGCCTTATCTCATCCAAATATGTTCATTGGTGGCTTCAACAACAATATAACACTGACCTAAATGCTAATGTGGAGTCTACAGACTGAAGAGGGATGTCATCATCCATCTTTTGTATACAGTCTGTGTATATAACTAAAAGAAAAGACACTACCTTAATTATAATAACCTGCAAGCTGTCAACATGAAAGTTATCAAAAGATCTGTTTTTTAATTTTAGGTCAGAACACAAAATATTTAAATGGCACCATCAGAGCAGTATTTCAGATATCTGAGTGCACTGAAACTAAACAGAAGTCCCTCTCATAGATTTCATTGTTAAGAAGCTAGATAGGTGGAGGCAACTACAGGCTTTCCTCTGCATACACAACTTAAGCTGGGACACACAAAGGATTGTCTGGGTGATCTTAGCGAGACAATCCCAAAAATAAAGACGGGAAAACTTCTTGGTGAGGATCATCCTGGTTACACAATGAGTGCTCTGTATGCTGTGATATTTTAACAGCCGGTTAGATCTGTTTATTTATTCAGTATACAACTTGCCAGTTGGTGCAGCAGCTCCCACTCCCTCCTTTACTCTGCTATGTAGTTTCTGTGTTATTGAGTTTAATGTGTTATTGTTGCATTCATGCATGTTTATAGGTGCATTTTAATCCTGTACACCATATTTAATGTGTTTGGTGTGCTGGCAGATAAAGTATTATGTCATGTCTGGTTTCTTTGCAGAAATATGAAAATGGTCTGTAATTGCATCTCTAACTAATTTATCTCTTGTCAAAAAAAAGTTCTTATGCAAGGTTTTTGCTTAGTCCTAAACTTGGGCTCAGGCCTGAGTGATGGAAATGTGTGTGGATGCATGTGTGTCCTCCAAGTTGTTGTGCTTACTGATAACCACTAAAGTGCAAGGTCAGCAACCGTGCATGCAGCGGGGACAATAAAGCAGTAATAAGAAAACGTATATTCTCTGGTGTTTGCAGTGGTGTATGTGGGAGTGTGCAACAATCACCATAGAAGCGAATGGATTTTAATAGGAAGTGTGTTTTGCTTGCACCACGTGTGTTTATGAGATTCCTAAACAGCCTTAGTAATCTTAAAATTTTGGTAATACTAACCCAGTATGTTTATTGGCTAAACCAAACCAAACAACAGCTAAAGCACAGCTTAACTGTACAGACAATACAGAAGCAATTCCAAATGCTGGCTTTTTTGCTATAACATTGGCGGGAATAATTATCTGATCCCCTGTCGAATTTGTAAGTTTGCTCACAAATAAATGAACACTCTTTACAGCTGTTTAATTATAGTGAAGAGAGACACAATATCAACCAAAAATCCAGAAAAAATACATTGCATAAAAGTTATAAATTGATTTGCAAGTCATTGAGTGAAATCGGTGTTTGATCCACAAGAAAAATATGACTTTAATACTTGGTGGAGAAACCCTTGCTGGTAAGTACAGGTGTAAGATGTTTCTTGTAGTTGGTCGCCAGGTTTGCACACATGTCAGGAGGGATTTTGGCCCAGTCTTTTTTACAGAAACTCTCTGAATCCTCTATGTTTTTCGGTTGCTGCTTGTCAAGTCGAAGCTCCAGCTCCCTGCACAGATTTACTATAGGACTGAGGTCTGGAGACTGGCTAGGCCACTCCATGACCTGAATGTGCTGCTTCTTTAGCCACTCCTTTGTTACCTTGGTGGTATGTTTTGCATCATTGTCATGCTGGATGACGCATCCACCACCCATTTTCAGTGTTCTGACTGAGGAAAGGAGATTCTTATCCAAGATTTTATGGCACATGGTCCCATCCTTTCAATTCAGTTCATTTGTATTTACATAGTGCCAAATCACAACAACAGTTGCCTCAAGGCACTTTATAGCGTAAGGTAAAGACCTTATTACCGTAAAACCCCAGCAACCTCACCCCCGTGAGCAGTGATACAGTTGGTGATAGTGATAAGGAAAAACTCCCTTTTAACAAACCAAGTCTTGGCCCCTTAATGCGATGAAGATTCTGTACCCTCAGCAGGAAAACAGCAGATTGACTTTGCGGCCGCATGAAGATTTCAGTGAATTATGGCATAGACATGAGACGAGGCTGCTTAAAAGATGTGATCATGTAAACAAAATAAAGAATATATTTTGTGTTCAGGAACATAAATCAATAGATTGTGTGGTTGTGAACATTTCACAATCCTAGCTTAGCTTAGCTTAGCTTAGCTAGGTTTGGTTTTGTTTAGTAAGGAGTCCATAAGAGCCCCATGTTCTTCCCCATGTTTATGACAAATGTAATGACATGTAAATGACACGTGACATAGTGTCAAAAACTAAACGAAACAGCTTGTTACACCGCACATTTACCTCATATCAGGTTAAACTGTTATGAACTAGTTCGCATTTAGACTAGAAACAGCCTGTGAAAGTAGATTCATGATTCACACTAACTTAATGACCCCTTGTGCCCTTATGATGGAGTAATATCGAAAGTCAGATTGAAATCATAGGAAAGGTTCGGGTTTTTCCTTCACCTGTTTTATCAGCTTTGTCACTTATTGTGTCAAGACAAGTCTGCATTTGCATCATGGCAGTTCTTACGTCTTTCTGAAAAACATGTTAGTAACTCATGAAGCTCCTCCAGAATAATAAAAAAATAAAGTTACATTACACCCAGTACTGTGCACTCAAAGTAAAGATCTAGCTGGTGTTTGTCTGTGTGCTAATGTGAGGATCTGATAGCAGGATAGACACCTAAGTGTGAAGGAATCTTCCCTCCTCTTTTATTGCTGCCCCCAACAGAGCTGCGCCATCGACTTGACTGCCCAATAAAAACAAGTAAAAGGCTGACATTGCACTTCATTTAACACCGCATGCCCTTCACACTGCCTCCTACATAGGCCATTGTCATCCACAGGGACGTGTCTTTGTTGAGAGGTTCATGTTGTCCATAAAGCAAAACTCCAGACAACAATAGATGGGCAGCTGTTTCCTAGGCAAGCAGTGTGTTTTGCATCCTACAAGCAGGTGTTTTCTCATGATGTTACTTTGTAGTGTAGCTAATGCAGCTTGAGTTTCCAGGTGACTAATGACTAATGTCACATCCCGAATTTTCTTTTTTCTTCACGTGTCAAACTAAATTTAGTAGCGTGGCTCTATTTTTATTCTATTTCTAGTTTTTTTTTTCATGTTTTCGAAACTCTAAAACACGTATAATTCAACTGTCCTGTGCGACTTTTATCGTAAACCCAAGCAGGTATTAAGCTGCATTTTAATAACTGAAAGCGTACAACCAAACGTGCTGCTCACATGGACAGCAAAAATCTTTGAACCGTCTCTGCGTCGAGTGCATAAATGTCTGAGTTGATTTAGCCTGGGTGGGGAGGATGTGCACTCTTTAGATGATCGTTCACAATGAGGTGTCAGGTATGAGACAACTATTCCCTGGAGCAACAGCCACAGAGGGCCACGTCTTCATCCCTTTCATACTTCAGTGACTCATGAGTATTTGCTCCTTTAGAGAGAAGAGATTGGTAAATGCATGTTTGAGAAAGTTACTCTTTTCTGTTTTGCTCTGGGGGGTTTTTCACTTCCCTTGAACTCTGCCACTGGTTTCAGTAGCAGTCTGAGACAAACACGCTCTTCTTATCCTTTCTGTTTCAGCTCCAGTGCCTTTCAGATTTCAACTGACTTTTCTTTACCTTTCTGACTGCTCTTTTCCCCTCCTTTTGTTCCATGTCTTTCAGTCGTTGGTTTACAGCAGGTCCACGGGGGAGAGGGACATGTTTGCTCATTCTCTCAGCAGAAGGGGCCGGCAAAAAGCTGGCAATCAGAACGAGCAAATATATTCATGCAAAGTCAACCCGACTGAAGGGAATTGTGGGATGTTTGCTGGAGTAGAAATAGGGATTAGGAGGCCATGCTGTGGCCACAGGTGCCTGCCTTTTTACAACTATTGCATTTCTTTACTCGCCAAGGAGGCAGATGCCTTTTCTCGTTACTTGTATTGTAACTTTTTTTTTCTATAGAGTCTATTGAGTTACTGAAAGAGAGACGGTCTGCTCAAAGCGCATATCTTTTTGAGGCTCACTAATTGTAACGCAAAACCATTTAGGTAAGGTGAAAATATCCTGCCTAGAAACACAAGACCAGTCACACACACATGGATGAGAGTGAAATGCAAAATTTAAACACACAGCAGTTGCAAGCATAGACAACAAGGTCACAAATTCCTGTATTTCCATACCCGTGTTGAATTAATCAGTAGGATTCAATGATTTTGCCTTGAATGGTGACTGATAAGACGCAGTCAAGAAGTAAACATGAGCAACTGTGTCATTGTTTCCAAAAGTCCCCACTTGCTCCCCGTCTAGACTGAAAAAATCCACATTCAATGTTATCATCTCATTGAGTGGCCTTTATCAGCTGTAATCACTCCCATACCTGTGGCCTGTATAGGAGCCCTCCCACCTAAATGCAGACCAGAAGGTGCAGTGACAAACAGAAAGCAGTCCCCATCATGTAGGGCACCTAAAGTAACCTGATAACATGGAGTTAATATTATAAACTGCAGTTAAACCCAAACTTTATTTTTCCATAACTTTCTTATTTCAGTGTTCGTGAGTATATAAAATTGTATCAGGCTCAAAAAGCTTTAAAAAGAAATTGGTCCACATAAAGCTTACTTTTGTTTTTAAATATTTATATTTTTACTCAAACATGCAAAGGTTGAAATTTTTATGATGTCATCTACAGCTCAGTGCAGCAGGCTGGCATTACCCACTTCCCTGGCTCATTCTGCTTACACCTTTCCCATGAGGATAGAAAAAGCTGTGCCCATGCATCAGTGCAACAACATGAGTATGTGCAGCTTCTTTTTCTGGTGGCAGGATGAATGCCATCTTTACCATTTCAGAATTATTATTATTTTAATCACAAGCTGATGAATTTATGTCACATAAACATGAGAATCACTGCAAATGTAACCAAAGCAGCCATGAAACAAGTGGATTTGCAGTGAAATGCTGCTCGTGGATTTTCCTACCTGGGCCTGTTTTAACTACTGTGCTGAAAGAGATACTGATGTGTTGTGTATGTCTAGCCCACTGTAGCAACACTGATATCAAATGTTGTGTCAAGGGCAACAAATGGAGGCAGATTATCCACTTCGGGGAAGCAGCCGGAAGAAAACGAAGAAGATAATCAATCAAGTGTGTGAAAAAAATACTTGCACTTGATAAAAAGGTTTGTTTTTGTCTGACCCTGACTTATGCATCATTTCTACCCCAGCTGGTTTAGTGACAGCTGGACTGGATGGGACAGTCTGACTGGTTTCATTGTCTTTTGCACCAGCTGAGTAGGTCTGCCACTTCTAGGTTATGTAGGGTTTCAGAGACTGAATAAAACACACAGTATATGCTTGCCTTGTCACTCATTCTGTTTTTACCCCTGTTTTTCCATCACACCTACCCTTAATAACATTTATTTCATGTAATCGGACCAACAGTTGGGTATATGAGGACTTTTATTCACCTTTCTGTGACTTTGTGATCCAAGGTGCACCTATTCACACGGACTGTATAAATGTTGTTTGCCTAAAAAGTAATGGGGCTGAGCAATCTTGTCAGACAACTTTACGGCACAATTTAGGAAGAAGTGTCAGTAAGTAGGTACATAGCATGCTTTTGCAAGCTTTGCTGATCCTTTGGTGCACAATTAGTGAAGCATGCCACTTTGCAGCAATGTGTGATTTCCCACAAATGTTTTTTCAGTATGACTGCCTGCTAAGTAATCCATTAGCAGTGGTAAAACTAAGTAGCATTTACCAAGCACAACATAAAGGTGCACATAATGCTGAACCAGCCATTTACAGATTTTTTAAAAAATTAAAAAAAAACAAAACAAAACAAAAAAACAGCAATTTTTGGCAAAGAGGTATCCCTCCTTTCAGTACCTTTTCCTCTGTGCTTGCATCCTTGCACTGCTGTATGCCCACAGAGGAAGTGATGCAGTGTCACAGCAGAACAAAAGTCTATTACCTAATAAAAGAAACCACAGAGAAAACACAGAGGACAAGCGTGAGAAAATAGTGAAGGAGAACAGGTTTATGGCCCCATGTTAATTGAAGTGATTTAAAAAAAGAATCCCATATTCCCGGAAGGAGGCTTGAAAGCAATAGGAGAGCCCTGAGCAAAAGAAACAAGGGTGTACTGCTGTAAAACAGCTGTTCTTCACTGTTACCCCCATCAGCCTTTGCACAAAGACACAGGTGCGAAAGATCAATGCATACAAAGATGTCAAGAAAGCATAACACACACTCAAAAAAAGTGACAAGGGAAAACACTGATTACTCCTAAATATTCATTATGTTACTCCTGATATTTACCTTTTGAAAACACAAACCAAGAGTGGTCACAGTCAGTTTTAATCTCTCTCGTGGTTTCACATAATTCCAGTGGCATGACTTTCAGACAGAGCAGTCCCACTTTAACGGTGTCAGGTGAGATCAAAACAGTGTGCTTTCAGTATCACAGTCATTTTAAGGTCTCTCTTCAGCCCCACAGCTCAGCCATTTTTGAGTCAGACTAGACCCTCTGTCTCTGGGTTTTGTTCTACAAACCTCCTGCTGGAAGCTGAGCTCTAAGACAAAGCCCTGTTTACACTAATGGCCCACTAGGCCTTTTGCCACAGAAACAAATAGCAGTGGGGGGAAGTCAATAGAATTTAACATTTTGACATTTTTCCTCCAGCTCTCAAAACCAATATTGACCCAGCTCCCCTGCATGGCTGTCTTTAGTCCAGGACCTTGGCATACAAATCAAGCCAATGCAGTCAGAACCGCAGGCAGTCAGTCGAGGGGTGAGGCCAACAATAGCCTACCCAGGATGGGGCTCTCCCACTGGGCAGGCAGAGTGGCCACTGTCCCTGGTCTCAAGCTGGTCCGCTTAGGCCTGTTGTATGAAAGAGCTCATGCTATCCTGCCCGCTTTAATGATTCCATCTGAGAGGACCAATTGTGTCTGTACTCCAGACCCTGCTGGTGAGTGAGGTGGACAAGTACAAGGGACAGTGGGGGCGCTCACATGTGCAGAACAACCCCATAGCGGGCCAGTACTTCTCAAAGGGCAGATTACAATCAATTAGAGCCTAATGAGAGGGAAGCTGGACTTGTAACCTGTTGCAGCAGGGTAGTTGTTTAGAAAGCTCACAGTTGGCAGACACATCAATAACATTTGAAATAGCTTCGGATTGAAAGCAAGACACAGCGGGAAGCCCCTGAGTGCGTGGCCATGTATGCCTGTGCTGCTTCTGTTGCTTTACCCAAGGCGACTGAAGAGAGAAGAACAAGGATACTCTATAAAAATATACTGTGTTTTGGGCATTTTTGACTTCTGTGAATTCTTTCATTCATTCAGCCATGATAACAAGCCTTATGGCAGCGGGTGTCGTGACCCAAGAGCTCACGCAGAGAGAGCTAACAAAAAAACATTTGAGACATTCATAAACATGGCAATCAGCAGTTCAAGTGTGTGTGTGTGTGTGTGTGTGTGTGTGTGTGTGTGTGTGTGTGTGTGTGTGTGTGTGTGTGTGTGTGTGTGTGTGTGTGTGTGTGTGTGCGTGTGTGTGTGGGTGACTGTAAAAGGAGGACTTTAGCTGTCACCAGAGAAAGGGCAGAGTGTGGGAGCTTGTGTCGTCGCCCAGCAGGAGAGCTCGTCCTCAGGCCGCTCTTACCTGTGGAGCCTCTTTCTCCACGGGGAAGGTTCTTTGCGTGGCAGGCTGGCCCACCGCAGGGGGAGCAGGGGATAGTCATATAAGGGAAGGTGAAACAGCAGGAGTAAAAGGGACATTTTGGCCTCGGGTGAAATCAGTTCAGCTGAGGGAACAAGTGAAGGTAGAAGTCTTCCAAAAGGCTTCAACCTACACAAACTGTGTGCCGACAGAAATTCTAGTTTACTTCTAGTAAAGAGCAAGGCCACTGGGGCGATAAATTATGATTACCCAGCCATCCATTCATGAGCCACACCTTCACATTTTTGTCCTTATGTGACCAGATAAAGTGTAGCTCACGCCACTGAAATTACCAAATCATTACCAAATCATCAACTGGTACTTTGTATTCCCTGAAATGAATAAGAGGTCTGTATTTTTATGTATTACTAATATCTGTCTGATTATGACTGTTCAGCCAGATGTTTCCTGCTGGCAGCGAGCAAAGATTCTTTTAAACATTACTGCCATCCTTTGTTATCTTTAACCATCTTATTGTTTTTTTTTATTTTCTTTTTTGAAGTTGCTGTCATTTATATGTAGGTGAGCTTACCAGTGTTTTAAACACAAAATGGACTTACCCCTGTTATGTTTAGTTATATTTTTATGTCATGAACCACATGGATATAAAGGAAAAAATACAAGTGGCATAAACACATACACTTCGAATAAAAAGTTTTAGCTGAGTCCGAAATCGTTCCATAATTCAATAAACCGGGGCTACATTTTAAGGCTGTTAAAATAATAATTTACATTTTACAAGTTTGCCTTTCTACAATTAAATAAACATGAACGGGCAATACTGAAAAGCTTTACCAACAGAACGCAAACCAAAAGCAAATTAGTACCTGACCACATGCCTACATGTGCAAATTAAAGCTGTTCCCTGCACCATGCAGCTTGAATTTCCCTGTAGCAGTAACACTAGGTAAAAAGACAGATTTATACTATAAAATTCAAATATCAAGAAGGCGAAGAGCTTGTCGCTTGAAGGAGGTAATTAGAAATACTTTGGCTTTAGAGCAAGTGATGCTGATAAATGATAGGAAGAGGGTTGGAGAGCTATATCTGTCACAAAGCAAGCCAACTAACGTCTTCAACCACTCGAAAGCACACCGTAAACTGCAGTATGATGAATGCATGGAAGCTGAAGAAGAACGATGCAATGGTGCTAATGTGAAACATAAAGCATCAACTCATGTATGGATGGATGGATGGATGGATAACCACTACAAGAATGTTATCCATACATACATATATGAATAATATTGTGATGTGTATTGTAATTTTCTGGGTTTTGTCCTTTTGGTCAGCTGCCTTTCTTTGTGGAGGTTGCACATTTTGCCTGTGTCTGAGGGGATTTCCGTTGGATACAACCTCCTCTCGCAGTCTCTCACAGGCATGCGTGTTATAGATGGATATAGGTTTGAGGTCCAGAATAAAAAATACAGAGCTGCGTGAATACATGGATAAATGTTTATTCTATTCTAAAGTCCAACATTAAGTGATGTTATTCTAGAAAAGCAGCACATAAAAAAATACCATAATCATCTGACAGTTCATGATTCGTGTCATAAAAAATAATGAATGAAATGGACAGTGGGTTCAGATGATATCACATTATAATCTTGAACTTTGTCCTTTAATGGGGAATTGCATCATGTTGTAAAATTGGAAAAATAATGAACCCCAGCAGCCCATTACATCTTCTTACCTGCTGTTCTTCCATTTCTTGGACCAAACAGATCAAAACATACCGCCAGACATCAACTCGACTATATCTCACTATGGCCTGCCCACCATAAAACTTAATGCTTTGATTGAAATGTTGCAGTAACCAAGCTTTGAGCACATAAACTCACTTAAAGCTGACAGAGACCGATTCTTTCCTTTCACTGGGACAATATTAAAAATGCCTCACCCCTTTAAATCAGCTTCTCGTGCTGTGACTGATGTGGGAACACTTCCCATCCCCAACTGATCGTTGTAATATATGATGCTGTTAGTTTCCTCATGGCAAGCAGTTGGGTAGCACCGGTCACCACTGTGTTGAAACACTTTTAATCAACCAGAGCCTACTGTGAAAGCCCGAGCCCCGCCCGGCTCCCCACCTGCTAGAACCGAGCAGTTCACCTCAGCAACCTCAAAGCGATGGCGAGTATTTAGTAATATCACGCGGCGGTCCGGCAGCGTCTACTATAATGTACCAACTGACAGCACCGGCCTCGCACAGCCCTGCTACCCCCTTCTAAGGTTATATTACAACACAGTGGGAGCTCTGAGAGAGTAGAGGACGGGAAGCTGTGATTATTTGGAAGTTCTCAAGACAAGCTGGCGTGTTCCCAGGCTATGGTGGGGGTAGGCTTTCTCCCAGCATGCCATGCTCTGTGCAGTTTGATTAGAACTAAAGTAGACAGAGCTTCTCATGTATGCTGTTTCTATTGGCACATTTCTTCCAATTACCCATCAACCCCACTCCATGAGTCAGAAGTGCCCAAAAAAATACATGCATTTTGACCCTTGAGACCCTGTGTGGGTTTTCCCAGTGTTATTATTCAAAGAAGCGTGTAAACCATTCAGAGTAGAACTGTGTGCGCAGTGATAAACCACACTGCACCGTCAAACCCACGGAAATTAAAGGTGATTATTCCATGATGAAGGCAGAGATTAAAAAAAAGGAGGCGAGAAAAGAAACACAAAGCCCCAAATTTGTAACATAAAGTTATCTGACGCTGACAATAAATGTATGATTACACAGGTCTGAAAAGAGGCAGCCCAGAACATGTTTGCATAAGCATCTACCAGCATTACAGTTACATAAGAGGAGAACTTGCAGTGAACCCAGGAAGAGTAATGGCATGACCATTAGCAGTGGCAATGCCACAACTTGCTTCTTCTTCAGATCAAGAGGGCTCTGCTTTATTTTTATGGCATGTTTTACCTGCTTTCAGGCCAAAGAAATAAAAAGTCTTAGCTGCATGGTGCTGTGTGATGATGCTATTCAGCGTATGATGTAAGATGCCCAGATTACACAAAATGATTGATTCTTGCTATATGACAAATTATTATTTTTATTATTATTATTTTCTTTTTCTGAGTTTGAAGAGAATCTCTAAGTTTTAGTCCCCACTTAGAGATACTGATATGTGATGATGCAGATGAATAAAACAAAATAATGATTTATCCAGTGATTCCACCAGGTTTCAGGAACCGCCACACAACAAAAGCTAACAACTGCTAAAATCAGGCTAATTATCTGAAGCGACCCGAGAGCTAACATTACTGGGAAACCAACATAATGAGGGGGTTTCCTCTTCTTCCCATTCTGCTGTTTGAATCCAAAGACTATGGACATTTGAGAATACACACTATACGGCTGATAATTCTCTAGTGTAAAAGGATTGTAACTCTGAGAGGTTTTAGGAGCTGATGGCATTAGTATAGCTGACCCCTGACCATTTGCTTTTGTTGCCCTTTCCTTAAGTAGAGGAACACATTAGCCACTGCTTCTTATTACCCTTTCTGTTATGGCAGCACCAAGCCAAGAAGCAACCAGCTTACCTCTTGTTACCTAAGCTCTCTATTTGGCCTCGTATAAGAGTCTCTTTCCTTGGAGAGCTGCTCTCCCAGCAGACCCAGACGAGCTCAGGGAGCACTTGTCAGAGACCTGTTGTATTGCAGAATGAATGGCGAGGCCTCAGTACAAATTCTTACACGCTCTCAGGTGGCAAAGGCCAGCATTGACTGACTGGTTGTGTTAATTTAGCTGCCTTTCAGTCTACAGGCTTCTGGGCCTCAATGGCAAAAGAGCTAAAAAAACATCTGAAGTGTCAGAGCAAGAATGTGCCACTCAGCCCTGAAGAAACACATCATTAACAAATGTCTGGCAACAAACAAACACTGATAGTTAAACAAACCAGGGAGGTAAGCGCTACCACGCTGCACACTGATAACCTGCACAGTGGGTGATCCACATTAACAGGAAACAATCAAACTGGAGGAGGAACTCTGCTAAACTTTTGAACCACAAAAGAGCTGTGGTGCGACAGTTTGTGGTACGAGAGGGAAAAACTGTGCCCACTCTCTGTCATTCTTCCCAGTGATAAAGCTGCGTGGCAGCTCAGACTGAGGTTACTCGGGGGATGGCCCATACCCTCAGCGTGCCAACACCCACTCTGACCAGCAGGCTGACTCAGATGCTGAGGGCAGACAGGGCACTGCACACCGACAGACATTTGACTCAGACTTAGTTATGTGCACTCCTGGCCTGAGGCGTTGCACTGAAATGCTTTGCAGCCAAGCTTTGATTTACTGGCTGGTTTTGGCAAGGATGCATGCAACCAGTATCACACGCCTTTTCCTTACAGGAGAGAGACACCCTGAAAACTGGTTTCATCCTCATACTACAGCCCACATCTAAAGATAATACAGTCACAGAGGGCAAGGTGCCACTTATGAGTCCATTAATTCATTTTTACACACTCTCTCTAAACCATCATATATAAACTGTAACAGTGGTGGATGTTCTCATTCGTCATGTGAGTAATGAGATCAGCATATGAGCAAACAATCTCTGTGACTCAATGATTGTACTAAACGTTGTACTTCAGGCAGTTTTTTTCCTACTATTGATTATCTGATTCCCTGTGCACAGTCCAAAGACAACAATGGTGATGCCAAGTTGATCATAGGTGTGAATGGTTGTCTGTCTCTTTAACAGACTAGGGACCTATCTAAGTTGTCTACTTCTCGCCCTATGCCCTTACCCAGGTGGGATGGGGTCCAGCCCCACTGCAACCCTAAACTGGATAAGCAGAAGAAGCTAGCTGGCTGGCTGGCTGGCTGGCTGGCTGGCTGGCTGGCTGGATGGATGGATGGATGGATGGATGGATGGATGGATGGATGGATGGATGGATGGATGGATAGGTATATGATGTAAGAGGGGATATCCCTATTATGTTCATTTCAGACATACAGCAGTGCTAGCCACCTAAACCACCAAATACGGATTATTGTGAACAGTAAATCATGCAAAGCTACTCTTTATGAAATTGGCTTATTAAATATCATTCAACTTAAATTAAATAAACTTTAAAGTGCTCCGAAGAGCTGGAGGGAAACTAAAAACTTGTTATCCTCTGTGGGTTTGTGAACAGACACTCCCCCATTAAAATAAAGACATTGATGAAAGTTTTAAATCCATAATAACTATTTTCTCAACCACTTGAGGGCAACAAAAACATGTTGTGAGCAAGTAGACATAACCTTAGCAAATCTGGTGGCAAACAGTTATGTATTGCATATAATTTTGCTGTTGTTTTATAATGAACTTAATTTGAGCTACTGCTTATCACTGGTTCTTTTTTATCTTATTGTTCTTACCATGCATATATTTCCTGTGTCAAATCAGCAGTTTAGCCACTTCACACAGCTTCTCTTCTTTGCACATACGGCATAAAAAATAGAAGAAGAAGAATCCTTTAATTGTCCCACAAGGGGAAATTTGGTTTTAACAGCAGCCAGAAAGACACATATACAAACAAACAGTACACAGGACACAGAACAGAAACATACACAATTTTTTTTCTTACATATTTACATTAAGGGCAATGGTTACTATAAACAGAGTACTGTACAGTTATTAAATAAAATAAAATTGTAGTTCGAATCGGTTGATTAAATGAGGGACAGAGTTTGACATTTCTTTCTTTTACTCTGATTTTTTGGACTTTTATGGACCTGTTTGTGCAGCAGCTCTGACATGTCTGCAAGTCACAGCTCTCCTGTTAACACGTCGACACTTCCAGTAGTTTCGCATGCTTGTTGGCGGGTCATGTGTTCTGTGCAGATGCCGTGAAGAGAGAGTCACGACACGTCACGGCTGCTGGGAAACTTCAGGCAGTGAGAAGTAATAATATAGCTGAGGTCAAAGCCTCGTCACATCGCATGTGATGCAAGTGGCAGACCAACAGCTCCATAGCTTTGCAGAGCCGTGTGGAGACTTTCATGTGGTGAGTGATGTGCTGCAGTGTGACTGGTCGCACCACTTCCTATTGTTCCCTTGTCACTGATAACCTCTGTGACTCGGGCCAAAGGAAGGAAGGCCGTCGATTAGTTTGTGGCAGTGGGCTTGTCAGCTCTTTGTCCACCAATAACTCATTAACTTAAAGAGTCCTCTGAGAGAAGAATGAATCCTCACATGGCTCGCTGTATGGTTAACTAAGAGTAAACAGCCTTTCAGGCATCTCTGAGATGTGATATCCTCCAAGAGGAGTGAGCACAAGCCTGTCAGGAGGGAATAGATTCATTCTATCCTTTCATTTTAAATCATCAGTTATAAATAATGAGAAATGCACGTTTTTAAATGACTTTAGAGCACTTTGCTCTCATTTACACACATACGCAACAAGAAAATGGGATTGCAAACAGGTTGTGTGGAAAGTTTAGTGGAAACTAATAAAAAGGCATTTAAAATAACCTGAACATCTATGATGAACAGTATGGACAGTAAAAACGAAGCCATGTTGAAGCCAACTCTGGTAAATGTTGGTAATATTGTTCTTATCAAAAGCTGTAGCTCAGAGGTAAACAGTGTAATCTGCTTCACTGATTAACTCAGCTGATCAGGCCTGTGGGACTCTCATGCTGTCAGGACAGAGACCAGAGTCAGATGAGATAACATCACACCTCGGGTGCTGAGCTGATGTCATGTGTCTGCTGCCTTAATTGTTCACTGTTTATCTGCGTCAATGTGCTGCTCTCACTCGGCCTGCTTTACAATCATTTCAGCTGTTTCATTTGAAGTGGAAAAAATGGCAAAAGTTAACCAAATTTCATGTGCAAGAAGTCAGACTGCCTTATGCCTGGAAACTGAAAGGAGAATTAAACCCACTGTCTGAGGTCTAAAAATACCTTGACACCAGCTAATGCGTGATGATGTGGTTACACACTCAATGTAGAAGGGAGGAGCGAGCAATCAGCATGGAACCAAAAGGTTTCATCACTGTGTTTCACAGCCAAGATGGCTTTGCAACCTATGAAAGAACCATTTGTGAAGCTGCAAGTTTAGCCGTGGCGGACAGCTTTCAGCAAGTCTGCTCAGTTTCCTGGCAAAAGTACAACATAGAGAACAATTACTGGCCCACACAAATTTTAACAGTTTTAGTTTTGGATTTTATTTTATGGAGAGAAATGGTTTTGTTTGTTTATTTGTTTGGTTGGTTTTTGTTATGTTTTTTTTAAACTTGTGAACAGCCTTATCGTTCCATTCAGAGATTTAGGAAATAAAGTTAGTAAGTCTTTTAATGTTAGTACTGCTAATATAAACAACATTACAAGGGACAGACAGACAGATAGATAAAATATAATAATATTAAAAATAATAAGTAATAATAAATCAGTCACACAGGTTCTCCTATATGGATCAGTGAAGATACAAATAATATGGTTGTTTAAATAAGTTATAAAATCTGCACGAGTGACTGTTTTGTCAGCTTTGGACTAAGGATGGACTCTATACACTTGCTCACTCAGTGTAGAGAAGAGTCATCGTGCCACCAGCTGTAAGCCAGGGCTACGAGACGGCAGAAGTATACAGTCTATACTCATCCGCACACTTATTAGCAGAGACCTAACTTGGAAATTAATTGGAAATGTCTCTTAATTTCATGGTTGTATAGTGGCTAACAACAGAAGTTACAGTTAAGTACAGAGAGCTGTCTCTCTGCTGAATCCACATATTTGGCAGTTTGCTCTCTGCCACTGCTTTTATAAATAAACGCCTTTGGAAGTCTCACACTTTTGTTTTGTTTTTTGCAACTGTTACTTACCTGTAAGGTTAGCAGGTCTTAAACTCCTTTGTGCTTCAGCTCTGGTGTCAAACAGTGGTTGTTAATCGCCATCTTGTGGTGAACACGGCGCACTACATGTTGAGTCGAGGTCATCAGGGTCGGCCCATACCTGAAAAGCAGGATCTGGTATTTACATGACGAGGCATGTGCTCGTGAACACATTTGTGTGTTTCTTGTCAAAGGGAAAGCAAAAAAAAAAAAAAAAAGACAGAAAAAAAAGTCATTTCAATCACCCTAATTAATTAATGGCTATAAGCTGTCTAATCTGGGAAGCAGAGGTTCTGCAGAGGAGTATTGATGATCCCCAGTGTGCTGACACTGCCGGGTGGTGATGCTTCAGGTGAGCCAGTAATGTGTTGTTAGTGCTCCTGATCAAATCCCACCATTGTCAGGACGAATGATAATCCTCCTGAGTACCTGCAGGCAGTCCTACATCCAGCAGCAGCAACAGAAGGATACAGGTAGCAATGGCCTCTTTAGCCTAACAGCTGGACTAGAATAACCCCTGGTGCTTTGAAACGGTCCATTACCTTATTTACAGTGGGCTCGTGTTTATGGATAAACACGCAAACGCTCTGCTCTTTTTCTTCAGAAAACTACGGTTCATTTATAATTAGTTCACATTAGACTTGAAAGGCTTAGTTTAGCAAGTTTAATTAGCAGACATATAATTTCAAAATTATACCTCAAATTGAAAAGAAGGTAAGCAAGAAAGAAAGAAAGAAATCTTAACTGGTAAATTTGAACGAATGTGTCAGCAAATTCAGCCTGAGGAGGCCGTTGATGTAAATGTTTACTGAGACCACGAGATATCCAGGACAGCAAGAGACAGGTGCTTATATTTTAATAACTACATTAAAAAAACAACGGAAATGAACAAACTCAACTAGCTGAAATTAACTAAATTCAAAGTAAAAGTATAAAACATTAAAAAAAAAAAAAAAAAGATAAGATAAGATAAGAGCTCAAATCAAAACTGTAGATTCAAGCCTTTTTAAAAACATGAATGTGGGGAGGGTAGGGTGGGGATTACACATTCCAGATGTTGAGCAGTGGAAGTGAGTGGGGATATGCCAGCTTATACTTCTGCATCAACATATTGTGGAAATGTCTTTGTTTCTGTAAGGTAACTGTTCAGCACAGGATGCACTGAGGCTGCCTGCTATTCTGTGATGCTTTCCTCCTTTCATCCTGTCATGCTGAGTGAGCGCAAGCACAGGTGTGGTTTACTTTTCTGTGAGGCGTGAGAGCCAGAGCTTTCAGTTTGCAGCTTTCAGGCTACTTCTGTGTTTCATGTGAGTAATCTCTTTAAACCACCATGTGTCTGTTCAAATCAATGATAAATGATGCTATTTTAATGTACCAGCCCCGATATGCTTTCTGCAAGAATTCATCTGTTGTTCAACGCTTTCTGCACATTCAAAACGTATCTGTGTTTTAAAAAAAAAAAAATTCAGGAATAAAAACTGTGCAAAAGTGCAATTCTGAAAAGAAATCCATATTTTGTCAAGAGTAAAACATAGAAAACACATCAAATGTTAAAACTGAGAAAATGTACCAGTTAAAGGGAAAAAATAAGGTAATTTGGAATTTGATGGCATCACTCTAAAAAACAGTTGTGACAGGGTCGTGTTCACCACTGTAACAACAGCAGACCTGCTGCTGGACTGCTAGGAGAGGAAAGTTGTCCTGTTCTTGCCTGATAGATGATTCTAGCTGCTAAAGAGTCCTGGGTCTTCTTTGTTGCATTTTTCATTTCGCGATGCGCCAAATGTTTTTAGTTCTTTGGAGGTCTGGTCTGTAGGCAAGCCAGCTCAGCACCAGGCCTCTTCTACTATGAAGCCATGCTGTTGTAGTCAATGAAGTACTCGAAACAGAAAAAGATGTCATCTGGATGACTAAGACAAGATAAGATAACCTTTATTAGTCCCACACGTGGGAAATTTGTTTTGTCACAGCAGAAAGTGGACAGTGCAAAAGTTATATAGCAAAACTTAGAATACAATATGAATAATATACTGTACACAACTGTACAGAATAGAATAAAATCAAATACTATATAAAGTAGAATAAAATAGAATACAATATACAATAGGATATAAATAGAATACAAATTCTATATACAACTGAGTAAAAATACAACTTTGTCAGAAAGGAGTATTGCACTTAGTCTTATTGCACATGTGTGGGTTTGTGTGTGTTTGATTAGCTGCAAAAGTCTTTGTTGTGGAGTCTGACAGCAGTGGGGAGGAAAGACCTGCAAAATCTCTTCGTCCCACATCGTGGGTGCCGCAGCCACTGGAGGAGCTGCTCAGTGCTGTCAGAGTCTCCTGCATGGGGTGGGAGATGTTGTCTAACAGGGATGACAGCTAAAACCCTCTATATACCTTTCAGCATTGATGGTGGCTTTCCAGATGTGCAATCTGCCAACAATTTGGAATACCTAGATCTCAGTTTTTAAATATCTACAGTATACTGTCAGGGAGCTCCTGAGTACTTTGGAAGACTGGGAAAGGACATAAAGTGTCTTTGTGTAATTCTCAGGGAAGGTTTGCCAGTTCTCAGAAAGACATCATTGATTAGGAGTACTGAAACAAAGTCAAGGGATGTAACTCTATTTAAGATTGTATATCCTTATTATTGAATACCATTATAAAGTATCTAGACTTGAGGCTAAGAGACTTAGACTCAAGACTATAATAAATAAAATTATTCATGATATTACAAAGATTCATGTCCCATGTTTTAGGTCATGATAGAGATATATATAGTAGGAGTGGGAGATAGAGGATCCGAAGCATTTGAAATAATGTCTTAAAGACAGTTTGGAAGTCTAATAAGAGGATATATATATATCAGACATAGAGGACAGTTACAAGTACCTGGGGATCCCGCAGGCGAATGGGAACCATGAAGAGGCCGCTAGAAAAGCTGCAACCACCAAGTACCTGCAGAGGGTCAGGCAAGTCCTGAGGAGTCAGCTGAATGATAAGAACAAGATCCGGGCCATCAACACGTACGCCCTGCCCGTGATCAGGTACCCTGCTGGGGTAATAGGCTGACCAAAGGAGGAGATAGAAGCCACTGACATAAAGACAAGAAAGCTCCTTACCATGCATGGAGGGTTTCACCCCAAATCCAGCACCCTGAGGCTGTACGCTAAGCGGAAGGAAGGGGGCCGGGGACTGGTGAGTGTCAGCACCACAGTCCAGGATGAGACAACGAACATCCAAGAATACATTGGGAAGATGGCCCCAACTGACCGAGTGCTCAGTGAATACCTCAGGCAGCAGAAACCCAAGAAAGAGGAGGGAGACGAGGAACCATCATGGAAGGACAGGCCCCTGCACGGTATGTACCACCGGCAGATAGAGGAGGTGGCTGATATCCAGAAATCCTACCAGTGGCTGGACAAAGCTGGACTGAAAGACAGCACAGAGGCACTAATCATGGCAGCACAAGAACAAGCTCTGAGCACAAGATCCATAGAGGCTGGGGTCTATCACACCAGGCAAGACCCCAGGTGCAGGCTGTGTAAAGATGCCCCAGAGACAATCCAGCACATAACAGCAGGGTGCAAGATGCTAGCAGGCAAGGCATACATGGAACGCCATAACCAAGTGGCCGGCATAGTGTACAGGAACATCTGTGCTGAGTATAACCTGGAAGTCCCGAAGTCAAAATGGGAGATGCCCCCAAGGGTGGTGGAGAATGACCGAGCTAAGATCCTGTGGGACTTCCAGATACAGACGGACAAAATGGTGGTGGCTAACCAACCGGACATAGTGGTGGTAGACAAACAGAAGAAGGCGGCTGTAGTGATCGATGTAGCGGTTCCGAATGACAGCAATATCAGGAAGAAGGAACACGAGAAGCTGGAGAAATACCAAGGGCTCAGAGAAGAGCTCGAGAGGATGTGGAGGGTGAAGGTAACGGTGGTCCCCGTGGTAATCGGAGCACTAGGTGCGGTGACTCCCAAGCTAGGCGAGTGGCTCCAGCAGATCCCGGGAACAACATCGGAGATCTCTGTCCAGAAGAGCGCAGTCCTGGGAACAGCTAAGATACTGCGCAGGACCCTCAAGCTCCCAGGCCTCTGAAGGCTTGAAGGATAAACCGCCCGCAGGGGCGTGCTGGGTGTTAGTTTATATATATATATATATATATATATATATATATGTATTAAAATATTTCCTATTTTAATAGCATAATATAAAGAAATAAAGGGTCCCTTGTTTTTTACAATTACAAGCACCGTCTACTTGTTGGTAATTCATTCTTTTACGCCCACATAGTGTAAACAGTCTGTAGTTTCATACTGGTTTTAATCAGACTCTACATCAACCTGTGTGGTACAAACAGTCTGCACACTTCCTAAACAGTCTCCAGTGATGCAAAATACAAGTCTTTGTCTGCTATTTTCTGTCTTCTACCCTTTGCTGTAATTTAGGCATTGCACTCCTTTTTGACACAAAAGGTGCCACCAGCCAAGGATGCTTGGTAACGGGACCATACAGAAACTGCTCTCTGTTTAAACACCATGTCACCGAGCTGGTGATGAATGTGTTTTTTACTGGGTTTTGTTTAATTAACGCTGAATTGCCGAGCCTGACATGGTAAACAATTAGGGTGAAATTCTGTCACATTAGTAGCTGTGAAACAGCCCGAGCGGATCTCAGTCTCAGCTCCATAAACGCACTCATAAGAGCTTAATCCTGTTGATGGAAACAGAATCCCACCCATGGCAAAACAGCCCCGCTGCCCCAGGTGCAGTAGCCACTCAGGCCCAGGCTTGTCTCCCTTTATTGAGGCTGATGAATTGAGAGGAGCCTCTTGGGCATGCAGCCCAGGCTGTGGTTTGGCTAATTAGAGGCTCTGTTTTCTCATAAATATCTATAGCAATGAAAATTAGGTAAATAAAGGCTGCAGTTCCACCCTGTGAAAGTGTGAGGTAAAAAAGTCTCAATGGAGAGTGACACTGTGAGGGAAACCTGGCAGGTGTGTGCTTTTACAAGAGAAATAATTGTTCTAAATTGTTACTTATAATGACAGCTTAATCTGCAATTGAGCTATGCAAACACAACCTCATTGGGGCAGCCTCACCTCTGGTGCTGGTGCCCCAATGAGGTTTATTGGTGCCTGGACCTGGGAGTATAGAGTGTGTATGGGGAGTGTGAGTGTGTGCATGGCAAACATTTCTGTGCATCTCTAAGTTGGGTGTGTGTGTGAATGTTTGTGTGCATGAGGGTGGGAATGCATCCTTGTGTCTGTGTGTAAATTTTTGCCTATGTCACACAGACACACAGTATCTTGGGCTGCTGCTGCTGCCTCCAGAAATATCTTGTATTATTAGTACTGTGTGCTGTTGCATGCATATGTTGGTTGTTGCTATGGTTTCCCAGTAGGTTTTTTCCCCTCTCCCTCTATCCCTCTTCGTCTCCTCTATTTTTCTCTCAGTCTCTTTCTGTTAACTTTTTCCCCAACTTCACTGTCTTTCTTTCTGTTTTTCCTCTGTCCACCAGCCTCGTCCGTTATGTTGTAATAATCCAAAATAAAAAATCCCAATAAAGTTCTAATAGATTTTGACTAACAAAGGCCATAATACTCCACTTGTGAAAGTAAATCTGTTTGACATTTTTCGGCCTTCAGGCATCACTTCTGATTGCTACATATACAAATAAAATGATCAGGTATAACATTACAACCACTGGCAGGTGAAGTGAATAACACTGATTATCTCTTCATCATGGCACCTGTTAGTGGGTGGAATATAACAGGGAGCTATTGAACATTTTGTCCTCAAAGTTGATGTGTTAGAAGAAGAAAAAAAGTGTAAGGATTTGAATGAGTTTGACAAGGAACATGTTGGAATAGCTAAACAACTGGATCAAAACATTTCCAAAACTGCAGCTGTTGTGGGGTGTTCCCAGTCTGCAGTGTTCAGCATCTATCAAAACTGGTCCAAGGAAAGAAAAGTAGTAAAGTAGCGACAAGGTCATTGGAGGCCAAGGCTCAATGATGAACGTGGGGAGCAAAGGCTGGCCTGTGTGTCCAATCCAACAGATGAACTACTTTTGCTCAAACTGATGAAAAAAGTTTATACTGGTTCTCAAAGAAAGGTGTCAGAATACACAGAGCTGCAGACCAGTCAGGGTGTCCATGCTGACCCCTGTACATCGCTGAAAGCACCAACAATGGGCACATGAGCATTTGTGTGGGTCATTTACCTGGGGAACACCTGTCACAAGAATGCACTAAAGGATGAGTGTGACACTTTGGACAGTGTACTGCTGGGACACTTTTGGTCCTGCCGTCTATATGGATGTTGCTTTGAAATAAACCACCTACCTAAGGATTGCTTAAGACCTGTTTCATAGAAATAGTATTCCCCGATGGCGTCTTTCAGCAGGATAATGCACCCAGGATAATGGCACAAATAGTTTGAGGAGCACAACAATGAGTTTGAGGCCTTGGCTTGGCCTCCAAATTCCTCAGATTTCAATCCAATCCAGATTCTGTGGAATGTGCTGGACAAGCAAGTCCGATCCACAGAGGCCCCACCTCACATCTTACAGGACTTAAAGGATCTGTTACTAATATCTTGGGGCCACAGACCCCAGCACACCTTCAGGCGTCTAGTGGACTCCATGCCTCCGCGGGTCAGGACACAACACAATATTAGACAGGTGGTCATAATGTTATGCCTGGGTGTATTGTGAAGGCTTGTTTATTCCTAACAATAGTGACAGGGAGAGAAAAATCATTTGGGAATTGTTCTTTTTCTAAATTATCAGTAATTGTCATCATTAGTCAGTACATTCAGCTGCAATAAGGTTACATTCAACATCTGATAATCTGAGATTAACAGCAGATAATGAGATCGGGCCTGATCGGTTATCTTGGTATCTTTTAGTGTTGGGAATATTTTGACAGCAAGGATGTTCCCGTAATCACGTTGTTATTACTGAGTCCTGCTGATAGCTGTAAACAAAGGCTCAAGGCCTCCTCAGGTAAGACATCCTCGCCTTTTTAGCAGTTTGGCAACAACCAAACACAAATATTTTAGAAATCTGCCAATGATGTGTGTAAATCTAAAAACGGTGCTCTTATTTTTGTTTTCATACCCAAATTTGAGCTGGCACTCTGAGAGTTTTATCAAGCACACCATTCAACCACTACAACCAAATAAATAACTGTAATTTGGCATCATAATCAAAAAATACTAATGTGCTTTGCAATTTTCTGATTTTTCTAAAACAGTATATTTAAAAATTCATGGATAACAGAAATAATTGTATTTTAGTATATAATATAATATAATTTCAGTTAGAAAGCTTGGTGGAATTACTGAAACATAAACTTTACATTGATTTACAGTGCCTTACATTAATTAGTAAGGCACTGTAAATCAACACTATCAATAAAGTCACTTACATCCTTTCTTTTTTCTCTCACTCCCACCCTGTCCTAATCTTTTACTTATTTTGCCTTCCTCGTTTCCCCCCCCCCCCCCCCCCTTCCTTCTTTCTCTGCCATTTCCCCCTGTCTCTTCCCATTAATGACCTAAATATTTACAGTTCCAGTTGTAAAGCCCCTTTGTTGTGGAAGAAGCCTTTGTTAATGGCAAGCTAATACTAGGACTTTAATATGAACCAATAGGTGATTCCGCAGAAGGAGAGGATTCAAACACTGGATACAGAAGTCAGAAAAAATGTTCAAAAAGCAAATGTTTGGTCAGGAATCGATGTACACATGCAGACAGTAAGATAAAGATTCATGAGGAGAATAATCAAAAAGCACAAGGAAACAATAAAAGACAACAAAAAAATACAAACCTGGAAAAGATATTTGGAATGCAAACTAGGAAAGAAAACACAAGGAGTGCGAACTGGAAAGCTGTGTAAAGAGGTTGATCGTGTAAAGCAGGGGTGTAAAACATCGCTGGACTGTTTTGTAAATGTGAAAGAGGGCATAGCCTTCAGACTTTAACCTTATTTTCTAATGTTTTACAACTTTTCTACCGATGAAGGCCTCCCCCACGGCCATTCATGCTACACCAATGTAACAGATAAACAGTTAAATTAGAGAAAAGTTACTGTACTAAAGTAATTCTGTTTTTGTTTGTGTGTTTGTTTTTTACAGTAGTAGATTTCAGAATTCTGTCAATTAAATAAAATGCTTTTTAATTACAGGACAGTGTGAGCAATGAGTTGCAAAAATGTTCTGTAATTTTAGACATTTATTTCTTACACCTTAAGCCCAAAGAGTCATGCTGACAGATTTCTTCTTTTTGTTACAGCAATGTTTCTTTGTTATGTAGAAAAACTGAAAATGTAAGAAAAAAAATGTATGAGAAACTGTTCATTCGCTAAAATTCCAATAAAAATTTCACTTAAAATTTTTCATAGTGTCGTCCTTCCCTGTGTTATATGGTAGTAAAGCATAAGACACCAGCAAATGTCTGTTGAGCAGAATTAGGCAAAATCTTACTGACAATTAACATTCACTCAAAGTTAATCACCCTAAATCCAGCCCTAAAGACACCCTCCAAACCAAATGATAACACGATGCAAATAAGCCCATCAAAACACTGCAACGAAGAAATAGGCTTTATGTTGGAAGGAACACACAAAAAATCACGACAAAGGAAACAGAACTTGTCTTCACTATTAGACAGGTGAGGTTAAAACAAAGATTGAAATGTAAATTATCTAATGACACAAGGACTGCTTGCAGTCTCTAATTTAACTGTATTGCTAAATTTCAATAAGCTAATTGAGGTCTCATAATTAAAAATTCTCTTATCAGAAGGAAACAGGAAATATCTGGTTACTTAACGTACACCCTCTAACATTCCTCACAGACTTTGGGTTATATTGATGTACTAGCATCATACAGCCCAGCACATCCCAAAAGTGAGCTATTGGATTGAGATGTGGTGACTGTGGAGGCCATTTGAGTCCAGTGAACTCTCTGTCATGTTCAAGGAACCAGTTTGAGATGATCTGAGCTTTATGACATGTCAGAAGATGAGTACACTGCAGTCACAAAAGGATGGACATGGTCAACAACAATACTCAGACAGGATGTTGAATTTAAAGCATGGAAGTTTCCCCCATCACTGCTGCCAGTCTAAACTGTTAACACAATGCATGATGCATCCACGCTTTCATGTTGTTTATGCCAAGCTCTGAAACCACCATCTGAATGTTGCAGCAGAAATCGAGACTCGTGAGAGCAGACAACATTTGTCCAATCTTCTCCAATTTTGGTGAACCTGTGTGAGTTGTACTCTCGGTTTCCTGTTCTTAGTTGGGAGGAGTGACACCTGGTGTGGTCTTCTGCTGCTGTAGCTCATCTGCTTCAAAGTTTGATTCAGAGATGCTCTTCTGTGTATGCTGTGTTTGCATGTTGTTGCAGTTGTTATGTCTACATGTTTGAATGCATTTCAATGCTGCCATGTGATTGGCTGATTCGATATTTACATCAGTCATCAGATGAACAGTTTATATTAACATGCCATAACCTGACAGACAATAAATGACCTGGACACACACATGTGCTTGTATGTAACACCTAATTATTTATTAAGACTATTTAAATTGAAGTTAATCAGTGTATGGATTGGTCTGTGTATTTTTCACTAAATTGTGTTTTGATCCTTTGGCATTGTTTTTAGAAACTGCCAATAAAGCACCTTTATTTATTTTCTTAAACATCTTTATATATTTTTTTATTTCCTCAGATAAAGCAATCTTATTTTTTTCTTTGTATTTCTGATTTTCAGCCTCAGAAGAGTCACAAATGACGTCTAAGTCATTTGTGCCACTTTCTTCCGTCTGTCTTTCTGGCTCGCCTTAGCTGGAAACATTGCATGGGAAAGTTTCATATTGGCTGTCACCCCATGATGTCACAACAGTGAGGTATCAGCTGACTGACACACACCTCACATGACACCCATATCTGCTGAGGGACCTCTTTTATAGCTGCTCCCAGCCACTCCGGCTACTTGCTGAGGTTTAAGCACACTTATTTGACCAAAAGTCAGGATTAATAATAAAACATACGTAACTTTAATTAAATATGCCAAGAGTTTTTCTGCTAATTAAACAACAGTAACATTAAAGCTACTCTAAAAGCAGATTAGCAGTTTGCCAGGGGAGAATCTATTTAAAGTTCAGAAATGTTATACCTCTGTTAGAGATGGCGGCTGTGAGAACACAGCGTGTATTACGTGATCAGAAGCACCGCTCTATATTTATCAGATCATGGGGCTTGCCTTGTCGCATGCTCACATGCAAGAACACCTACCAGAGGACGTACAGCATGGTGCTGCAGAGACTTCCTTGACCTTCATCTCCTGTAGAGCAGGACAGCTTGAATCAGGACAGGTAGGAACCATGTTTGGATGTAAAAGTACAACAAAACAGCTAAAACACATAAACATTTGAATTCTATATGCTGTAATTTTAATATAAGTAAGTTGTAAGTTGTGGCATTTTAGTTTTATGATTTGCATTGCAATTTAAATTGTGGATTGAAAATGACGCGCACTTAAAATTCATATCCTTGGATTTTTATGAGCAGCTTTATTAATGAGTTGATTTGAGATTAGAGTTTGCTAGTCATCCTGACAAGATCTGTAAATGTTAATATTACCTGATAACAAGGGTTTTACTTGACAGCTCTTTAAATTGATTTTGCAGGTTTTGTTGAAGTTGAAGCAAAATGGAAGAGTTTGAATACAGTGTGGAAATCTGTGACCGTGACTGGGAGCGCTTCTTTGCAGAGTGCGAGGAGTGTAATCTGCTTCCTCCATCGCTAGCAGGTCTCGAAGATTCGGGGATGAGTGACATCGATGACACGGGGTCTGTTCTTGCCATGAGGGCTCAGAGAGTCGATCTAACCGCAGGCTTTTCTGAGACTGACCGCCCTATCGATGGGCCGCCACACTGTGAGGGCTCTCCTGTGGAACACTACCTCAGCAAACACGGCATAGGAGGGATGGAGAGCGTCCTCTCGGGCAGCGAGGAGGATATCCACCTGCAGTCCGTCAATATGTTTTTTGAAAGGCTGAAAAGTCTGACAGAGCCTGAGCCAAGCCGAGTGAACTTTGGAAAAAACAGTGAGGCAATACAAGAGACGGAGCGGTGCAGCGAAGGGCAGCAGGCCAGTAGAGATGCACTGCCAAAAAACATCCAAAAGTTAAACTTTCTGCCTGCCAGGGGTGAAACAGCAGTTGGCAAAGAGAGCAAGAGGCCTGTCGACACCATCAGAAAGACAAACACACTGAGAAAAGTGCACTCTGACCCCAGCATTTCCTTGCAACATGCAGCCAGTAACTCAGTACTCAACACTAACAAATCAACTGAAACTGAGTTATTCATCAGAGAGGAAGCCTGCACAGAACCCAGAGTCAGCGACGTACAGCAGTGGAATCGTGACTCACTGTGCACGGCCGTCTGCTCAGTGACCACACCAAACAAGGTGCAGACATGCGCACTTCTACATGACTTTAAAGAGGAAGAATTGTTGAAACACCTCTGTAAAAAGTGTGCCACTGATTTAGCCAGTGATTTGGACATGGCAAATATTAAATGGCAGGAAGACCAAACTCCTATTGTTTCACAGTCAGACACAGCATGTTCAAACAAAGCAGTGATCCAAGAATCTCCGTCTGCTTCCATGAAGAGGAAGAGGAGAAAGAAGAGACGGCTCAGTGTGGAGCAAGGCGAAGGTGGGCACGGATACGAGAGGCAGGTTTTAGTCAAGCCGAGCGACTCGGAGGAGGAGCAGTGCCCGTCAAAAGCAGGAACAGGTCTCTGCTTTTCTGAGGATATCAAGTCGTTTTATTTAAACGAACCACAGAAAAATCTCACATCTCTTCTAACACCATATTCAATGACCAGCAGCAGTTTCCCGGTGATTATATCTTCTAATCCTCCATGTGATAGTCAGCACCAATATTTGTCAGAGAGTGTGGGCAGGCAGAGGAGGAGTACAGATACATCCGACAATAATTCAGCAAACAATAGCTCAGCGACTACACTGAGTCAAACTGATGACAGTGCAACGTCTGCACCAAACAGCAGTGCTACTGTGGCAACAAACTCAGAGGTTTGCAGCGAGTCGCAGGAAGAAAAATCAGCTGGACTGAAAATGTATCCTAAACTGTCAGTTTTAATGACAGTAGGTGAATATGGTAAACCAGACATGGGCAGAGAAAGTCAGAGCGGGGACATAAAAGTCGAGGGGCGTCACTCCGTCACTTCACCTGAAAATGAACAGAATCTCACATCTGCTGTAGAGGTCAAAGCAGTAACTCATAGTCTTTTATCGAGCTCAGAGTCAAATGCTACTTCTGTGGAAGTCGGCCAAAATGACAGACAACCCGCCGCTAAGTCAGTCCTGGCTGTGGAGGCTGGAAATTCTGGCGGGGACGAGCCCACACTGTGTCCCAGTGAGGCTGAGCCCCAACAACAGCTGGAAAAGGAGTTTCACAACACAGACCAATATAGCGGCACAATGGCAAACACCGACTATTCTCCACCTACAGCCTCGACTTTAAAAGGCTTGCTCACAAAACCTCTGCAATTAAAAACTTCTGCCTGCAAAGTTATCAGCGCTCAATTTACATCTGATAGTTTTAATCCCTCGCCCGATGAAAGCTTTCTGTCTAAAAGTTCACCCTGTATAGGTGTGAATACAGAGTGTCTTCTTGAGGTTCACACCTCACCCAAATTAGATATTTCAGAGAAAAGCACAGAAACACTAGCGGCATCACAGATAACAAGCAAGAGTCAAGCAGAAACCAAATCACCCGTGTCTGAAGATGTACTAACAAGTCTTTCAGATATCACAAATGTATCATCCTGCGGTACTCTGAACACAGAGTCACGGTCAAATGGAAATATCAGAGACATGCCAGCAAGTTTCTGTTCATCTGTCAGCGAGCAAGAGTCTGGAGGTCATGGAGGAAAAAAGGGGGACGAGAAATCTGGACTCAAGAGCCCAGACTCAGTGTGCGAGTTGTTGGGAAAAGCGGAAGATGCCATCTTGGTACCCGAAGCTGAATGTAAACCTGAACGGGTGCTGAATCCAGTGTTTGCTATGTCTTCCTTTTGGAGTGAGATGGAGAAGCTGACAATAAACGACATTCTGGGTTTGAGAATGATCAGCAAAGCTGCTCCACCCAGCTCCCTCCCACCGTTACAGGAAAACGAGGAGATGGCAGATTCAGGCTTTTTCACTCAAATAGACGAGTCCACACCCGAGCAAACGACCGAGGACGCCTCTGGTTTCCCCGATGCTGTAGAATCATGTTTTAATCCTAATAGCGCGGCCAATTTTTCCCCTTCACGAAGTGTTTTATGGGAGAGTGAATCAGCCCACGTGAGCCGAAGTGCTGATATTTACCCTGAAAATGTGATGCTGACATCTGTGAGCGACACTTCTCGACCTTTCCTCTCAGAAAAGGCTGAAAAGTCCCTCCGAAAGATTTCCAAAAATATCAGCGTGCACAACTTACGTGCACTCGAGTCTGAGTCATTTAGCTACACGCAGAAATGTGAAACTTTACAAACAGTAGATGAAGGAGAATCTCAGAAAGCAGAGTATGTCTTGCCTAAGCAAGACAAAGGCACAGATCCTCTGCCTTCCTCTCTGACAGACAGTTACAGCATCTCTCTCATAGATATATTTCAGTACTTCTTTGGAGGGAAACAAACTGCTCCCAGCCAACCAGCTGCAGATAACTTAACCACCTTCTACGATGACGGGAATTCAGTCCCTGAAACGTATGATCATTTTTTCTCTGAGTTCGACACAGAAAACTTCTTCTATCCGCTCATCGCAACTGAAGATGAGACCAAAGACAAGCCAGTTCCTATCTTTTCCAGCTCTCGCTCAGCTAACAGAAAATTCCAGTTCCCGGAAGCTTATGATTATTTCTTTGCCTCATCATCCTCATCTGACGAGTCGGAATCCGATGAGGAGGATAACACCGGTCCTGTCAGGGTATTTACCAGGTTCAGCCGCAAGGCGAGCTCATCTCATATTTCTAAAGACATGTATGATGATTTCTTTGCAGAGAACAACCTCAGACAAAACTTCTTCTGGAAAACAACATTCTCCTTCAGGAACATAAATTTTTCAGCATCTACAGTCCAAAACCAGGCGTCGCACTCTCTGTCTCTCGTACCTGCGAGACAAAGGGGCGGTTCTCATGCAAGGACAGTTTCTTCTCTGAATGCACTGGGAAATGAAGACGTGATGTTTCCTGATCCACTGCTCTACCACTTTGAGGACAGGGTAGTCAGCCAACTAGCACAGCAGCCTTTCAGATACGAAGACCTGCAGACGGCCGTTTCAAATCCAAGTAAGTCCACTTTAACACAACGATGCACACAGTAACCGTGGAAATGCGTTAGGTTATGAGATTCATTGCAATGTGCAGTGGTCGAATCTTCAGTATGTATCCTGGATTTCAGACATAACAGTTTGGATTGGTTTGATTTAAAAAAGTAAAGAGATGAGATCTCAGTAGCATCTTCACTGAAATTCCAAGTAAATGATTCAATTTGCCTTTATTTTTTGTAAGAAGTTGAAAGGGAAAAAAGACAGAAAATGCATTTTTCCCTCATTCATTCTTTATATTCTCCCAGCTTAACCATCTGATTTTACAAACATGTCCACGTATCAGATAGGGGTCTAAATTTGTCATCGTTGCACAAAGCAGCACTCAGTTGCTTTCAAATCTTAAAATGACCTGTGATCAGAGATGGGCAGTAACGCGTTACTTGTAACGTGTTACTGTAATCCGATTACTTTTTTCAAGTAGCGAGTAAAGTAAGGGATTACTATTGCAAAAACAGTAAATAGATTACCGTTACTTTCCCGTAGGAACGCTGCGTTACTGCGTTACTAAAACCGTGATGTTTTTGGGAGAACGTCTCATGACAGTGATGTAAGCAAGTGTGACGTTCATGACAACAGCTGTGTGCAGATCAACAATGGATAATATATCGAGTGGGGAGAGAGTATGAGCGTGCAGCGTTTAAAGCGTGGAAGTACTGACCTTACTTTGAGTTTGATTCCATAAAAAGTGACAAAAACATTAGCGTCTGCTGCGCATAGGAAGAAAACTTCTTTTTACAGCGAAAAAAACCCCATAAACTTCCAAGCAAGCACCGAGTGCGCTATGACGTAATGGGAAACTCACAGAGAAACTCGCGGATTCTTCCACTGACCGCTGTGGCACACCTACACCAGGGTAAACCTCCGCCTACCCGCAGTCCTGCTTTACAGGTGAAAATAGAGCAAAAGGACCGCTAGTCTTTGATTTTATTTATTTTCTGCTGTGTTTTACTTGCATCTACTTGAAAGAGTGAGTGTAAACACAAAATATATATATATATATTTTATGTGCTGGAATGTGTTTAAATATTAAACAAATTTCTTCCAGTCAGAGAATGTTGCATATAATTAAATTTTAAAGTTAAAAAATTAAAAGATTAAAACTAATAAAACAAGTTTAAAAAAGAGACTTTTCCATTTGATTACATTTTGTATGATGGATTATGCAGAAAAAGTAGAATTGGGCTGAAAGATCTGTTGCTTTATCACCTATTCAGGTTGTAAATCGTGTTTTTTAAAAGTAACTAAGTAACTAAATAATTAATTACCTTTGAAAATAAGTAATCATTAAAGTAACGGGATTACTTTTTTGGGGAAGTAATCAGTAATTAGTTACTGATTACTTTTTTCAAGTAACTTGACCAACACTGCCTGTGATCAGCCAAAATCTCCTGAACGAGGCAGCAAACACAGCCCAGAGGAGGTGAATAGAGTCCAGTTGTCTTCTGAACACTTCACCTACAGTATGCTGGACCTGATATTGTTTTCCACTCCAGCCTCAATGGAAAAGTGAAAAAAATTCTGTATTACAGTATCTTAGAGTGACACACTTAAACTTAAAAAAGATGTTTCGAAGAGCAAGATGAAGACTGCTCTAACTGTATGAACCTGTCCAACAGATTGCATCTCTGTGAGGCCTCCAGACAAAAAACCAAAACTAATAGACTATTTTTCATTAAATCAGGTTTAGTTAAGCTCTTTTTTGTTTTCCTCACATGTGGACGACTGTAACGTTGGACATGTCCACTGCTCGGTCAGCTGTTACAGTCCTGACTGGGACAGATTCTCTTTCCTCAGCTGTCACACGATCCGTACTGGACTGCAGGCACGCAGGAGTGAAGCTAAGGGGAATGGTAGTGCGTGATAAGTTGACTTCACTCAATGAGCGTCATATCTGAGCTCTAAGCCGGCTGTAATTGTGTTTGGCTGTGAAGGAAATGAAATTACCTCATATTTATTCATGAGTCTTTATGTGTAAATCCCTCTCCTCCTCCAATGCATTTAATTAATATGCTATATGATATCTGAGCTCTTTTGCTTACCCATGAGGGTTATCTTTAAGGTCACAAATACTCACTAGATATATATATACTTATATACTCCTAGAAGTGAACTGTCTGCAGGTGTTTCGAGGTTTACTGGGGCACTGTGTGAGAGCAGAGGAAGGCCAAACTTGGTGGGATTTTATTTACAGCTGCCAAACACAAATGGATTTCTTTGTACATGGTTGTTCCATTCTTGTGTGTTGCATTTGCACGAACAGCTTACCCACTCAAAACATTTCTGTCTTTGAAGGGTTGGATGCCCCATTCCTGCCGCTCAAACAGTCAGACATGTGTCTGGTTTGCATTGCGTTTGCCTCGTGGGTGCTGAAGACTGCAAATCCTCAAGTCGGAGATGCTTGGAAGGCTGGTACGTGTGCAGCATCAGGGTGTTTAATACCACAGAAAATTTCCTTTTCCTGAAATTACAAAATGGTTCTTATTAAGTGACTGCGCTTCAAGTCCTGACACACTGAAACTTGGATTTTAGCAACAGGATTACTCACTTTTTCACTTGCATTTTCCACACAGTTCTGCTGGCCAATGTAAGTGCCCTGTCAGCCATTCGATACCTGCGTAAGTACGTCAAAGCGGAGGCGGCCGGCTGTGAAATGAAACTGCACCGCAGGGCGCTGCCTGCTCCTTCACCTCTCGGCCTCTAAATATGTCGAGGCTGAAGTGATCCATCTTTTCCAGAAAGTCCGCGGCGGATTGTTGAAACACGTTTGCACTGTGATTACTGATCTTACGTCTCACTGAGCTTTCCAGAGAAAGTGTTTATTTTAAGAGCAGTTATTTAACTTGAGTGAAACTTTAACATCCGAAAGTGTTCAGAAAAAAAATGAAACGACCAAAGGCAAGATGAGGCAAGCTGATAATTTATTTAAGGGGGACAGCATTCTGTGCCAGTATCAGTTATATGTATATTATATATTATGTGAATGGTATTTTATGTTAATGACAGAGATCTGTATACTGTTGTCATATGTTGCACTGAGCTGTGGATGTTGATGATAATGGCAGTGATGCCTTTCAGTTGAACTAAAGTAAACAGTGTAGGTTGTGTGCTGTGTGTGTTATTGAAAAAGCAGACGTGCACGCAAACCTTTCTAAACACTAGATGGCGACATACACTCATGTAACTGGACGCAGCTGTGTGATTTACAATGTCTTTCTTCCCTAGAATAAACAAAATACTGCCGATAAATCAGTACAGAAATATAAGACTAAGCTTATATCACAATATATTTTAATATACTGTTTAAATTTAAAGAGTTTAAAAGTTTGGTCAATATTGTTGGTATTCAAAGAGCACTCTGTCAAGACGTTTTGTCCAGCAGGGGGCAACACTGGACCATAAACTCCAAGTGTTTCAAAGTTCTCTTGATTTTTCAAAGGAATCTTTTTGTTGTTGTTGTTTGTTGAGCCAGTTAACACTGACTTATGAATCATTTGAGCATGAAAAAGCTGCCTAACAGTAATGAATCACTGTTGTGTCTGCGCGTGACAGACAACTTAGCAAATAGCTTTAAATTGTATCTTCAGGCACTTTGTTACTAGCAGAAATCTAGTTTCTCATAGCTTACAATCATTTTATTAATTAAATCCAGGAAAAATACTAAAGAAAAGACAGATATAAAATAGTATTTTTGCACCAACTAAGGTGGATTTTCATACAAAATACTGACTTTTAAAACTGGTTATAATTGTACAACTCTAACCCTGAAACTCTTGTTTTTAAATCATTTACTGTATTTCCGTGTATGCCTGCATGTTTCAGTCAATTGCACCACATTTTGCTACAAGATGTAAAGAAATTAGAGAGGTCACATGATTTTTCCAAAGCACTGTACAATCTATTAATCACAGGTAAACTGTTGTTTATTATTTGCCTACATGGAAACTAAATGGTGTCTTACTAGACTTTGAAAGAGGCACCTGGTGAGCTAGTGTGTGCAGACTGCAGAAAACCTGTTTTACAACATAAGGTTTGCATAAAAAGACTTGTTTTATTCTTACACTGTTATTTTTCTCACGTTCTAATATAAACCAATCCTTCACCACTCACTATTAATTTTATTTAAAGCCAAGACACTTTGACAAATTATTACCTTTAAAGTGTTCCTATTACTATATGCAGAAGAGGACAAAACAGACACAATATACTGAAACTTTTAACACTTTTATTTCCAAATATAAATAAGCACCTCAAACAAAAATGAAAAAAAGCCACAGAGGTATCAGTACTGTGCACCTCTGATATTATTATTATTATTATTAAGTCAATATTAGTCAGTTACAGCCACATCTATTTGCCTTGACAGTATAGCACAATAAAATAAGAAGTGTACAAGATTTACAAAAATATACATATATTCTTTACTATAACAAGCCCTGATGGAATGCTTTAATAACATTACACATTACAGTATAATATGAAATGAACAGCCTGTTTGAAAAACCTATAAATATTTTTAAAAAGAAACTGGGTTTACTACAGATAAAACCAATGACAGTGCACTTACAGCATATAGCAGATTTAGAAAATATTATTCAAGCTACACAGTATATACAGCATCCTCTACTGTCTCCTTCCACAAATGCTACATATTAAACAGACAACTGAAGCCTTTGTTTGCCACCTCCATAACGTTTTGCTTCATCCCGTCATTCCTCTGCTCAACTGCCCGACGTCTAACAAAGCAGTTCCTGGGATTTGTTGGTTCCTACTGTACACAGTGGGACCAGCACGATGCTTGCTGTGCTTGCCGGCTTTTATTATCCCCCTGATAGAGATCTGTTGTTTGCACACGTCCAGACGAGCGCCGGGCCATCCTTTTTGTTTTATGACCATCTCTGTGGTGTTGCCATGGCACCAAGCCCTCTGGCCCCGAAGTCTAATCCTGTCCAGTCTGTTGAAATTCCAGCCGTTGGCTGGATCATTCCTGTATCACAGTCGAACTCCCAAATGTTGTCATAGTCTACTTCCTGGTCATCTGGTTCTGCGGGTTCGAGGTATGAATTGCGACCTATAAGAATTGAAGACGATTAACATACTTGTAGTTTCACACAGCAAAAAGCAAACCTCACCCTGTTTAAGTAAACTTGGAAACAGTCCCAAAGTAATTATGGTGTTATGTGCATTGTCCCAAAATATGGTCTTACTGTAAAAACCAGTAGAGCTGCATAATCCCTGCTGCACCACCTTCTCTTGTTATTTATGGTCAATAGTAAAAAACGTGCAGCCCGTCAAATAAAATCACCTGGTAAAATCATGTTTACTAGTTTATCTGGATAATCAGATAATCTGGACTGACCAGAGAAATCCTAGTCTTGTTTCATCAACGATAGCAGAGCCTGTGTGAGCAGTTGTGTGCTGTCAGTCACAGTGGGGTTATAAATCCAATCTGTTGAGCAGTGTTCTCTTACACTGAGCTTCACCCTGTTGGGACAACTGCACCAGCATATTTAGAGCGACACTAAGCTCTAATTCACTGGCACATTTGCACATTTCCTACACCTTCAAATCTGCAACCTTTAACCTTCCGTCTACCTGCTGACAGACCCGGGAGTTTAATCACACCAAAGTGCGCACAGTGTTGAATTTACAGTGTGGTTGGAGCGTGGCCAATGTTGTGTGTCCTTTTAGGCACACAGGCTCACAGTGCTGACTTTTATAGCTCAAACTTTGAGATTGAAGATTTCAAAGAGTCTCCATTGTTTCTCCACAAAGAAAAAAAGGGGCTCTGTATCTTTGTTCACAGGATGAAATGAAAACATTTCCTATCTGGGCTAGGAGCACAAAAATGACACGCAGGCGTTCTAAACATAAAAGGAATGTTTTATTTGGCTATTGATTGCATGCCTTTAATTCTTACCTGGTGAGTAACCATAATGCATCTGAGCAGGCTTTCTGGCAGAGCTCGACGGGTGAAGTATCTGTCAGCAGATGTGAAAACAGAGACAGTTACTTCCTGTGATCAGTTACAACAAACATCCTCATGGTTTCTTAAAAATGTGTGTTTCTTCTGAACCTGTTTAAATATCACCTGCAGCACACTTGCTGTGCTACCATACAGTTTATCATTTCACTCTGCACTACTGCATTCCAGAAACCGGAGTGTCCTGGGAGATGAGTATCTCTGTGCCTCTCACCTGCTCTTGCATTTGACCTGGCACAGGCAGCAGCTTTAGCCTCGACACAGCCTCTGCTCTCTGCTGCGCTTGGTTCTCAGGTGTGTCCATCTCCAGGTCCAGAGCGTGGCCCTGGGAGTTGGTCAGGACCAGGCTTCTCCTGCCGCGTCCACCCATAGGAGGGTCGTGGAGCTGGAAGGAGGAGGGCAGCATCTGGGGTTCCTGGTGGTGGTACTGCTGTTGATTCAGCTGTTGCCAGAGCCGCGGCTAAGAAACAAAGAAATAAGATGTGCATTTTTAGCACAAAAGTTGCAACATTCCTCAGTTACAGTGGACAGTAAATGTATCCAATAAAATAAATGATGACTTCATAAAGAGGAATAGTGCAGTAAAACTGAATATTTTACTGCACTAGTAAATTAGGCCAAACTAAAATAATTAAATGACTGGTTGGCTAAATCACAATTTAAAACGTTTAAACTTCTATAGAAGATTTGACATGCTCTAAAAAAAGAGTTATCATATGACCAAATACTCATGTGTTTATGGGTGTTTGCACTGCTTGATATCAGACAGGCTGTGCAGGTGTAAATTGAACCTGTGGATCCAGTATCATTGGCCCACTTACCACTGGCCTGGCCTCTTCCAAGGAGTAGATTTCGGGGGTGCAGGGCTCATCGTAGAGAGGCGACAAGGGTTGTCGTGGGGCACACATATCCGAGTGGCGCTGGGAGATGTCAAGGGAGTACTTCAGGGATGTCTGAGGAGTGCTCCAGCTGTTAGACTGGAGAGGATTTAAACAGAGGCAGGAGTTAGCTTTACAGTAAGGAGAAATTTCCTTGCATTTGTAACAATAGACACAGGAAGTAGAAAAATCAACTAATCCACAATTAGTTGTAAGTGTTACAGTGTGATTGTGTCTTTGTGACTTATTCCAGATCTGCACCAGTGGAGCAGTAGAGTGCACCAGACTGGCTTAAGCTCTGTTTATAAACTCTAAGAGAGATCTCATTCCTTGCATCTTTGATTAAATTGATCTTTCAACCAGCCTAAGTGGCAGTGTTACTCCATTTGTTAACACCATATGCATGTCTCAGTCTATTGCCTGGTGTCTATTTAGGTTACTGCACACATGACACGTAAAATACGTCAGCGGTCTCAAAGGGAATATTCGGTTATCGAGTTAAGACGCCAGACTGAATTACCTTGACAAGTGGAGCTTTCTCCAACCGCTGCGGGCTGGCCCGGTGCTGGGCAGAGTAGGGTATGCTGTAGAGCTGAGACAGCTTGGAGCTCTCTGCAGGCTGGAGGTAGGAGCTGTGCTGAGGGGATGAGTAGCGCACCGACAAAGGTCGTAGGTCACGCTCGGGCCTCGTGTGGGAAGATATGCTATTGCTTCTGCTGCCTAGCTGGGCAGTCTCAGTCGAAGAAGGACGGCTGGAACTGTACTGTAAGGACAACACACCCAAAGGACAAAAGTCAGCCAAGAACTGGAGCTTTAGATCACATGTGCCAGCACAGACTGTCTCTTTAGCTTCTGTTTGCTCGTGTTTTTAGCAAACAGTGTCATGTAAGTGTGAGAGAAAAATGTCTCTGTTTAATTTGTGCCTTAGATCTGAAGCTGAACACTAGCATCTGGGCGTGCAGCACGCTCTACTTTAGCTAATTGGATAGGCAGGCAGCTTACAGGACCCGCCCCCCCTTTCCTGGAGGAGTTTGGTCAAATGTCCTGATAATGCAGAATGATTAGGAAACTGCTGAAGCAGAAGCTAAAGGTCTCTTATGACTCCAAATCTATAGTTTTCGCAGATAGGCATCATTTGAGTGAAAATGACTTTGTTCTGTCTTTCCTTTTCTTTGCTGAAGGCCTGAGGATCAGCACCGGAGCCTTTGTAACAGGAGCACTTTGGTCTCTACACCTTGCTTAATAATTAACTTTGTGAAAGAAAGCATCTGGTTGCTCAGCTCCAACAAAACAAACACAGGCTGTTTTTTCACAACTCTGACCATATTTATATCTGTGCAAATATTGGTGCGTGCAATTAAGTCTATTAGATCACTTGAACACTCATGATTGAGAAGTAGCACACAGCCGACTTACACAACGAGGCTCGGAGTACCCAGGGGTGAGAGGGTTCTCGTCAAGAATTGGGAACTGAAGGTTTCGGGATCCTCGTCCACTTGGGGGCTGGCTAGACTTAACAGACTCCATTCTTCCTTGGCTGTGTCCACTCCACCTGTCAAACTGAGGGGCCTGGAGATTAAAGGGCACAAAGCACGCATTAAATATGTAAAGCAAGCGACTGTGAATAAATCTTTCAGACTTTGGTCATGTCTAGACCTACAGTAAATTGTTAAATTGGTAACACAGTAGCAAAAATAGAGGAAGTCAAGTATATAATCATGCTGAGTGTTAGTTTACAAAAGAGGCAAGGCCAGACTCATACTTTAATTCACTCCACCCATATTTTCACAAGAGATAGCTCTCTTAATAGCAGCTGTGGTCAGTTTAATTATGTTTGTCCCCTGAAAGCAAGGAAAGCAGGCCTCACCTCTGTCTTCGTCGGGGTGTAGATGATGTCATAGACGGGAGGCGGGGGGCTGAGAACAGGCACGTCAGCAGCTTTGAACTGCTGGATCCAGTCGCAGAACTCGGTCCTGTCCAGACAGGACACCACTATGGGGTTGATCATCTTGCCTGGGAAGAGAGGAGGGGAGGACAAAGCCTGTCATTCGGTCCACTTGCTCACTGGAATGTGCTATAGCAAGATTGTCATTCAGCAGGGATAAAACCAGCTCATTCATATGGGGGGGGGTTACACTCTGTGACGCTAGCAGATTCATGGAAAAGGGCACTTAGCACAAAAACATGCATAAGAATGCAGGCTCATTAAAATCTCTTTAACATGGATATGACTAAAGAGCAGTGCACTGATTCACAGTGTTTACCTTCAATCATGAAGGTGTTGGGCTTGACGTCTTGACAGGGCGTGGTCACTGTAATCATGTTGAGCGGAAGTTTTCCCTGCAATTGTATAGCAACAGGTTAACACAACTTTCTCGTGCACACTCTTAATATGTCGGATGCATTTAGCCTGTGACTCATTTGAACATCAGAAAGGGGTCAACCTCACCTTATAGAAGAGCCCGTCGTTCTCCTCTGATAGGATGATCAGGGTCGATGGGTACATCACCAGCAGCCTGTCATTCTGCTCCTGAGGACAGAGAGATTTATGAAGCGTGTGGTTTTCTTTTGCTGAGAATTTATATTATTTTTCAACCAGAAGCAACATTTTTGCATAGTTTCCCAATTTTGTATATCTTGTTTACATATTTTACCATGTGTGCCTTTCACTTGATTTGTATGTATGCCTCCTGTTTGTATATATTTCCCCTGTGTACTGTTTATTCCTGGTGTTTTAATATTTACATTTTATTCCTGCACTTGATTGTTGGGTTTTCTCTGTATTGTTCTCCATTGGGTCTTTTACCTTACTTCTGAAGGTAAGAAGGCAAGCCCTGATAACTCAAGCAGTGATAAGATACGAATAACCTCCGGTGCAAACACAACCATAAGACCTGTGCGAACGTTAACAAAACCAGCGACATTATCTTTTAATACGGCGCTGTGAGAGGTACACTTTAAATCTCAGTAGGATCTCCACTCAGAACCAGTTAGTGAGGGGATTTAAAGGTGCGGCAGAGGGACGGTTTATGTTTCCACTCTCTCTCTCACTCTCTCTCTCTCTCGGAGGGCGTGTCTGGATAGACAGCTGACATTCCAGCTGTGAGGTGAGTCGAGTCACTGCGTGAGCCCAGCAAATGCCTCTCACACACCCAGGCCCTAAATCTCAAGCACTTCAATGGGACTGCCGATTTTTTCCCACAGAAAATAAACTGCAGAGATCCACGCAAGTTGTGTCATGACTACTGGTTTTTTTTTATTGGCTGCTAAACGAAGCCCTGTTTGCGGTACTTTTTTTTTGTCTTCTTGTATGTTTTTCAGGAGCAACCAGGTTGCAGGTGTCTCGCACTGCTGGTGCACCATGACAGGAAACAAAAAGGAGCTGAAGGACATTATATACACATATAGACTCCACCCTTTTCATTCACTCCTTACATTTTGTTGAGCTGATGTTTGTGTTTGTGTTGCGCAATGTGAAAACTATGTGAGTCACCTAGATTAAGGGCTGATGTTATCCTGACTATAATCATGGGAAAAATTCTCAGAGTTTGAAAACATGAATGTATCATTTGTTACCGTCTGTACAGTATTAGGCAAGTGACCCATAGCAGTGATTCAGTCTTGATAAGAAGCAGAGGTGACGTACCAGGCAGGGCAGGTGCTGCAGTCGCACCTTAGTGACATAGGTGATGGTGCCCAGGCTGTCTCGCTGTGAGCCTTCCCACTCGTGGATTGGCTCTCTGTTGATGGAATTTCTCAGCTCCTCTCTTCCCTCGAGAGAGTTGTCCTTGTTGAGCTACACGAGTGAGTAAACAAGAGATGAGTTAGGTGAGTCGGATCATCACCTGAGTAAATATAAGAAAAGCTCGGCTTTTCCTGAAACATAATCGTGTTCGTCTGCCTTCCTTCCCCGGCTTGTACGCCAACACCGTTTTAAAGAACTCATGACTCTGTTTCTTTTCTCTTTTTTTTCGTGATACATCCACATTCACGTGTTTTATCAACTAATTCCCCACCTGTGGGTGTAGAGTCAGCACTTTACCCCTGCACAGATGTGAGGGTTAGTTTGATGTAGGCCATGATGCGGTCAAGGCCACTCCCTAGTATCGAAGCCTCAGGGAGAGCCAGCAGTGAGTGACCCACTTGACTCACCTACATCTACACGCACGCACCCATCCTGTTTTATGAGCCAGGACTGAAGCCAAAGTATTTTCTGGCTAATTCAATGTGTGACTTAAGAACACACACACACATACAGAGGCCAAAAAACCACAGGCGAGGCTGATGAACTTACTCTCACTCTAGTGTAGTTTTCTGGTGACGTTGCATTTCCTCCATTAGCTTCAATGTTTTCTCTGAGCAGCCCAAACCACATGTCCATTTCTTCTTGGTTGGCGAAGTAGACGATGATGGGATTCAAGCTGACGCCTGCAGGATGTAAAAGGTCACAGGTCAAAAATGTAAACCGCTTCCTCTTTCTAAGCCCCTTTTTTTTTATCTCACAGTGGCAGATTATTCATGTCCACAGTCTGCCTGCTTTGATGTTGTGAGGCGTTATGCAATAAGGGCCATAAATGTGAACACATGTTCAGGACAGTCAACCACATGTAAGACCTATGTTGGAAAAACCCCTCTGACCTGCTGTGTTTGGTATTTAAGGATTGTAGGAGATTTTCCTTCCCACACAGTGCTTATCCAGAAGGAATGAACAGGACCTGGGATGAATAGATCTGGAATCTCCCTCTACCTATCAGTCCCACACATACCACAGATAACCAGCACAGATAGGTAGTCTATTTCATTCCCGTCCACTGGCTTTTTACTGTAATCGTCTGGAACCGTGAACCTGTTGACTGCTCCCTTAATAAGCAGCTCGTCTGGAGTCTTGTGTTGACTTTCTTTTCACTGCAGGTCTTAATTTTAGACCGTGACCACAGCACTCCCTAAAACTTAAAGTTATCTTTTTCACTCCCTCAAATCTTTCCTCTTTTTTTTTTAAGTTCAAGCAACGCAAACATTACGAAAACGTCTCTCCCGGCTTTCAGTCAGTCAGGTCATTGACTGTTGTTGAAAATGTGCCACAATAAACATCTTGTGTTCACAGCTACATGTGTAAAAGCTTCCAGGAATTTTTACACATCCTCTTGTGTTGCTTTTGCACAGTCACCCCTCTAAGTCATCGACAGCGCATTTTCGACTCAGTGAGAGGAAGACGTCGGCCTCCCTCAGAGAACCGATGTACATCAGCTCTCCCTTTTTGACTCAGAACTTCCTCACGCTTCCTCCGCCACAACAGCTTTTTGTGATTTTAATTTAAGAAACTTTCGGATACTTTTTTTTTTCTTGCCCATTCAAAGTTCAAAAGCTAAGTGGCATTTCAGCAAGCCTTAACCTGAGCAGTTTTTGGAAAGTGGCACCATAGATTATAGGCGGTGACAAGGTTAAGAGCGGTAGCTGGGCTTTTCTGCTCAACAGCTGGGCCGGCTGAAGTGCACCTGTTGTCTAACAAGCAGGGTATTTAAGGCCAGTTTGGCCCTCCCTGACCGAAGGCGGAGGGGGCTCAGCTCTGGTTCATCTCGGTTTTGAGAGGAGGTGAAGAGGTGAGAGGGATTGCGGGACCTTTGAATCCCCAGAATGTGATAACAGTGGAAATGCTGCAGTCTGGAAATAGTGGGGGGTTTTCTTTTCTAAAGAGAGGAGAATTTTTACTTTGATCTATAACTGATGAGGCGGTTCGACACAGCTGACCACACAACAGAAGATTAAAACAATAAATAAAAATTGTGTCAGTCTGTCTCATCATCAAAAAGAGCTATCCACAGCTCTACGTCATACATTTTCAGTCTAAGTGATCAATTACCTAAATTCCACAAAGCCAAAGAAACAAAACAGCATTATTGGATACCACGGCACAATGCCAGCAACCACTTGTGTCCTTTCTACTGAAGTCAAACATACCGTTTATTTGAAAGGCAAATTCCTGGGGTTGGCTGTGATTGCAGTTCTGCTGCAGGCTGCAGATAGTGAGCTCTTTCAACGGAAGAGTCCCCTGCACATAAACAGTAAAACAACTTCAGTCATGGCGCTTTTCACTCATTTCACTTTGCAACTTGTTCTCTAATGTGTGCCTTTCTCTTATTTTTATAGCATATATTTCTTTCGTTTTGTGTTTATTCCTGCTGTGTACTATTGATATTGACCCACAATTTCGTTGTGCATGCACAATGACAATAAAGAGCTATTCTATTCTCTTCACTTGCACACAAACATTCATAAACTACAAACCGTTCACTGCATCATCATCAGAGCTGCTATATGATCTGTTTGAGCCATCTGTTCAGCTCTAGTTCTTAACCAAAAATTATTCACCATGACAGTGAGGTCAGTCTTGGAAGCCAATGATGTATTCATGTCTGACTTCCATTTTCCGTCCTCTATAAGCCTGACTAATACTGCACACAGGTGCTTAGCTGTCTCTTTTAGAGAAGGGGTTTAATTGGCGGTAGCTACTGATGATTAATGGCTGCTCACGTTTTATGAGGCAGGTGAAGACACGTAATCATACCTTCTGTTTACCAACAAAGTGCTGGTAGACAGGGGGATCTATGTCAGAGCGTATGATGAAATGACAATCTTTTTTTTTTTACATCTAACCTGAAATCGTGAGGATTTAAAGGAAGGGATTGTTGATAATGTTGCTTGAATTTTGAAAACTCACCTGGTATGTCAGTCCGGTTGTGTTGTTGGAAACAAAATGAAGGTGTGTCTGGAACAGATCCAGGTAGCAGTCGTGTATATCCTGAAGAGACAGTAAGAGAAGATGAGCCAAATGTGCCGTGTAGTAAAATCTATCCCACCTGTGAGGATTACTGTTCTGCATTAAAACTGCAATCTCCGGTTGCAGGTAAATGAAGCTGTGTATGCATAAAGGCCCGTGCGGAGGCGCACGTTATTACTGTTTATTTTGTATCACACCATCTTACTCAAGCGTTTTCCTCTGATTCACTGAGTGCCCACCGTCTTGTTACAGTATTATTTTGCTCTTTACTGCACAGTATGTTCTTTTCCCACCGTGACGTCATTCCTTCAATTAATTTTTTTTACGCTTATTGACAGAGCTGTTGTGTGACAACTTTGACAAATTGCAGTTCCCACCAGCAAGTCCTCTATCTGTGCCTGGGATCAGACACACTCTCTCTGTACCCTGAGGTTTTCTCATGAAGCTGTTGCACAACCACAGCCTATGCAAGCATGTCCAAACACAGGCTGCGGTTCTCTTTTTGGAAAACGTATTGGATCTTTCGCAGCCAACCAGTGCGTCAAAGCCGGCAGCGAGTTTCATTGTGTTTGGTGGCTGCAGCCACATCCTGTTAATCTCCACCTGTTTTGTTTTTTTGTTTTTTCGGCTTCTGACACTCACTGGGTTCGCACAGGGATGACTGGCATGATGTGTCACCATAGGCTTGGCCATTGTTGGACATGACTTTAACCGCAACGAGGTAGTTGCAGTATAATCTTTGTTTTCTTTTACAGCTGTGTTCCTGACATTGCGACACATGGTCATTTAAAAAAAAAAAAAAAGGTGCTTTGCTGTGCTCACCTGACAGTGGAGGAAGCGGAAACGAACTTTGGAGCTGTGAATCATCCGTCCATAATTCTTCACATTGATGCTGCTCTTCTTCCAGCCGCTGATCGGGTCGTAAGCAAACGGAGGATCCCATTTGATGTTTTCTATCGTCTGCAGATCTTTAGGGGACATTTCCTGCAACCAACAAGTCACAATATTAGTTCGGGCATGTCAGCAGTAAAGCAGTCAGACCTGAATTTAAAGTCAGAAAGATTGGCACAGGGCTTGAAAACCACAGCCGAGCAGTTCTGTTTGGCATGTAGATGAATGACGTTATGTTTTCAGAGCTGATGGAGGTACGTACCTTCCTCGGGGTGACAGTGCAGAGGATATTTATGATGCTGTTGGACTTCTCCTGTCCCTCCTGGGGATTATACTTGCGAAACAAGCGACTGCTGTCATGAGAAAGGAAAACTATGTGTTAATACTCACTCTCCAGTGTTTACCACCTAATCCATGTTTAGCTGTTTGGTTTATTTCCCAATCAACTTCACGCCTATAAGGATTCCAATATAGTCTCCTATGTACAGTTAGTGAAATAACCTAAATCTAATGTTTGTTATAGCAAAGCTTTTCCTTCCAAAGTCACACTTTAGTTTAAATCACGTTGTCTGTCTCCTAAATCAATCAGCATCCACATGCCTGGCTCCCACTCTGTCAGTGCCAGCCCTTTAAATGATAAGAACAACTGAGTCTTGTGTTTGTGATAGCGAGGATATCCACAGGGAAAAATCAGCATTCAATGTCTCTCTTTGTTTTGCATGACCCTCATCTATTACCATTTGTGTCACATCTTCACGAGGAAGCTCCCACACTGCAAAGATAAGGCTTTAGAGACTGCTTTTACAGCTTCCGCTTGTAGTTTATCTGCTTATCTGTACATATGTGTGCCAGTGTCCTCAGTTTAACAACGCAGGCTTTTGTTTTTATGCTGGGAATCAAGGGTTGTCCGTCCAGGACGTCCATGTGCAGAATTAATTATTTATTAGTGCCTATTGAACAATAAAAAAATAAAACTTTCTAAAATGCATTTATGCGCAGTGAATAAATATAATGGTCCTACATTGTGATGTAATCTGCATCTGCAAGGTGGCAGAGGAATGTGTTGTAGATAATAGACAGGTAGTGGATTTGCACACCCAACATTCTCCAAGTCACTGCTGTGGCATTCAGCACCATTCACTCCCCTTTTCTTCAGGGAATACCTGAGCCTGGCCTGATTCTCCAACACAAAGAGGTTGTACGGTAACAGAAAAATGGAACACTGACTGTATTGTTCATCCTGATCCAGTGATCCTGCCTGGAAGGTGTATCACTGTCCAAGTTTGAGCCGCTGAGCTTTTAAAACCAACGGTCTTTTTAGGGTCGCAATGCTCATCTTTTTATTTAAAAAAAACTTTAAAGCTACATGAGATGTTTAACCAAACTACATCCTGAATCGTTAGTCAGAAGATGAAGAATAGAAGCAGTGGTGAATTAGAACCAGATGTGATGGTCTAGCAAGGCTGAATCAAGGGTAACATGCCCAGGCATATAATCCTGGGGGATTAAAAGAAAACCAGGTAGAAAACCAAGTGTAAGCCAGCCATCTCCATAGTCACGTAGTCATGTACTAACTTAGCAGACTAAACCTTATCATTTAAGAATAACAGCTCAAAATTAATCACGTTAATACTCAAGTCTGGATTGGTTTTTGTGTGTGTGTTCATCTTTTGGAGGGAAAACAGAGTAATCGACAGCTGGCAGATCATCTTCACAGAGATGCAAAGAGGAGGCAAATGGTAACTGGATCATTGACACCGTTGGCCAGACGGACAGGCAGCTCAGGCACGACTCCGGGACTATTCTGTATTATGATCCTGAACCTGGCCCCACAAAATGCACAACCTCTGTGTAACCCCACTTCTCAAACCCTCAAGAAATACCAAGAATACCTTCCGGGTGAAAGCCAGTGTCTAAAATAACAATCTGCTGTCAAGGGCATGACTCTGTTTACACACCGACACAAGTACAGTATGAACACCCGGAGAGATTGAATAGTTCTTACCTGTTTCTGCGTATGAAACTCTTGCTGGAGAATCTGAAGTTGTGCTGGGGGACACATGACATACTGCTCCCCATGCTGCTTTCCTGTGTCGGGCTCTGCGCCTCTGTGTAGATACGCTGTAAACTCCCTGTGTGATGGATGAGTCTAATCCAGACGTGTGGTGCGCTCACTGCTGAAGTCAGACTTGTACTGAGGCAGAAGTAGGGAGGGTGAAGAGTCACTACTGTGTGTGAGTAAAAGGGGGTGGAGTTTGGGGCTGTGTCACAACAGGTTGTGTGTGTGTGTGTGTGTGTGTGTGTGTGTGTGTGTGTGTGTGTGTGTGTGTGTGTGTGTGTGTGTGTGTGTGTGTGTGCGTGCGCGCTCGGTGAATAAGGACACACACTCCCCTGACCTGCCCTGTCTGCTAAATCAATCCCGACAACAAAGCCAACAGGAGGGGGTTCAAGGAGAAGTGTGCCATTTCACACCTTCCTGGAGCCAAATGGAGCTCATTGTTGGCTCACCGCTGCAGTAACTGGCCACTAAACACGCTGGATGGTGTGTGTCAATCACACGGGAAGATGGGAACTTCTGCTGGCATGTCCAGACATGAAAATGCCTCCACACTTAAGTATTCTATTTATTACTGCAAGGTAAGTATCTGTGAGCTTTTGGTTAGTAGACTGGATAAAAAAAAACACAGCACAGGGCTTAAAAAGGGTCAAAACATCTGTTAACCCCAAAGAGGGGAAATGTCTGGCGTCACATTGTTTTCAGAGCAAGGATATATGAAATGTGATATTTTCTTATCCATGTTTGCAACAGAGGGAACAGGATGCTTGTGAATTCAACCACTGAAATTTTCATAAGCCAAGAGGTGTATGCAAACACATCTTGTTTGCATTTTAGGAGGATGTTCCCAAATTAAATATCCACTACCTAAAAGTGAGAGTCACTCTAAGAAGTTAGGTCTTAACACCCATATCTGGTTAAAGGTGTCAATTCCCAGGTTTCCAACTTCCTTCATAGAACACGCGGTCTTATCGGTCAGACAACGAAGCCCAAAACTCATGATCACGCTCTGTTTGCTCATTGATTAGATCATTGTCTGTGCTGAGCTGCTGCACTAGTGTCATAAATTTTAAGCGCACGCTGCGGTCGGTCAGTTGATCCCAGCCTGTTCAACCAGTTGTTTAAACAGATACACCTGAGGCGCTAACAGTCATCAGCCTCCAAACTATGCCATCTTTCTGACTGCGTTATAATGTTCTCTGAAACCCCGTTTGGGGGGCTCGAGTAATTTAATCAGCAGTGGAAGTGAATATAAAGCGTCTCGGTAAGCGGCAGACGATAGAATTGAGACCAGATAAGAGGTGGGATCGAGATAAGCAAACACCCAAGCAAAAAGAGGGGGAGAAAGACTGAATGTGGCTGTTGCCAGGCAAATTTTGCTTAAGAGTATCATGAAATAATAATAATAACTTCAACTATAATGATATGTAAGGTTTATAATAAAGATTTGATTCCTTTTAGCATATATCTAACCTTTAAAATTTAAAATAATGCTAGTGAGCAAATGATTATGTACCGGTAGCAGTATGTATATATTAGCAGTGGGGGGGTTTGTGACACACAGCCCATGGACCCATGTATTTGGTTTTGTTTTTACTCCGAATCCCCTTCCTGACAAATCTCAGGGATTTTTGTCTCCCCTGGTTTCAGCACCGGAGACCTTTCACGTGTTGCTACATTTTTACTTTCAGTTCAATCAAAACAAAAGATCGCCAAAGACAGGGTCTGAAGATGTCACAGATATTTTACTGAGTAATCAAACAGACTGGTTTTAAACATTTATTTTTACTTTTCAGGTCTGGCTGTGCATCATCATGGAAAAGCGGGAAGATGAACCAGATAATTCACACATGCAGCCAGAAGTGACTCACACTCATAGTCATAATATTACAGGAAAAATGAAACAGGGAATTTTTCCTGTGAGATAAATCTACTTTAAGTTGCTTTGGTCAGTCAGGTGCCTCATCAGGCACGCCCTTTATCAATAATACGTTTTCCAGATATTTCACCATCTAGCACAGAAACAGGTTGTATGAGACAGAACCCAAGTTTGACCTGATAATTCAGGTCAAACTTACATTTCATGGCATAAATACTATTTGTAGTATTTCTAAATCTCACCATGACTTTCCTGGAAAAATGGAGGTAAAAAGATATTCAAGCTTCCTAATCTTGGCCTCTCGAAGTACTGGCAAAATTGATGCTTAACTGTGGAAGCCTGAATATAGTTACTAAATATACAAGTTTTTGAAAAGGTTGGAAGCACAAAAGTCAAATATGTGAATATCCATATTTACAGTTTAACTCGAGTAGTTAGGCCACCTTTTAAAGATGCCTAATGCTCTGCCTTGGATCAAAGCTGTGGCCATACTTTTCCCCCCATTAGCAATAAAGCGAACAAGCCACACATTAGCTGGAGTGAAAATTCCTGTTTCTGGTGTGTTTTGCAATCCTATGTGGTCACTAAAAGTACCTACACCTTTTCAACAGGGGCGGGCCACATCTCATTTGCAACAGACACCAGCGATCCATGAACGGCTCATTATGCATCGTTTGGTCAGGCGTTATACAGCGCTACTTTCCTTTGTGTGACATCATGAATACCTTTAGGCAACTGCTGTCCCAAAATGTGAGCTGTTATATTAATTGTAATGCTTATTGTCTCAGTAAAGGTGGCGTTTTAAACTCGTGTGTTATCCTTGAACAAGGATAGCTTTTAGTAACACAGGACTTTCCTGGGCCTACAGCACAGAGACTACAGCAGACGTAGTGTTTTGTGGGAGAAACGTTTCATCACGTCACGTCTCCTACAGGTAGTTTAACATTACTCAACAGGAAGAGGAAATACTTGGAACTATGTCAAAAACAAGTCCTTATCTGGAAGTCAGTTTCTTTGTTCTGACTCATGTAGGAAGGATCACATTTTCCAAACAAATCCGCTATGCACAATAATTTCCAAACAGTTTCTATTGAAATTAACGACTTTGTTTCCATTTTCCAAATATAGTGCAGTCAAAAGCTATTTGACAGCACTCTTTCCTGATTTCTTTTTTTATGCTTATTTGTCACACTTACATGTATCATCACACAAAACAAAGCAAAAAAAACCCGAGTAAACACAAAATGCTCTCTTAATGAATGAAATTACAATTTCATTCATTAAGAGGGAAACGTTATCCAAACCTACCCAGCCATGTGTGAAAAGCTAAATCGTGATTTTAAAAAGTTAAATCACGAAGCTGAGTTTAATTTCACTAAACACACTCAGGCCTGATTACTGCCAGAGTTACCGAATCGAGAAATCACTTAAATAGAAGCTGTCTGACAAAGTAAAGTATCCTAAAAGACCTCAAAAAGCAACATATAACAGCATGAGCTAAAGAAACAGCTGAGAGACAAAGTCACTGATATCTATCAGTCCAGAAAGGGTTACAAAGCCATTTCTAAGGCTTTGAGACTCCAGCGAACCACAGTGGGACTCATTAGCCACAAATGGAGAAAACATGGCACAGTGGTGAGAAAGAGACCAGGCAAAAATGGCATCCATGGAGAAAATCACTGCTGCCTAAGAAGAACACAAAGGCTCGTCTTAGATTTACATAACAATATCGTGATGAAAATATCCAAGACTTCACACTTTTTGGAAGGTTTAAATTCTGTTACATGTGACATAAAACTAACACAGCTTCTCATAAAAAGACCATCACACCGATGGTCAAACATGGTGGTGGCAGTGTGGTTGTCTGGGGCTGCTTTGCTGCTTTAGGACGACCTGCTGTAATTGATGGAGCCATGAATTCTGCTCTCTACCAGAAAATCCTGAAGGAGGATGTCCAACCATCAGTTCATGTCCTGAACCTCATTTGAGTTATGCAGAAGTGCAATGATCCAAAACAACAGCAAGCCTACCTACACAAAAAATAAATAAATAAAATAAATAAGGTGGTTTTGGAGTAGCCTATTCAATGGCCGGACTTATATTAGACTGAGATTTTTTTGGCAGGATCTTAAACAGGCCATTCATGCTCCAACACCCTGCATTGTGGCTGAATTAAAACAATTCTGCAAAGAAGAGTGAGCCAAAATTCCTCCACAGTGATGTGAAAGATTCACTGGCAGTCGTGACAAACGCTTGATTGTAGTTCTTGCTGCCAAGTTTGGCACAACCTGTTATTAGGTTTTAGGGGGAAATAACTTTTTTACATATGAATTTCAAATGAATGAAGTCATCATTTTAAATATTCATTTTGCATTTACTTGGGTTTTTGATTTTTAATATTAAATTTTGTTCAATAACCTGAAACATATACATGTGACAAATATGCCAAAATAAAACTCAGGAAGGGAGCAAATACTTTTTCACGACACTGTATATCACGCTACCTCCATCGGTGGTAGGTTGAACTGTGTTTCTCCCACAGAAGTCACTTGTTGGTGTTTACCCAGGCTCAGCGGGTGAGAGCAGCAGTGCTAAAGTCACACCTCAGGCCACTAAAACGGAGCCTGGATGTGAGGCCCCCAACATCAGGTGTCCAACAGAGAATGAGACGTGCCAAAGTTCTCACACAAGGCGACCGTCAAGGAATCTTAATTAGACCGTGGCCTCCTTTGAAGGGAAGATCTGTCATAGTCAGATTAATAGTGTCTTACTTCAGTAGGTTCCTGTCTTTAAGTCACACACTCCACATTCATTTGTGACTGGGTTATAAAAGTGTGGTGATAAAACAGAAGAGTGCTTTCACTCTGCACTTTAAAATGTGCACACAGACCTAATTACATCCAGTATGGGAACCAGACAACACCTTTTGATGTGATCTTTTATGATTTACATACTTTCACTTCTCTGGAAAACAATTGAGTCAAAGGGACGTATTGTGCCAGCGTGTTAGACAGGTTGTATCATTTCCTTGGAACTGTTGGCTCTGATAACTGCGAAAAATGAAGTGGGGAAAGAAATCTGAGTGAAACTGCTATAGTATCATTATCCCATCATCTGTGTCTACCAAAGCACTTAACTCACAAATTTTAGTATTTTTATGTTTTTTTATTTTTTTATTTGAATGCACAATAGGCTTTTCAGAAACTGCTGATCCTAGTGGTGGTTGTGTGGGATTTTCCCACACAACCACCACTAGGATTTACAGAGAATGATACTAAAAGAAATTAACGAAAATATCCTAGAAAAACAGACTCTTTCCTTGTGAGCATTGAGAGGGGAATCCCCAGATTTTTACCAGCTGATTAGAATGTAACAGTAAATAAATAACCACACCTTCCAACCAAGGTTTGCAGAAGAGCACCTCTGAATGCACAAGAAACATACAGCCGCAGGAAGACCACTCCGGCTGCTGCTGTCAGATAACAACAGGAAACTGAGGCTATTGGCACAGTTCTCCACAAATGGGCAGTAAAATGATTATGGAGGATTATCTCTTATGATTTTGGGTTGTTTTTATTATTTTTTATATTGTTTACGTGGATGATTTCTTGAAAGCTTGTCTGTAAATCAGGTTTTCCTGTAGGCACATGGAAACACATGACAACACATGACAACAAAAAACATGACAACAAAAAATGACAATGAAAGTTAAATAAAAGAATCCATCCTGCCTCGTATCAACAGGACCATGTAACAAATCTCCAATCATCTCAAACTGGTTCGTTGAACAGTGTGGAGCAGGGAAATTATTTTACTGCTATTGTTAAATAATTGTCATCATTACCATTGCATTAATAATATAATCTGGAGTTTATATTGCATTCAGGGGTTAAACAGTGTCTCTTTCAGAAAGACTGAGTTGCAGGCTGACAGGAAGTTGTATGCAGAAGTGAAAGCAGGAAGTTATTTTGAGCAGCAGGCTAAGACGAGGCTTTAACAATGTAACAGATAGCTTTAAGAAGGCTTTAAGGTTTTATGCATACAGGTATTAAATTAACTTTGTATTCCAGGTGCAGTTATAACTATTTTATACATATTGCATATCTGTGCTTATTTGAGTTGATGTTCAGGTTCTTTAAAGGTCTTAAGCTTCATCTAGTGAGAGTGTCTAGATGATCCATGCTGAGGGAAAACTAGAACATAGAAGGAATTGCAATACATGCTTACAAAACACTTATATATCAGATCATTTTATATTAAGCTTTTAAGTAGAGGTTCTTGATTAAAACATTTATTTAGTAGAAGACATACACATAGTCTCAGTGAGCCTCTGGTCTGGTAAAAGGTCAGAAGTGCAACAGGTGAAGAGGTGACACAAAGAGCATGTGAGGTCGTGACACACACACACATAGAGTTAAATTTATTTAGAGGAGAGATTACTCATGTCTGGTTGTAACTGCAAAATTGTCTCGGTAAAAGAGGAACCGTTCCTTGTTGTCTCGGCAAGAAAGAGGAACAAGACAAGAACTGAAAGGTAGACAGGAAGGGCTAGCCATGAAAATAGAAGATGATTTTCTAGGTGAAAAGTCATGATGATGTTGATCTGATCTATGTATAAAATGTACCGGTGACGCATGAAGGGGCGTCAGTAAACAAACCCTGATGCTATAAAATATCTGTTCATGCTTTGATTAAGTCGAGGACTACTGGCTGTCTGCGTACAGAGTGTCTTCCCACACGTGTGTTCATTAAAATCATTGTTGGACCAAGATCCTCCAGACCATGGGTGGTTTGTACTCTCCTTCCTCAACTTTGAATCTTAACATTTGGGGGCTTCGTCCGGTGGTTGAGGAGGGAGAATTGGAGGTTTAGATGGAGAAATTTGGTGGTCTCTGAGGTGGTCTGACGGGCAGACATGAATTCCAGTGGTCGAAGTGAGTGGGCATAAGCCGGCTTATCCAAAAGGTAAGGCACTACCTGTTGAATTATTTCCAAAGTGTGCCAAATTGGACATGATAAAATTTAAGTCTACTCACTGAAGTTACTGGTGGATGTCTGTTTTGATTTTGATGAAAATCTCATGAGTTGATGCAGTTAGAGTTCTGCTAGGAAGAAATGAAAGTAGTTAAGAGTCTGATAAGAAAAGTTTAAATACTGGGTTGAAGTCCCAAAGAAATTGAGTTAGAGTCTCAAGTAGTTTGGTAGGGTATTTGGTCATTTTGTGGGTTAAAGTCCCGGTTGGTCATTAGGTCAGACCTTTGTGGGTCAATTTGTGGGTTAGAGTCCCCATTGTCCATCAGGGTCGATCTGCCTCAGTTATACACTTGTTTTGGGTGTTGATTGTTGTTTCAAAATACTATAAATTATTCTAGAACGGCAGTTCGAGTCTGCTAGGAAGCGCAGAGCCCGGAGGTTACGCTCCCTCCTTGTCGTGGACGCGCGACATTGACCTGTCGGCGAACAGGGTTAGTTCAGTTTGGCTTAACTGTGGGGTACAGGGCATCCTGGAATTAAGCTAGGAGTTAGAGTCTCCTTACCGTTTGGAACGGTACCTGTGCTTTTTTGGTCAGAAGAAGTTGGACTTCGGGCGTGTAACTTTACCTAAAACTTCAAAGTTTGGGTTGGTTGACGCTTTTAAATTGAGTTAGGGATTTTAGAAATGAGGCCAGAAACAGTTAAAGTCTTGATACTGGTTAATTGGTCGCAAAAAACTCAGGGAGTTTATCCGCTGGGCGGTTATTTTAAATTTGTCTAAAATTGTGTAGGCGCTAAAGCTGGCAGATCTGACAGTGGTTGTAAATATAAGACGTCGTTGTAAAATAGAATAAGAAAATTTGGTGTGAGAGATCTCTGTGTGTCGAGTCAGTAATGCACTGACTGCCTGCTGCCATTTTTAGATGGAGAGTGTGTGTGCATGCAAATGAGGCAGCTGATGCAGAGCGCATGAGAGGACTATGCTTTCGGTTTTGTGTGATTATTCAGCCCTATAACTATTGTTTGCAAATGTGGATAAATGTCTGCGATTAGAATGCTGGCTTAGTATATAATAACATTGTAAATATATGAATGGTGACAGCGTTTCAAAGTAGAATATAAGAATTGTTTGTGTTTAAAACCAACGTTTAGGTAAGAAGATTTAAGGTGGATTTGAAGGCATAAACAAAAAATAAAAGGGTTACAGTCTGCAAGGGTTGTTAATTCATGAGCTGACTGGATGCAGAGTAAGTGGAGTGGTCATCCTGAGAGGATTGAATGATGCTCTAACTCTGTGGTCAAGTCAGACATAGGTTTTAAGCAACCATGAGCCACTAATAAGCGTGACAGATTAATGAATATGTGTAAATTGAACTTGTTAAATAGCCTTAATAGAAGTAACTCAATGAACACGCAATGAAGTGGACTTTTTAGGGGTAGTTTACCATTGATACCAGAAAAAGCAACTTAATTAGTAGTTCAATAACAAATTTTAAAGATAACCTTTGTTATTTGATAAGAGAGAGAAAAATTCAGGTTACATATATTAAATAAATAAGGGAATGTTAATCTCTGCGTCATTCCACACTGAAATTTCAATTGTAGGGGATCATTTGGAGGTGAATTGTGTAGGACACGGGGAGACAGAAGAATCTCCCCATGAGTTTTCGGTGTGCATAGAAATTGAGGAGGCTGAACTGGAAGCCTGCCTGGGTCGTTGTTTTTGTTTATTTGAGGGTCTGCTGGAAATTTGTGAGAACGACCACCTTGATATGTGGGAGCCTTCTCGGGCAGTGATTTTTTGTTAAACATGTGGCAGGTTGTGCAAAATGGAGAAAGCTTTGACATGATGAATAAAGGTGTGAGAGGTATTTCTTTGGTGATGTAAAGTAGGAGGTTTTAAAGTTTGAAAGTGTTTTTAATTTGAGAGAGGCATGAGTGATGTTATAAGAGTTTGAGTTTCTTTTTCTTTCAGTTTAAAACACATAAGTACATACACTTGGTACACCTGTTTACTCTTTGACTTTATTAAAACAGACGGTGTATTTGAGTTTGAATTCCAGTAATTGTATGTTGATATGGTAATTTAGTTTTATGTTAGGTGAAGGAGATGTCCATCTCTGCGTCTTGCAGGATTGAAAGTGAAAGTTGAAGGTTGTGATGTGAATGCTGTGAGTACTCGATTTGAATGATTTTGTGTGAGGTGTACAAAAATACTAAATAATAATAACACTATGAAAGTTGATAGTAGAGTGAGTGCAAGGTGGTGCGTGAACAGAGGAAGTCTGAGAGAGAAGTGTGTGCGTAGGCAAAATGCAGAGTGTGTGCGTGAAATAAGGGAGTATTGTTTTTACATCAAGGTTTAGTAGAACTAAAGTAGAACGTCACAAACAAACAAAAGAAGGTAAAATGAAGAGAGAAAATAACTGACAATTACATTAATGAATAGAAAACACACATACACAAAGTGCCATATGTGAAATTATTCTAGGAAGGAGTCAGAAGTGAGATAGTTTAATATAAGATGCAATGAAGGAAGCAGCTTACACTCCTTTAATTTCCAGAGCCAGTGTGTTCCCTCCCCTGCCCACTTGGGCCCCGTATCAGGCGAGTATGGAAGGCTGGATAGCCCATGACGGGTAAGATCCCACCTCGAAACCCTGGGACAACCTAAGGCAGGCACAGTCACGATTACTCGGCTTCAGTAAGAAGACGGGACCTGACGGGTAAGGCCACTGGGCTGAGGCAGAGGGGGTAAGTGGCAAGTGGAGCCCTACCTTCTGGCTGAGGACAAGGAATGCTGCTATTTAAGGTAGGAAATCAGAATTTGGGTTAGTAAATTTGGGGAGGAGAAAATTGACTGTTTAAAGGCAAAATTATGAAGGAGTCTGACACACTGCAAAAGCACCATATGCAAATTCACACACACAAACAGAAAATGCATTAAACTTATAAAGACAAGACAAGCTCATGGAGTTCAATGCATAGACACTGATTAAACCTGGCTAAGAACACAAACATATGCAATGAAGAACAGCTTGCTATTTTGTATGAATGATACAATGGTGTGAATGTTTAATAAAATACATTTGAGTTTGTAATTGAGGAATAGAATAAGCCATATGACAAAGGGAGTTATGAAAACAAAAAAGGGATTAAAGTAGTTTTAAAAAGAGTGACTTAGGAGTGCTCTCGTACTGAGTGATCAAAACCAGTGATAACTGTAGAAAGAAATAACATAATTTAATGAGTTGGTGATGTTTAAACATATGTTTCTGTTGTTACAGCTTTTTGAGAGTATGCAGTATGCAAATTAGTTGGAGTGAGTGGTGACGTAGGAGCTTCCTGTGTGTGTGTGACTGAGGAAGTGACTTTCAGACGAGGAAGCATGGCAGACAAGAGAAGTATAGATTTGGGTAGGAAATAGTTTATAGTTTAGTGATTATACGTTGTCGAAAGGGGGTGATTTTTGTTTGCAAATTGTGTGGTTTTAATGAGACTTTCGGTGTATTGAGGAGGTGAAATTATGTGATTGGTGTTTTTGTTTTTAATAGAGGGAGTTTTAGGAAACATGGACATGTCTGGGAGGGGCCCATTATTTTGTAACAGTGCACTTAAAGAAAACCTGTCAGGTGATTTTGTTTTGTTTTTATGAGCTAACAGTCAGCTCTATTTTTTCATTTCTGTTTTAAGCAGGCCTGCAACAGTGAATAACGGCGCTGAAAATTCTCGGGAAGAGCAAATATAAGGCGGCTTTCCAGATTACAATTGGCTGAGGAGAAAGCTACCTGGGGACTGATCAAGGTCGTAAGTCCCTGTAAAAAGGATTTTATGCGAGTCAATCCAGTCCAAAAGCATAAGGAAATATTTCCCTATGGAAAATAAAAAATGACTGAGCTTATTTTGCTGAGGGTGGAGAATCTGACGCGGGAAGCTCCACTATCAGCAAATACATGGTGTGACTGCATGTGAGTGAATGTGTGACTGCATGTGAGTGAATGTGTGAATAAATGTGGACAGACAATTTGTTTTTACCAGAGAAAATTTGTTGACTGGGGTTAGATTATGGGATTATAGTATATTGTTGGGAGAATGCCAAATGCTAAAGGGGAAATATTTTTTGATGTAACTCAGTTATCATTAATTGAAGAAACACATGACTGATAACTGTTCTGTTTTAAGTTTATTTTTATGACATAGATTGGATCATGAGTGGGGAAACTGAGCATTTTAAGTTTTGTATAGTATCTTGACACATGAAATGTATCAAGATAAAGGGGGGTTTAGGGTTTAATAATTTAATTGTTTAATAATTTAGGATCATTTCAGGACCTTTTGGGTTTTTGATCATTTGGATATGGTAAAACTGAAACTGTTATTTTTAAGTTAAGGTTAAAGGATTAAAGTGAACTTGTCACGGTTTGCAGGCCAAGCCGTGTGGAGTTGTAGAAAAGGACCCAAAAGGCGGCAGCTCTGGTGTAGGTGAATATTTATTTACAACGGTGGGCACAAAACAGCACTGGTGGAAAAACAAGAAACCGGAAACCTAAACTGGGTAAGCTAATAACACAAACCAGAAACAAGGATGCAGGGAGGTCCGGGGAAATACACAAGAGACGCAGGGAGACCGAGGGGAAACAACACAGACGAACCAGCAACTACCATAATAGAAGACACAACTTAAATACACCCAGAGAACACAGGGAGATTACACACAGGTGGGGAACACAGGTGACACTGATAAACATAACGAGACAGGGCAGGAGTGAACACAACATTACGCATACTGACGAGAGACTGTCAAAGTAAAACAGGAAGTACACAGAGGTTCAGACAGGAGGAGAGAAAGCACGGGGAGAACACAGACATAACAGGCTGGGGAAAACATGGAATAAACACAAAGAGAGACGAGAGCTCATGAATAGACAGAGGGGCACAAGGGGGTAAGAGTCACAAAGGGAAAAACACTTAGGGAACACCACAAGAGGACACCTCAGAAAACCTGGCCTAAATAAGGAGCGAAAATACAAGGAACCAAGAATACTGGGCCAACATGGCCCAGGACCAAGACAGAACTGAATCCTGTTTAGAAGATACAATGCCGGTTTTTCAAAGCTGTGAATAAGTCTTAGAGGGAAAATTAGTGAGGGTTGAAGGAGTAGAACAGCTTTGATTTCTTTTTGATTTCTAGAAGTAGTGGTTATAATGTAGGCGTACACATACAGATATTACATAGGAGGTATTTTTAGGATAAAGGGGAGAGCTTGTAAATAGAAATGATTTTATACATATTGCATTTTTTGATATGAGTTATTGAAGTTATTGAAGGATTGCACACGCTTACAGACACAGAGTTAAGAAACACACATGACAGTATTGATTCCAGGCAAAAGGCCTTAAATTCATTTAGCTTTTGACTGAACTTAAAAGAAGGACCAAAGAGGAAGGAAAGCATATATTTTGGTTAAGTCTGATAAACTAGAATTAGGAGGTATTGTTACAGTAAAGGAGCAAAATGAAATAAAAAGCCTATACCAAAAACGGGTTATAACATAGGAAATGTGAGGTTTTAAAATGAAGTTAGTGTTAACACATAGGAGTTGTTTCAAGGCAGCATTTAGCTATGATGAAATGTATACAGGAGTAATTGCTAATATGCTTAAACTTAATTGATTAAAGTGGTTGTTTTCTTTTGGAGTAGAGGAACTTGCAGCAGCGACAATTTGTGCACAGGATGTTGATGATCAGATAAGGGAAAAATAGAGCGAGCAACCGGACGTGAAAGCAGGGCTTAAAGAGTTTTAAAGTGATGAGGAACGTTGAAGAATATATATACATATAAGTCAATAAGTTAAGAAGATAATTAGGATCAGGCTTTTGATTAAAGAGTCCCAGAAAGGATAAGTTAGGGAGATGCAAGAAAAGGTGTTTTGTTTCCTTTACAGAAGATCTCGGCGACCACAGGAGGGGCGAGGATCCTGGAGATCTCGAGGTCCGAGACCACCAGAGAGGGTCTGAGCGAGGACACAATGTATTGCGACCTCTGGTGTTCCAGAGGTCGTGAGAGGGAGTGTGGAGCAGGGAAATTATTTTACTGCTATTGTTAAATAATTGTCATCATTACCATTGCATTAATAATATAATCTGGAGTTTATATTGCATTCAGGGGTTAAACAGTGTCTCTTTCAGAAAGACTGAGTTGCAGGCTGACAGGAAGTTGTATGCAGAAGTGAAAGCAGGAAGTTATTTTGAGCAGCAGGCTAAGACGAGGCTTTAACAATGTAACAGATAGCTTTAAGAAGGCTTTAAGGTTTTATGCATACAGGTATTAAATTAACTTTGTATTCCAGGTGCAGTTATAACTATTTTATACATATTGCATATCTGTGCTTATTTGAGTTGATGTTCAGGTTCTTTAAAGGTCTTAAGCTTCATCTAGTGAGAGTGTCTAGATGATCCATGCTGAGGGAAAACTAGAACATAGAAGGAATTGCAATACATGCTTACAAAACACTTATATATCAGATCATTTTATATTAAGCTTTTAAGTAGAGGTTCTTGATTAAAACATTTATTTAGTAGAAGACATACACATAGTCTCAGTGAGCCTCTGGTCTGGTAAAAGGTCAGAAGTGCAACAGGTGAAGAGGTGACACAAAGAGCATGTGAGGTCGTGACACACACACACATAGAGTTAAATTTATTTAGAGGAGAGATTACTCATGTCTGGTTGTAACTGCAAAATTGTCTCGGTAAAAGAGGAACCGTTCCTTGTTGTCTCGGCAAGAAAGAGGAACAAGACAAGAACTGAAAGGTAGACAGGAAGGGCTAGCCATGAAAATAGAAGATGATTTTCTAGGTGAAAAGTCATGATGATGTTGATCTGATCTATGTATAAAATGTACCGGTGACGCATGAAGGGGCGTCAGTAAACAAACCCTGATGCTATAAAATATCTGTTCATGCTTTGATTAAGTCGAGGACTACTGGCTGTCTGCGTACAGAGTGTCTTCCCACACGTGTGTTCATTAAAATCATTGTTGGACCAAGATCCTCCAGACCATGGGTGGTTTGTACTCTCCTTCCTCAACTTTGAATCTTAACATTAGGATGATTCGTTCACTGTGCTCAGATGACCTCCACAGTTACCAGGGCCCTGTTTCAGGAAGCCGGTTTAGAAAACTCAGAGTGAAAAACGATACGCAGGGTTGAGTAACCCCGAACTGTCCAACTCGGAATATTCGGTTTCAGAAAGGCTGATAACAATTAGTTCAGTCAACGCGGAGTTGCTACAACCCCAAGTTAAGCACGCGCACGAGGATACATAAAGCCCCGATCAGTGGAGCACAGATTAAGCGAGTCACCATGGAGACGGAGGGAAAGAAGGCGCGGTCGACGTATTTCACAGCGCTCGAGGCGGAAATTCTGATGGCAGCATATGCCGACAGCATGCACATCATGCAGAAAAAAAGTAACACAGCCGCAGCTGCAAAGGAAAGGGAGCATGCATGGCAAAACATAGCCGACAGAGTCAATGCGTGAGTGTTAATTTAAACATTGATCTAGGGATTTCCACCCATATAACACGTTATTTTATCATATGTCATTCTATTTATGTTATACATTTTATTTTGTGATGTGATGTGAGCGCAGGTGCAACCCAACAGGCCCCAAACGTTCCTGGCAGCAAGTAAAAATGAAATATAAAAATATAGTCCAAACAGGTAAGGTGTAATTGTATTATGAGCCATAGTGCTTGGTCTGTGTGTCCTATGTAAATCAATTGCAGTTAGAGGCTACAGTAATATACCACCTGTAAGCACATATTGAAATTATCTGAGCACATCACAAGTACACATTTGCCTACTCTGTATGCCCAAATGTGTGCCGTCACAGCCAACAGAAAAAAAGCGGAGGCCCGAAAAACAGGTGGGGGTCCTCCACCACCACCACCCACAGAGGCTGAGCAGTTGGCCCTCAGCCAAAACAGTGGGCGCCCTGTGGCTGAAGGCATCTCTGCGGGGACATCCTCTGTGGCAACAACCCCACAAGACACAAGTGCCTACATAAGGGGTAAATCCAAAACAATACATGGCGTGCATACATCCATTCTGCACAGTCACCTTGACCAAAATGAACTATGTCGTAGTGAAGTTACTGTCCTACTGACAGAGAATGACAGTCATCAAACAGTTAGGTGAATAAACAACACTGAGACACTTGGAAACTGTTAACGTGCTGCACGGGTGAGGGCCCAGGGAGAGACTCACACACACCGAGCTGCAGTGGTACGTCTTTATTATGAGCATAGCAGTGTCCTTTAATTTTGCATACATGCGTGTGTGTGTGTTAACCTCCCACAGGGTGAGCTCCCTGTTCCCAGAGACAGAGCGAGTAGTACATTCCGTACCTTTCCCAATAAGTGTAACATATGAACATATACCTCAATGCAACATAAAGCTCATAAAAGCGTTTCCACCCTGACACCTACTGATTTTGCCTTCCCTCAGTGTCGGTTGTCTCTGAGAGCATACTGACAATGAGGTGTATGGTGATTGGTATGTCTGGTAATTGCCATTTGCGCCCACATAAGTCATGAGTGACCTGTATGAACCCCATATTCTTCCAGTTGACGGTGATGGTGTACTGCATCTGGTGCAGCCCCCTGTTGAGCCAGACCGACATGCAGTTGTGAGTACTCGTAATACTCCACAGACTACATGTGTCAACAGTAGAACAGCAATGTTGTTAAATGTCTCCACCACAGGCACATGATGACGAAACAGTGACAGCTGCTACAGAGGAGGCCGCAACAGAGCCACACTATGAGGTATACAGTGTACAGTGGAAAATATAACAACTGACGACAATGTGGTACTATGATGACACCATGGACTTACTATGTCCCCGGCAGAGTGATGCTGGAAATGAAGAGGAAGAGGGTCCAGCCACTCCTACAACGAACCTTTCCACAGTGGGTTGTTCAGCACTGATTTACAACCAACCTAAGTAGGCATGTACTATGGATGCCAATGCTATGTCCCTTGTTGCAATAGCTCCCTGTGAAGCAGCTGTATAAGACATATCTGGCCAGGAAGATACAGAAGTGCGACATGGAAATGGTGCACCTCCAGCTGCAGATCCAAAAGTCGAAGCTGGAGATTGTACTGCTGGAACAACAGTTAAGGGTGGGTGGAGTGATCATAGATGGACGAATCATGTCAGTGTTTGTACAACATACTAATATACGCATTTATTCTTTGTGTACAGGACATACAGGGTGACCAATAAAGGCAGTTGACCACAGTATCTGTGTATTTGTCTTGTAACATGTTGGGTTGACGGGTCACAGGAAATGGTTGTGGCATATGGTGTCTCTGACTGCTCTTCCATCCTGTACGTTCGTGGGTGGGTCAGGATGTTCATCGTGTGGATCACTGCTGTTGTCTGGTTCAGCTGGACACTGTTCACCTCTAATCGTGGCAATGTTGTGTAGGATCACACATGCCACAATGATGTCACATGCCCTTTCTGGGGTGACCCTGAGTCCACGAAGGCACTGGAACCGGGCCTTGAGCATTGCGATGGTCATTTCAACTCTGGCCCGTGTCCTGCAATGGGCCAGATTATAACGCTGCTGTGGGCCCGGTTCAGGGTCAGGGTAAGGGGTGAGCAAATAGGGTAGACATGGGTACCCCCTATCACCAAGCAGGTGGCCAGTGAACTCTCCTAGGACAGAAGAATACATGTCAGTGCAAACGTCCCTGTGGCAATTGGTCTCTGTATATTTCACAGTTACTTCGACCCACCATGTCCAAATTTTGTGCTCAGTGTACATTCACAGAATATTTGTGAGTCATGTACAGAGCCTGGCCACTTGGCTTCCACATTTGTGATGATGTTGGCAGCATCACATATGATCTGCCCAGTGCAGAGAACACATATTAGCATCCATTACCATGATGCCATCACTTGTTGGTGTGAAATGCTACAGGGAATTATGTACCTGTACATTGATGCTGTGGACGGACTTCCTGTTCACATAGTCTCCTTCATTTGCTGAGGGTGCAATGATTGGGATGTGGGTGCCATCTATACAGCCAATCACGCCTGGGAACCCTGGAAATTTATGTACCATTTGAGTGGTAGTTCACGTATCACCACATCATGCATTGAGTTTTGTTCATCCTGATACCTGCAATTTTGTGGAATCCCTCTTTGATAAATCTTGTGGGTCTGTGACCGGGGAACACCACAAACGAGTGCAGGAGACGTTTCAGTGCAACTGTAACATTCCTGACTGCCCGACAGACGGTAGCCTTGGAAACGTGCTCAGCGTCACCGATATTGTACAGAAAGCTCCCGTTTGCAAAGAAACGGAGTGCGGTACAAAGAATATGTAATGGACTGAGCGCATGTCCACGATGTGTCACATGCGCAATATATGGCCTGAGGATGTTATCCAAATAACTTATTGATTGTGCTGAGACACGGTAACGTTCGCACAGGAAATCATCAGGTAATGATAAGATGTCCATACGCGCTCTGATCACTCTCTCCCGGCGGAGTGCTCTGCGGAGAATTTGGGCTTCAAGATCTACTGGCTCTTCAAGGAAGGGACACGCCATGTCTGACACTTCCTGCTGTCAGGTTTCCGACAAAGAGGCGGGGTCAGTCAGGGTTAGTTGTAGTAAACCTGCTAGGGGGCAGGTTAGCTTCACGGCGTGTGTCGTCATAGTGACTCACTGAGGCTTCAGCTGAACTCGCTTTGTGAAACCGAAAACCCAGAGTTTTCGTTAACTCAGGGTATACTTACTCAGTTTTTCCACTAAACCGGCTTCCTGAAACAGGGCCCGGTGTTCTGGGAATCCATCCTACCTGACAAACCATCCTACCCGTTGTTTCTACGCATGCGCACAACACGACATTCAGTGGCGAACCATCCTACCTATGTGAATATAAGCTACTAACATACTCTGATGGGTACGATTAAGTGCCAAACCGTCCTACCTTTGTGAATGTGACGTACAAGCATACTTTAACAGCTAAAATTAAGTGGCGAACCATCCTACCTCTGTGAATATGAGCTAGAAGCATAATTTTACAGCTAGAATTCAGTGGCAAACCATCTTACCTTTGTTAATAACAGCTAGACACATACTCTGACGGGTAAAATTATGTGCCAAACCATGCTACCTTTGTGAATGTGACCTACAAGCATTCTTTAACGGCTAAAATGAAGTGGCAAACCGTCTTGACTTTATAATTATGAGCTACAAGCATACTCTGATGGGCAAAGTTAAGTGGCAAACCCTCATACCTACTTACATTTGTGCTGGAATGACTCTGTGACAGCAGAAATGTGCATAAACTACTTACGGTAGGACGTTTTGCCAAAGTAGGACGTTTTGTCAGAACACCGGATCTTAATCCAGTAGAGCACCTTTGGGTGGAACAAGAGATTGTCATCACGCATGTGCAAACGATAAATCTGCAGCACCCGTGTGAAGCTCAATATGGACCAAAATGTGAGTGAGGAATGTTTCCAGCACCTTGTTGAATCCACCCAATAATTGGGATAATTAAGGCGTTTCTGAGGAAAACAGGGGTCCTAGTACTGGTGCGTGTACCTAAAGAAGTGGCCAGTGAGTGTATAATCAAATGAGAATCTAAAAGCAAATCTAAAGCATTTGCATTTACGATATGAACTGCAGCTTTATCTTGCTCTCCTGTTTCTCTTTCAAATCGTTTAAATCTACGTCTTCATTACTTTTGCTTTTGGGGCTTCGCACACAATAATTTTCCTGTTTTGCTATCGGACATCTTTGTCCTTGACTTTGATTTATCGTAAAAATACTGTAAATATTATTAGTTGGTACTCTGATTTGTGCCATGTGTTCCTGTTGTTTGAATTGTGATATATGGCAGCTTCACATGACAGCACTTGACTTTAAAAGCTTAATAAAAAATCAGCTAGCAACTAGCTCCAAAGCAAAAGTAGCAGTTTGTTATGGTCAATTTCTCAGATTTTACTCACTTGCTTAATTTAAGAACTTTTTGTGTTTTTTAAGTTAAAACACACACAAAAGAATTTTTCCCATGAACAATCAGCAAGTGTTTAAAAAAACTGATTACATTGAAGCATCATGTTTTGGATTTCATATGATTTTAAATATATATATATATATATATATAAAAGTGACTTCCAGATAACAGAAAGCCTTATAGAGATGTTCTATGGTTTAGTTCTCCAGCTTAAATGATTATTTAGGTAGCAGTTAAATGCTAGCTAACTCAAACGGCCTTACTCTCAGTGCTGAAAGAAAAGAAGAGTTTTTACAGTGAACTTTATGTCTCCAACTGAGCACACAATTTGTTCTTGGATTTAAGGATTTAAGACCTTCCACATCATTTCTTTGGATTGCCATGGGCTATAAGTCAGTCTTTGATGCGGCTGAAAGAGTCAAAAAGTGTATCAGCCCCCTCACAGTAGGTGCAGTAATCCAAGTTGACACTGCAGCCCTTTCAGAGAAGGTGACAGCATCTCTGTGGCTTGTTAAAGGCTGTGCGGAGGCTGACACCAGGGGAAAAGGAGATGCTGCAGTGGTAGGAATGCTGGGAGGACAGACGGCCCCCCAGATCAGCTGTAGCAGCTCTTCCAGAGTGAGCACATTCGACCAGACAGACTGTAAAGTCGTTAGCGTCCTGATAGCAGCAGAGCTGACAGAACTTTCCATCTACCGTTGACTTCTGAACTACAAGTTAAGCTCAACATTACTGAATAATGTTAACAGTATAGCTGAGGTTTGCAACCCCCCCCCCCAACAATACCCACCAGTATTTGTAGTGTTGCGTATACATGATGGTGCCACGCAGTGAGCATGTGTGTTACAATCTGGGCCCACATTTTTTAGCTTGTGCTTGTTTATTTCTTGGTAAATTGTCTCTATTAGAAAGAAGGTGGCAACCATCAGCAGATCATGTTGAAATTAAAGACAAACATGAAGCAGGTTGTAGACTTAAAACGAGCAACGCCCATCTCTGATGGTTTTTAGGTTTCTTTGTGGAAATTTATATATTAGAGATCAGTCATTGCACTGAATAAAAAACGCATTGTGTGTTCAGATATGACTGAGTTTAGACTGACAACAAACTTTCCAGGTCATGCTTCTCATGTCTCCTTCCATACTCATCTTCATATGTACTTCCTCAGAAGTGCACCCTGGTTTGGAAAGCAGTACCCCACAATTCAGATTTTCTTGGCTACCTGGCTAATGCGTACTGTCCAAAGAATAAGAATGGTTTTATTTTAAAAAACAAAAGACCAACCCATAATATATAATCAGTATGATTTGATACTGTTCTTTGCAAAGACAGGAACAAAAAAAAACCCAACATATTTTTAAATCCACCTTTCTAAAGTTCAGGTGTTTGATTGAGGTGAAATGTCCCTTTAATATCAGTACCAGTATGTACAATTTCAAATGTATCTATTTAACAGTCATCAGTAACAAAAAGCAGCCTGCAGCATCACCCACAATAAACCTGCAGTCATTTTCAAATTTATTAACGTGCTTAAATTAGTCTAAGACCTTTTTGTCATTTCTGATAGGTAGACTTTGTTATTTTCAGAAAAAGGTTATTATAGTGAACATACATGAGGTTATGTTATATATCATCAAGCAAGCACAGAGATCTCCATCTCATCCTACTGTGGTTATAAGACAGCCGTAGGCGTTTTACATCTTATTCTGAATGCGTTTTGGAAGAGTACGAGTTTATGGGGCCGTGTGTGTGCAGACGCAGTCACAGGTGTTAATGCCATGTGACTGAGGTCAAGACGGGTAAAGTGAGAGTGTTCAGCTGTCCACGTAGATCACTGTGAAAGAGCAGTATGTTGGGAATGGACCAGAGAACTGTGTAGAGTGATCCTAGCAACAAACTGTTAGAAACACAACTGTTACTCTGTGTGTGTGTCAGTCAGTTTTTATTAGGAAACAACATACACCTACTATTCCGAGTGTCACAGTGCTCCCAGCGCCATAAACGTCATGCCTTTTTTTGTTGTTGTTTGTCTTTGATAAATGGAGAGCTGCATTGTTTACATGTGATGGTATCGAGTACACCGTTGCTAAAGAATAAATATGTGCATGCAATTAGGTTTCATAATTTCCTGGACAAAGACAATTTTTGCATTTCTTCTTCTGCACACCACCACAGTGGACTTTTAAAATGAAGTGCAGTACACGAGCTGTATAAACAAGTTTTAATATGAATCATATTTGCTGCCTTATTTTATTTTTGATGATGTAGAACTCTCAAAAACTCCTGTATCAAATATGATTACCTGTTTAGGAATTACAGACATTTTTTGACAAACTAACATAATTTTAACATAATTAAATATTTATTATTTAATTATAAGGATAGTTTTTAAATACTCCTGTTTAATAATGCTTTGCGGTCACTGAAAGCCTGAAGTCTAGGACCCATGGACATCACCACATGCAGATGGTCTGCCAGGCCTTTAAGCTTTAAACCCCTTGAATTAAAGCTGAGAGTCTGCACGTCAGTCACATGTTTAATTAAAAATGCACGGTGGTGAACTATCCAATAATTTATGGACACAACTGTAGGGACCATTTATACATGGACGGGTAAACCTTTGCTCTTCAGTTACAACTTTTCATTTTGTATGTCACTTGCAACCAGTTGTTTCTGTGTGTGTTTGAAATCACCAGAACAATTTTCACCTTTGAAAACATGTTTATTCATTTTTTAAAGTGTATAGTATTGCTCCATTTGGCAACAGTGCAAAATCCAACATTTTAAAGTCCATCATAAATAAGAAACATACCATAAATAAATATCACCACATTTAACACAAACTTTAAAAAAAAGAAGAAGCTACAGTCACATAAAATTGCACAAATAGATGTAAGATATCTTAAGCAATCTTTCTATGTACATTTGGATCCACAGAATGGAGGCTAAAGTCTTGTGTGGTTTTGTGCACCTTTTGTCTTTAAAGTCTGTCCCTGCCTTGTATCGACTTCATCACAGCGTCTCTATAAGGCCATCACGACTCCAACTCTACGAGCGTCCGCACTTACACAGAAATTAAAACGCAAGGTTGTTTTAGATAAACAGAAAAGGTTCAACAAAAATCCTTCAAAATAAGGAAAAAAGGCAACTTCTCAGAAGTTTGGAAAGGTTAACACTGCACGACACGTGAAATGAACCCAGGTCCCATTTACTTTAGACATGCAGGTGAGATTCCCAAATCACCCACAACAGGTTCAGTGACATTATATTTGTGGTTAATCATACGGCATATATGATGAGGTAATAAAAAAGGGAATATGACAGCACCAAGTGTCAACAACATTACTGATTAGTGTCAAGTGTTGGCATACTGAAGCTAAACTAGACCTTTCTGCTTTGACTGAATTCCAGGATGATATCCACTTCCACATTTTTGGAAAAAACTGATCAAGAAGCAGGATTAAAAACAGTATAGATTTCTTTCATTGAGTGGTCAGCAGGTTTGCGAGCGATTAAAGCCTTTGTCACAAATGCAGTGTCAAATGCGGTCATGCTTATGGCAGTGAAGAAATATTTAGAAATGCAAAACGAAGGCCGCATTTCGAGATGCAACAGGAGAAACTCTACCCCTCTCATGCTTTAGACATTCTTTGTCATATCCACTGATGATATGCACATCACACATCTAAATAAATATATTAAAAACACTCTGAAGTAGGCATAGGTCGGATCTCCTTTCCTCCCTAAGCATATTTAAAACAGAATATATATTAGCATTTATACATTTTTATAAATACATATACTTTATCATCTCTGTTTTATATCTTTAAAAAAAGAAAAAAAGAAAATGGATCCAAACTCATTTACAGTTTTGAGGGCCTAGCTTTTCTATGCTGTTGGTGTCCATGCGCTCTTGCAGTGAGGGTTTACAACATTGCCTGTTACTGCCACCTAGTGTGGCAAAGCAGCACTACAATATATATATTTTTTCCTATCTTGTTGGTGCCAGTACATAAACATGCATGGTACAACCAGTAAAAATCTACATTCCAAAATAAATCATTCAGCTTTTCTCTCTCTCTCTTTTGTTTTTTTTAAATACATTATTGCAAAACCTCTGGGTGTCAAAGAAAAACCTTGCAGCGAGACCGCAACATCAAACCAAATACATTTACATCACATACGACAGAATTAAGGGGCCACCGTGTTTTTAGGTGTGTCAAACACCAGAGCGGTGGGAAATTTTTTTATTTTTATTTATTTATTTATTTTTAAAAGTGGAGCTTTGAAGAACGATTGGTCAATGTTCACATATGGGAGGGAGCCGGTATCTTTATGGCTATACAGTGGAGGTACTAAGGCCAGATATAGTGTAGTCCAGAATTAAGGGGAATATTGAAAACAGCCAGATTGTTAGAGGAAATTTAGAACATGCAATGCAGTAAGCCCAGTTTTTGTTCATTCAACCTCAAATTAATATAATCAATGAGGCTAAGAATGTATCTGAAGCTGCAAATGCACAAAACTGAAAGTTTTGTTGATTTTTTAAAAGGACTTTTTGTTGATATAATAAAAAATTTACTTGTGAAATACTGTACATTACAGTTTCCTATAATCAGTGAAAACAACATAGATCTTTAAATCCATTACCAGCATGTTTGTTTGTATTTTAATTCTGGTGCACTAATCTTCACCAAAACTGCCACTAATTCTGAAGCACACTACACCGAGGCCTCAGCCCATCTGTTCCCCTCGCCTCCACACATTTACCTGTCCAACCACCAGCGCTCTTCCTCCTCATCTTCTTTGTTTCAAACAGAGCAGTTGCGTCTCTTCCCAGAGCCAGTCTGGGCTGTAGCAGCAGAGGCTGAGGTCAGCCAAACAATGACCCCGTGTCAAAGGCTGGTGGAAGAAACCGAGAGGGTGGGCGAGGAAGGTGGCGGGAAGTTCAGGAGCTCCAGCACAGCCACACCCACGCTGCTGCGCCGTGTGAACATGCAGGAGGCTGCGACCCATTTATTGCTGCGTGGGTTGTACTTTTCAATGGAGTTGAGACTGGAGCTGCCATCATTGCCTCCCACTGCGTATAACCAGCCATCCATTGCCACCAGGTCATGAGTGCTCCTGGAAGGGAAAAAGACTATTTAAATGTGTAAGTTCTCACATATATTTAATATGATGTGTGCAAGTCGCTACTGCTGAAACGGACAAAGAAACAAATAGCAAATTCATGTGGTCTGAAACCACAGCTAAAAGCTGCAGTGTTCAAAGAGAAGAGAAGCAATTGGGACACCCAATGACCAGTGTACTGGCTTAGCCTTTGGATGAAACTGTCAATTTTGGGGACTTGTGGTGTTGCCAATTTTCTCTCCATCGTTTCTTTTTAAAAGTAAAATAGAAGGATAATGAAAATGAATCAGCGTCAGACAATGTCCAATAGTTATCAGATGAAATTTGGCATCTAGCATTTCTCATTTGCTCTCCACACAGACATGCAACCAAAGCCTCCTCAAAGGCCATTAGTCAATGCCACTCAAATTTTAAGATAAAAGTGGAAACCAGAAAGTTTCTGCTGTCTCTTACCTATAGATGTTATATAATCATATACACAAGCTGTTTACAGAGCTTTTCACACGACTCTGTGCAGTCCTATGGTTAAGCACTCCCTTACTGCTTCCACAGGAAATAAGCTAAGCAGCAGCCAGGTGCTGATGATGAATTGCACTTTGATCATCAGCAAGTTTGCGCACCTCTATAAAAGCAGCAACGTTTGGCAGTTTGCTGCCTGAAGCATTCAGGTGTTTGTTAACACATTGCCACAATTGCCCAAGTGAAGATGTCCCAGCAAATTCACATAAAAGTCAGGCCGTGAAAAAAAAAAAATAAAAAATACAAGAACTTTGTCTCAGATGCTGCAGGCCTCAGCATGTTAAATGTTAAAGTTTATGACAGTAAAATTTAAAAATGTGAACACGTGCGGCTTGTTTGGAACGATTTTCTATAAAAAGAACCAGGTGACATGGCTTTGGTTTGCAAAGACGAACCTAAACAAACTACAAGACTTCAGGAACAATGAACTTTGGACAGACAAAATTACTGCCGTAAACACGGTATATCCATTCAAACATCTCACGCCACAGTCAAGCATGGTAGTGGAGGGGTGGTGATTGGGGCTCGTTTTGCAACCACAGGACCTGGACACCTTGCAGTTATTGAGTCAAACATGAACTTTTACAAAAAAAACTACAAGAGGGTTTCAAAAACCACACAGGACTGTCGCTACCAAAAACCTTAATGTAACATAATGTGTATATGAGCCTGTTGCAGTGCTTGGGTAACACAACTCTGTTTAATATTTAGCTTTGGGGATTAAAGCAACCTGACATGGCACAGACCTTTAAAAAGCAGTACTTTTTGAACATCTATACTTAATTCTTAATCAAAGCAAATGATCGGTGTAAAAAATAAATAATTTAAAAAAGAAACATTTTCTGCGCTTAAAGAGGACTTGGAACAAATTTGGTTTTAATGTTCATTTCAAATATCCCCGTCGTGACCGTAACACAATGAGATGATTTTGGACAAGACTATTATTCTACAATGTCTCCCACACCAGCACACGTTAGAAGTGGCTATAGCGTGTGACACATTAGTAGCCAGTACAGTGTGATTGTTTTGGACTGTGGAAATGGAGCCTCTCAGCAACTGGATAAGAAAAGAACTCCAAGGCACACAGCTGATTAATGCCATGGGTTATTCATGGAGCTGCACAGTCAACTGTTGTCAGGTTTTTCTGCTCCTACAACACAATGACTCATACATAACCAAGTGTGCGTGTGCGGATGCATAAGTGTGTCTGCCCTGGGAAAGAGCAAATCTGCCGATGCTATCACAAATCCTCAACAGCTACATCTCCAAATCTTCCTCCCTGCTGCAGATCCTGTGACAATACAATGCTGCGAGCGTGCGTGCACGTATGCCTTTGTTGATAATCACTTGCAAGATGAGTTTCAGCTTTCATCTTCTAAGAAAATTAAAACATAAAAACTCTGTTGTGGAAAATAGGCCACTTGATGTTTATGCCTTAAGAAGGTTTTGGCAGCACAAGGGGAAAAAAAATCCTCCAAATGCCCCGACACCCGAGCCTTTTGCACACAGCGAACTAATTGCAGCCGAGATACTATTCTGACAAGCTACATACAGACAGAGCTACAGATATTTTTTCAGCTTTTCAAAGAAGATGGTTTTATCTCTTTATTTAGGTTAGAGTAAAACTGAGGCTTGGCCTGTGGTGCTTCTCAAATCCTTTCAGCAAGGTGTCGTGCTTGTTAGAAGCACAAAAATAAGGATAAAAGCTGGACAGCGCTAAAAAAACCAAAACAAAAAAAACCCACAGAGGCTGTTTCCATATTCTTCACTCCCAGCTGAAGTTATGCAGGCGTAAAGGGAGAACTGGGTCATCCTGCTGGCTCAGTTGGCTAAAGGTGTGTTTAATTTATTACCTAGAATTCATCCCAGATTTTTTTCTCATCTCTTCTCTTTCTGCCTCTTACGGTGCAGCATAATGTAAAAAAAACAAACCATAACCTCTGTTCTCTTTGTAAATGTGGCTAACCTGCGTATATTCATGGCGGCAACTCCTTCCCAGGTGTTGGTCTTGGGGTTGAAGCGCTCCACTGAGTTCAGGCAGCTGGTGCCATCATTGCCTCCTGCGACGTAAAGCATGCCGTCGAGCACGGCCACCCCGGCACTGCTGCGTCGACTCAACATGTTGGCGATGGCGGTCCACGTGTTGCTCTATTCAGCCAATCAAGAGACCGAGCACATATTCACACAGCAGATTCATTTGTACCGTTTCACTCTGTCTACAGCATCCAGTCTAGGTAAACCTGGCAACAGACGAGTTTTTCTAATGATAAATTTAACAGCTGTATACCTGGGGGTCATATTTCTCCACTGTTGCGAGATGTGAGGAGCTGTCATAACCTCCCACCGCATACAAGCTGCCATCTGGAGGGGAAAAGGGAGTAAATACTGAGAATGTAAATATTAGCGGTCGCATACCGAGATGGCAACTCCCTCTTGATGTGAGTTATTAAAATACAAACAGTGAAAAGTAAATACAGGAGCACAGCTTGGTTTTTTTTGCCAGTACCTACCCAGAGTTGCTACTCGAACATATCTCCTACGAGTGCTCATAGCAGCGATTGAGGTCCATGTGCTGGTCAGAGGGTCGTACCTCTCCGCACTAAAAGAAGAGGTGAAAAAAGACAGATGCTCACGTGTATTTAATTCAGCTTAAAATGATCAGTAATCATCAGCATAATAACAGGCTGTGCATACCTATTGAGACAGGAAGCTCCATCATAACCCCCCGCAGCGTACAGCAGGCCATGCAGGACAGCTACGCCTAGACAGCTCCGTCGTGTTCCCATGGAAACCTCAGGTTGCCAGGAGTTAGTGATAGGGTCATAGGACTCCACGGTTGCAAGGTCAGAGGTGCCGTCATAGCTAAAGAGAGCGACACGGATATAAATGAATGCACAACTTTGCAACAAACGGTGAACATACAAGATAAAAAGTTGCTTTGCATGGAAGAAAGCTCTCACCAGCTTATCGAGCAAATGCAAATTATCCACAAATTCTGCTTCCCCTCAAATCACACAATGTAATGTTTGAGTAACAAATAACTTTTTAGGGTCAAACGCTGCGATTATTATCACCTACCCTCCAACAGCGTATAGTCTGTTCCCAATTGCTGCCACGCCCACCCGTGCCCGCCGAGTGGACATGGACGCCACCATGTGCCAACGGTCTGTTCTGGTGTCGTACGCCTCGCAGTCTCCGTGGATAGCAAACAAGCTGCCACCACCTGGGAAAGAACAAACATACACTAAAAAAAATGAGGAAAAATGCTTTGAGCAAAAACGCAAATGTCATCAGGAGGATGGTGACATGAGAAAACGAGGACTTCAACTTCGGGTTTTTAAAAGGAGTGAAAATGAAATGTGTTTACAGTCATTTCAAACAGCAACGCTAGAAGTTAAAAATGAGGGAGGAGAAATATTAGAGCCTCACAGCCTCCAATCATAGTGGGTGTAAAGGTCAGATTGTTCATTTTGGAAACAGTCGATGGAGACACATCTGACGTGTGTGTGTGAGTGTGTGTGTACACAGGCGCACTATTCAAGTTCCAACATGCAGTTCACACAGAATAAAAAAATGCTGGCATTTGTAAAAATCATGAGTGACTGGTGAGCTAGAGATGTGTGTGGTCCAAGTGTACCCTAATGGGTACCTTCAGATGCACACTGACCAACGGCGAAGAGCACAGGGCTGGCGCCTTCACAGCGTCGTGGGCGCGTCCGGCTGTTGCTTAAGACACCCCTCTGCTCCGGCATCAGGTGATACTTTAGGGCCTCGATTAGCAGGTCTTTGCACTCCGAGTGGTGACGCACCAGCAGCTCCGTGTCTACGTTGCTCATCAGAAAGTCTCGCCTCAACAATGGCAGCCGCACGCACTTCATCAGCTAGCGAAGACAGTGGGAGAGTGGGTGATGAGCGGGTGGCGCTACATAGAGTTAAACAACAAAAAGGGGAATGGTTTCCATGTTACCCACCCCAAACGACTTACCCAAGGTACATGTTGCCTGCGTCCATCTATATCATGTTTTACCCAACTCAACACGGCTCGGTACACTTCTTCCTCAGATGGCACATTGAGATTGTCACTGGAGATCAAATCTAGGACCTGGATCGCAAAGACAAAGCATATAGGAAGAGTGAAATTATACTATCGCTTACAACTTTATATTATTCTTTTATTTTTTATTTTTTTTTAAATCATAGTGTATCAACTTGGACCGTTGAAAAGCATTTGCAGAATACTTTCTTGTGGTTGTAGAAATCGGCACACAGGAAGTAATTTGCATGGGTCACAGACCGTGTTAGTTCCTGTATATAGTGACTTCAGCTGAAGTCTTGCATCTCCTTTTGTTTTGCTTGATTTGTTGTCTCAATTCAAAATGAAAAAAAGGATGACTCAATAAAGCACGACTCTGACATCGTGCACACTTCGCTTGTGCATTATATTACAGCCTGTGTGTGTGCACGTGAGCCGTGATACAGTTTAAGTAATAGTTTAAGCTACCACTTCTTCAATTGTGCATCTGTGGCACAACGAATGCTGGACTCTGAGTGGCTGGCTGGCAGTGTTCCCAGCCCAAGCCTAAGCTGGCAGGGCTGGGTGGGACCAAGGAAGCCAGCTGCTGCTGCTGCTGTCTTGCCTGGCCAGATCAGAGCAAAACCCTCCCAGGAACAGCCTCCTCTAATCCAGAGTCACACACAGAAATACTGCTGATGCCACTGCCCCACCCTGCAGTCCCTCCTACCACTGCATGCACATAGTGCATCAAATTAACTCCAGAATGTGTGGGTGCATATGGAGAAAAACGCCTTTACTGCCTTTTCATAGCATGGCAGCACGATTGAGGGACATATGAGCGCCACTGTGTCAAAGTACTCATGTCTTCATAAGCTAAACGCAGTAATTAGGAGGAATCTGTCGACTGTTGTCTTCAAAATGTCACGCATACGACTCTACATCACCAAATTTGGCAAGTCACAATCCTGTCGTGCCTTGCCACTTCCTCCAGAGAACATCAGAAGAAATATGGGGCATATTTCACAGCTCTGTGAGCTTGGAGTCCTGTAGAGCAGCCAGTACATAAATCCTGATCTGGTGCAGATTTATGACAGTCACAGAACAGCTGCAGACACGACAGTGGAGTAAGCCAAGAGAAAGAGAGAGACAGAAGAACAGGAATGAAGAAAATGGCCTATTTTTAATCTGCTTTTATGCAGCTTAAGTTTCAGTGTTTTAATGGACTGTGCCCACACACTGCAGATTCAGTCTCTGGGCTTTGAAGGCCAGATACAGAGGGATGCTTAGTGTGTTACTCTGGTGGAACAACATCGCTTTAGGACTGTGGGAATTGTTATTTAAAGAGTGAGAAAATAACAGGAAAGGGATGGTAGTAGCAGTTTGTTAATTTTCTTCAACTTCCTTTTAATTTGCTGTTACCTTCTTAAACATTTCATCTAAGAGAATATATATTTTCTCAATTCTTTAGATGTTACAGTGAGCCCCTGCCTGAAACAAAAACATGATGTGCCTCTGTGGGCTTTTAGAAGCTGTCTGATATCATGAACACCAATTTTTAAAAAAAACCACGAATTGCTCTAAAAGTTTAAAAATAAAAACATGTAAACTTTGTACTCAGGTAGGTGTGTTTAAACTGCAGGAAACAGGAAGTTTAAATAACCCAACAGCAGCACTACTTTATTCTTTAGCATGCCAGGAATAGACTAATACCAACACATAAATGTCAAATACAATATGCCAGGATGTCCCGCTGGATTTTGTATCACTTTGCAGTAAGAAGCTAGCGTATGTTTCTGCCTTTTCTGCTACAATTTTGGGCAACAACTTTTTAAAAAATATTTTCACTCCTTCGGGATCTACTCCAAAAAGGACTTTGCAGTTCTTGTTAGCCAAACATTGCCCTCTTCACAGGTAACTGATAGCAGTGTTTGGCTGCTGAGCAGCTCATTTGACCAGGGTTATATTCTTTCCCAAGGCCCAGCATTCCTTACATCGCTCTAAAATAATAAATGGGTACACCTACAAGATGCATTTCTCTTAAAACGTTGGTTAAAACAAGCAAAAGAAAATTGAACCAAAATAGAAACCATTATTGTTACGTCAGAGGAGCAAACACTGCTGTTAGCTCTCTAAACAGCACAGCAGCTGTGGAAATGTCACTGGCTTTGCCTAATTACCACTTCCCAGACAGGAACCAGAGTGCTGCCACCGCTGAGCCCTGCTAATGAATAAGTGATAGTTTGGCTTAGCCGACTTGCCAGATGACAAAACTGCAGAAGACAGTGAAAACAGGCAGGAGAAAAAGTTTCTCTAGTGAATGTCAAAAGCACACAACTTCCCCGTGGCATGTTGATGCGGTTTAAAAAAGAAAAAGCTGTGCTTGTGTACACATTATGCTGGGGAAAAATTATAGATGTAAGCATTGCTGCGTGTCCTTTGTGCTTTGGCATTATTCATGATAGATTAATCATCACCCCTACCTGTTTCAGTGGCAGCAGCATGAACTCCTCAGTCTTGGACACCTCCACAAAGTGCTGCAGGACATACTTGTGTGCTGACTTGAGCAGGTCGCTGCAGGAGTGTGTGTCAGCGAAGCCTCGGATGCCCAGGCAGTTTGAGGGGTCCAGCTGGCTGAGGAGGAACTTACAGCAGGCGTCCCGCACCCCATTGAGCTGCAACAGGCTCGCTGCTGGGAGCAGTGTCTACAACAGGTGGAAACGCAAAGTCTGTTAATTTTTTTGTGCCATATGAAAAAGAAAGCAAAAAGTGGTTTAGCAGTTGTGTATGTGAATCTTAAAACGTCAAGCCTACCTGCACATTTCCTTCCCCGACCACAATCTCTGCTGTGTAGGCATACTGGATCAGCTGCTCCAAAGCCTGAGGGTCAATGTCGTGAAGGGTCACGTGGGTCTGACGGCTCTCAGACATCTCATCTGCGTGGCCGCACAGAATGAGATCAGATTAATTTTAACAAATTACACCGAGTAAAGCTCCAGCTGATAGCAAAACTCCTCCCTCTTCAATCATACTGACACATGGCATCTCATAGCATTTACAGCACTGCTGCAAAATGTCAGCACAGCTCATTTGTTACCGTTTATTAAATCAGTCGTTTCAAGTGTGTGAGATTTTTGAAATTCCTGGATATAAACACTCTCTCTCCCACAGAACTAAGCCTGGAGCTTCTACAGTAACAGTCACGAGCTTCATCGACTCATAGTTAGACAACCTCACAAACACCTCTGCTGAGGTTTTCTGTTAAAATAGCTTAATTAGGGACTCTGTCAGATGACATGAAGTCTAGCAGCTGAGTCTCCAGGCAAATGACTGTCTGGAGACACACAGCATCCTCACAAAGGGCTAGTGTTTGGGAGGAAATCTGACTTACACACACCTCACATGACCACCTGTGCCCCAGACAGGAATAGGTGGAAGGAAGCGATGATGCTGAAAGGATGGAACAGCCATAACGGCACGCACCCACGCAAAAACAAGTTCTAATGTAAACAAACTCAAACAACAGAGAAAAATAGTTTGCAGTTTGAGTTTGTCATGCCACTTGCTCATCTTTGTTAACTTCAGGGACAGTATACAGTATATGCATCATCAAGGTCCATAACACAGACTGAACTTACTGGTAAACATAGCGTGGAAGTATGGACTGCAGGACGCCAGCACCACTTTGTGCGCCTTGATTTCTTTGTTGGAGACATGAAGGACGATGTCACATAGCAAGCCACGCTGTCGCATCCGGTTCATGGACACGAAGGAGTCGTGGTAGTGGCGCTTTGAGTTGTGCGAGATGCTGTGGCCATCACGGTTGAGCAGCTGCATGCCCCCCTCCATCATGGTGCCTGACGTTGCGGTCGTGGGCTCGTGCCTGGGCCACACTCTTGGCAACTGAAACGTCAAGAAAAGCTTTTTAATGTCGGCCAATACTAATATCATCATCATAATAAAATCCTTTTTTTGGGGGGTAGACAAAAGTCTTGGCTTTGCTTATCTATAGGGAGTGAGCCGTTATGACAGGTGTCCTGGGCAATCATTATACAGTTATAGCACCCATCCTGTCGGCTATGACAGGAAGTCCTGCCAGCATGACAGAAATCTGAGTACAATCACAAAGTGTAGTAGGATGGATGGCCTGATTATTTCACATTCAGTCTCAGGAATGATTAGATCTCACTATGACACACCAGAGAGTTTCAAAAGATGGACATTATGGATGAGCCTGCCATCAAATCAGTGTGATCCATCCTGACTTGCAATTTAATTGGACCACATTTAGCTGTGAACTCCCCCACTCTGCTCTTGAATGGAAGAACACACTTCTGCATGTTGCATAACTGTCATCACGCAGCATCTTAGAAGTTGTTGTCTGATGAATATGTAGTGACCAGATGAGGAAACCAGATTGAAGCAAGAGTAGAAAACCACAGGCCAAGAACAGACTGATTCTTAAACAAAACAAAATATAATGCACTAACTCCGATGCAGTGATACCTTAAAAGTGTGAAAGGCTTATAAGCAGAAGCTGACTATGGGGTTGGGGAGGCCACGCTATCAAAAATATAACCTTCATACTCATTTGCAGCTCCACGTTTGTAACCTTTGAAGAATAGCTTTCAAATAATTCTTATTTATCTAATGCAGCTAAAAAAAGGATTATTTATCTGGGATGAACAGGACCCTGGAGCCCACAATTCATCCCATAAACTGTATATAACGCATACACAGACTAACGCATACACACACATAATGCCTTTAATTTAAAAAAAAAAAAAAAAAAAAGGGGGGGGGGGGGGGCAGGGATAGCTCAGTAGGTAGAGTGGTTGGCCCATGACCGGAAGGTCGGGGGTTCGACTCCACTGAACAACTACCCTGAGGTACCCCTGAGCAAGGTACCGTCCCCATAGCATTGGTGGCTGCCCACTGCTTCACTGGGTGAATGGGTTAAATGCAGAGGAGTAATTTCCCTACGGGGACTAACACATGCATATACACACACACACACACACACACACACACACACACACACACACATATGAAAGATGGACACAGCCAGCACAACATCACTACCATCTTTTCCATTTGAAACCTGACCTGACAAGCGAGGAGTGGATGTGAGTGTGAAACAGAGGAACACTGAATTCTTGCTGGCAAGTGATTTGCAAGTATTTAGCCACTGAGCAGACGCTGGTTCGCCCTGCGTTCAGACGAATAATTAAAATGTGGCTACAAGGGGCTCTCCCTCAAGCTCCTTCCCTTGCCTGGGAACCCTTCAATGTTCCCCTGGATAAGATCGTAGGATGTGGCTTAAGAGACCAACTTCTCGGCTTAGACTGCTGCCCCTACGACCCAGCCCCAGATAAACACCGAAACACTATTTTACATGCTCTTCTTTTAAATCAATTGATCTGACTGGCCTTCTGATTGGACTGCTCTTTGCAAAACATACGGTCTGAACAGCCGGTTTGGTGGGGCTGCTCTTCTCACAGCCAGAGGTGCTGTATCAGAGATGACAATATTTAGAATATCAGCCAAAAGTGAAAAAGAAATCACAGTAACCACACATTTAGACTTTTTTTTTTTTTGCTTAAATATATTAGCTGTACTTAGACTGATGTCATTATTTTAAACTTTGCTGTTATTTAATGTGAGCATTCACAGGTGTAGAAGAACTTATATGATTGAAAATAAAGGAATATATGTGATATATGTTTAAACTTTAATGATAAAGAAGGATTCTTAAACTACAGGACCCCTGATAAGTGTGGTCATTGCCTGCAGGACCTTACAGCCACACACATTAAACAAATAAATAAAAATCACACATACCTTAGGATATCTATTTAATACACCAAGCTGGAACATTCCCTTTGAACCACCACATACAAACAGCCTCTGTATGCTTTATTTAGACATATGACAGGAGGTTTACAATCTTGAGTTAATCAGAGCAATTATGCAACAAGCAGAATCTCATCAGGAGAGAATATTGACCAGTTTGAAGTCCAAGAAGTGCAATGCTCAATGCTGAAACCCATTGTACCATTTTTCCTGATTATGTTAAGTTTCACATGACTGTCAAATAAGCAGTTCCCTGTTATGATCAGTACATCCTAATAACGGCTCTGTCGCTTTCAATTCAACACTCTTCCCCCATCCCACCGAGCACCATCTCAAATGTCATCACAGCTGCCTGGCTACTACCCCTGGGTCCCATTTTCCAAAACACAATAGCCCATTAAAAAAAACAAAAACACGCACACCAGCCATGTTCCTCTATGAGGGAACAATCTGCTCTCATGCCCAAGGGAATAGTAAGAGACAATGCTGGAAAATGAGACATGGAAACACGGGATGTTGTGGTAGATGTGAAAACAACTGTCACAGTTAAACTAACAAACTGAAACACTTGTCCTGTTCATCTGAGGCTTGTTTCTCCCTTTATCGTCTCTACCCCCAAACCCTGGCTGGTATCCACACAGAGGCTGAGTTGCTCCTTGATAAATAGTGCCTGCACAATCCTGCTGAATGCACAATTTCATTGGGGGACACAGGGATGTTCCTATCCAAATATCACTATGTGATATACGGAAACCCCAACCCCCACTCCATCAGCACTGAATAAGAGCATATGTCAGCTGCAGCAGCGGCAATAGGAAAGAAAATGAATGTATAATGGCTTTACCGGTGGTTGTTTTGCAGTTATCCTTGAAGACAGTGTGTTCCAGGAGGTAAGGGGAGATGAATGAAGAGCTGTCGCAGTCAGAAGGCTCTAAAATCCTATCACCGTCTACTTATCGGTCCATATTGTGACTCGAGCATAGGAAATATGAAGAAAGCCTCTGTTTTGTGCTGTATGTGCTTGACGTCAATGCAAAAAAAGAGCTGCCTGAAAGCTGACATCGGTCTGTTAAGGTGACGCTGTAATTGTCGAAGCCGAAGGTAGCAAGGCTTGCTCATGCTGTTAAATTTTAATACGTTAAAAAGGAAGACATGGTTGAAAAACACCGGTATGTCATTTCAAATGACCAACCGGCAAACTAATGCAGTGAATGTTCAGTTTACGAGCCCACAGACACACGCGACCTTAAGCCACCACTTTTGTCTTGTCGGAACACGGAAGTGTGTTCGACGTATCCGTCTGTGCTACTGTGAAAGGCGGAGTTTTCAGTGACGCGCTGTGATTGGCCACAATATGAAACATACCCCGTTTTGGTTAGCCCGGAAAATAAAATGAAACATAACTACAAACGTGTTCAATAATGCACAGCTTCTGTAATTTTTTCCTCGTTATTTACGTGCAAATTATACACTTATCACCCTACTACTGACGTAAAATAAGCACCCTGTCTTTATTATCTCTACGTGAGATAGCCAGTGATTCTAAATAAGCTGTCTATGAAGCTAGCCGCTAAGGTAACGTTAGCTAACCTGAAAAAAATTAAAGCACAGGGTACTCACGACCAGCCGTCGTCGGTGTCGATGCGATGACAGCAGTGACTTCCTTCGGTTTGTAAGCTTGCCCAGCTTTGAGGCCGTGCAAAGTAACGTTTAAAAAATACTGTACTCCTCTCTGGATATTTGGCTTCCTGTGTCTGGTAAATGCAGCTGAACATTTTATTTAAACCTCACGTGTTGCATCAAAACAGTGTCCGATCTTGCACGCGCAAGAAAATTTCGAGGTTTCCGTGAACGCACTACCGTATATTTGTTTTAAATAATCAGTTGATTATTTGTTCACTGTATTTGTGCCGACTTTACTTTCATCAAAAACTAAACAAATAAAGTTTGTTAGCATTTTATCAAAAATAATAATGTTTCGGTCAGTCGGTGTAATTATAAACGCAAGTACCGTCATACGATCAGTATCCGCGAAACATAAAACCAATTCCATCGCTTTGCACCAGAGGATTGTGGGTATTGCGGTTTGGCGTCACGTTTTTTAGATCCAGCATGGCAGCGAAACAGAAAAGGTTTGTTAATATTTTCTTTATTATGCTATGAATACAATGAGATTTACCCAGTATTTTATGTTGATGTTGAAAGTTAAAGTCTGGCCAGTTAGTCGTGAAAGTCATTCTAACTCTTTACGACTGTATGTTAGTAACTAAAGTGCTAGCATAAAGTCGTCATGCTAACTCGAATACGACTGCTGTATTCTAAGTGTGGTTTCGCTTCATGAAAATATTAATAATAATAATGATAATAATAATAATAATAATAATACAAGGTTCCTGAGTGTTTTAGGGAGATATTTGCATCTGACTGACAAGTGAACAGCTAACCAACAAAAATGCTTACACGTGAACTTAAAAACTGTAGGACAGTTAGACCACACACACATTTTGATCGACTTGCTTCTTATGGATTGTTTTCTTTCTTGTAGGAAATTAGAAGACTTGAGTGTGGATGAGTTCCTGCTGACAGGCTTTGAATCGGACGAAGAGCCTCCCAAACAGAATGGGCTCAAGAAGAAGACAGATCAGAACTCTCCAAGCCCTAAGAAGTGAGTCCTTATATTTAGAGACCTTTAGGGGGTGAAACATAATCTTAAATGTGGGCACGCTCTGATACGGGTATACACACGTGCAGCATTTTCCAGTGTAAAATATTTGGATATTGTATTCTGTTCAATTGGGGTCATATCCATTTACTTTTCAGACTCACCAACTGACTTCACACCCCTTTAGCTATGGTACTATTCTGCTATATGTGCTGCCTGGCCTAATCAAAGTCAAAGTCCTAACCCGACTGAGATGCTTTGGCAGGGGCGTAATTTCCAGGGGGCCTGATTATTCTTTTCTGTATGATGTACTGTTAGAAAAGTGCAAATGCAGAAAATGTCTCAAAGTTCTGTAACTCGTTTTGTACATACTCTGTATTTATAGAGATCAAAAGTCTAAAGGTAAGGCCTCTCAGCACAAGGAGCAGCTGTCCAGGTTAAAGAGCAAAGATCCCGAGTTCTACAAGTTTCTGCAGGAAAACGACCAGGCACTTTTAAATTTTGACGACACCGACAGCTCAGACGATGAAGACGAGAGAGGGTATCACAAACTACCATCTAAACTGGAGGTAAGAGGGCTACTTACTTTCTGGTGTGAGTTCTTTTGGAAATTAGGAGATCCTCATGCTGCCTTTTTACATGTTTGTAGGAGGCCAGCTCTGGGGATGAAGAAGATGATGACGATGAATATGCAGCAAAAAGTTCAAAGAAAGCCAAGAAGGGAGCAGATACTATCAAAGTCACAGACAAAATGATAGACGACTGGAAAGTGGCCATGAAGAAAGAACCCACAGCTCATCTCTTCAGAGAAGTCACGCAGGCCTTCAAGGCTGCTGTCGCCACAACGAAGGGTGAAGAGGGCGGTCAGTGCCGCTACAAAGTAGCTGACAGCTCAGGTGGGTCCTCATATCTGTATTCATGTATATATGGGTATATAACAGTTTAATTTGAAATTAAAACACCAGTCACACAGGCCTAGAGGCCTGTCAGCAACCATTTACCATCCAACAGTCACAAAGGAAAAATGTGTGTTCTCCAACCGGTAAGCAAGTGATTGTTGAAAGCACTATTTATGCAGTCCTAGAGAGGGGGGTCTGTGACCCCTGGCAACCATTGATTGCTATGTGAAAGTTTTAATTCTGTGACTGGTTGGTGAGTAGTTGGTCTTAAATAGCCCTTTTCCATTAGCACCTCTTCGGATCAGATCGACTTGGTTTTTGGGGTTTTTCATTATGTGGTAGTACCTGGTACCACGTACTTTTGTAGTATCTACTCGGCCGGGGTTTCAAGCGATCTGAAAATGTGACGACAACAGACTGCATCCCACTGGTTGGCTAGTCATTGGTCATGAGAGCATCTCCTTCATGAAAATCCAGCCAGTTTTGAAACCAGGCAACAAGGAAACACAGTGGTCCTCAAGTCTGATTAAAAAGCCATACACCGAGCAGCAGGTATACCATCGGTGTAACGTCCACGGGACATTTGGACCCACTGCTATCACGACCCTATAGACAATAGATGGGGCGACTGGAAAACGAGTCGCCCCATCTGGATGATGAAAATGGCTAAAGGACCTCTTTTAAAAGAGGTATACGGTGATGCAGTGGAGACAGTTCAGCATCTTCCATACAAACTGCTGTCGACTGCTGTGATCTGCTAGCAACCGGCAACCAATCACCAACCAGTAAGGGAATACCTAGCGAATTTAATAATTTAACCATAATTTGTTGTCAGTCCTTAATGACTTGTCACATGCTGTTGGAAGCGTTCATGCTTTTGTGTGATATTTTACTCATTAATTAGCTTGTAGTCGTGTCCCTACGGTTGTTTATGCAGTGCCAGCCACGATAGAAATATATAAAATGCTTGGACTTGTTGTTATTGTTGTCAGGTGGGGTTTTATTTTTTGTTTTGTTTTGGGGGTTTTTTGTTTTTTTGTGGGGGGGCTTTTGTTTTTCACTTTTTTGAACATTCGTTCATCTCCGTTCTGATACTTCTGGGAAGCTGCAGTTAGAAATTTGCTGACATCTCTGAGTCCTCATGTTGAGGTGGTCATTTTTATTCTCTGACTGATAAATTAAAAAAAGTGTAGTCAACAAATAAAAAAAAAAAAAAAAAAAGGTAAATGCACAGGAGGAATTGAGAGTATCGAACAGGCCAATCACAGTAGCGGTTATATTTGTAGTTACAAATGTAACTGCAAAATGTAGTTACATTTGCACATCAGGTTACATTGTAGTGTTTCAGAGGGTTTCTGTTACGATGTATCTACAGTGCAGATTTAATGTTTATTTTAACGTTTTAAGCACTCCGTAAGAAGCTCATAAGATTCACAAACATCAAAAATGAGCTAGGATAAACAAGCTACATTATATAAATAAAAAGAAGCGAAGAATAAAAGAAGCGCAGCTTATTTAGAGACAAACATGCCGATCTCTGTCACAGAGAAGAAATTGAAAACACAGTTTATCAGTTACAAAAAGTCCTCTGGCAGTTCTTCAAGCTTTCCTTTAAAGATCGATTGTTTCTAGAATTGTATTATTGTGATGACATAAGCACATTAATATTCAGTCCTTGTGCTATTTATGAAAGATACAACACTTAAGCATGCATGATGTTCTTTTTCTGTCTGCAGTGTTCAATGCTTTGGTCCTGTTCTGCATCAAAGATATCCACGGAGCTCTGCAGAGGATGCTTAACCTGAAGCCAGATAAAGACCAAAAAAAGTACAAAATCCACAATATTCACACTCGTCTCATTTCTCATCGATTGTCTCGGTGTAGCTGAGAAGAGGGAAAAGAGAACCTGTTCACTCATTTCTTTGTTTGTCTTGCGGTTTGTTCGCAGGTCAGTGCTTCCTTCGTCTAGTCCAAGATGGCAGAAGAATCAGATGGACATAAAGATGTATCTCAGTGGAGTGGTTCAGGTTTGCTCTTTACTTCATGTGTCTCTTTGTTTTTCACCACTTAGATTTCAGGCCTGTGTGTTCCTGTGAGGCAGATACATGAAATACAGAATACAGGGATTCATTTTTGTGAATATTTGCTTTAAAATTATTTCTTGTTTCCCAACTGCAGCTGTTATCCAGCCTAACGGAGGCTACGGTCATCTGCGCGGTCCTGAAGCACACCAACCAGCTCGTACCGTATTACTTGTGTCTACCCAAACAGTGTCGCCACCTGATTAAGGTGAGACCTCCACCTTAGCTTGATGACACGGAGTAAAATATGTCAGTATTTATTGACAAATGATGTCTTAATGTGTCTCTGTTTTTGTTTCCTTTTCCTGTTTCTGACTCCAGCAACTAATGAAGCAGTGGAGCACGGGGGAAGAGACGAGTCGGGTTCTTGCCTTCCTGGCCCTCAATAAAATCTGCCGCCAGAAACAGGAAACGTACCTCAACCCGATTCTTAAGGTGAGCTGCAGGAATTGAGGTGTTCACAACAAACCTGGATCTTTACTGAGGCAAAAGGGGGGGAAAAGCAAATCCAGCCTGGGCTTCTTAAGAATAACCGTCTTCCTCTTTGCAGCAAATGTACATTTCTTATGTACAAAACTGCAAGTTCACATCTCCCAACGTGCTGCCCATGATCAACTTCATGCAGAGAACTCTGACAGAGATGTATGCCCTGGACACGCAGGTCACTTACCAGCACGCCTTCATCTATATCCGACAGCTGGCCATTCACCTCAGAAACGCCATGACCATGAAGAAGAAGGTTGTTTGGCTTCTTTTTGCTGTTTGTGCTCACATAAAACAGTATTTATAGAGACTGACAAGTATACATCTGCCTTGAGTCATTTAGGGCTTCAATTTAAGGATTGGTTTTTGTAATTATATAAAATTCAAATATATATTTGCTTTTGAAATGCTCATGCGCAAAAACGGGGATGTATGATTGGAGCTTAGTCCAGTTTACAAAAGTAATTTAAAGCTATATACTGACTGAGCAACCACGCGCAGTGACACAGAGCTATTCTCTGCTATATAGATGCTCACCCTCATTCACATTTGACCCCTTTTTTTTCTTTAATAGGAAACGTATCAATCAGTTTATAACTGGCAGTATATTCACTGTCTGTTCCTGTGGTGTCGGGTCCTGAGCACACTCCACCCCAGTGAGGTACTGCAGCCTCTGATCTATCCACTCTGCCAAGTCATAATTGGCACCATGAAGTAAGTATACATAAATATGTTAGGGGAAAAAAGCTTTTAAAAGATTAAAAACTCAACCCCAGAGTCTGATGTATAAATAAAGCCACGACTTGGCTTCAAATACACACTAAACAGCCACTTATATTATATCATACACTTATGTTACACCTCGCTAGCACCTCCATTTGCTTTTAGAACTAGCTTAATTCGTTGTGGCATAAATTCAACAAGCTGCTGGAAACATTCCTGCTTTGGTCCATATTGACATGATGACATCACACAGTTGTTGCCAATTTGTTGGGTGTAAATCCATGATGTCACTTTCTCGTTCCACCACATCCCAAAGATGCTGTGATGGATTGAGATCTGATGAATGTTTGAGTACATCGTCATGTTCAAGGAACCAGTTTGAGATTTGAGCTTTGTGACATGGTGCGTTATCCTGCTGGAAGCAGCCATCAGAAGATGGGTGCAGTCTGAGATGGACGTGATTCAGTATTCAAGTAGAAGTAGCGTTTAAATGATGCTCAGTTGGTACTGAGGGTCCCAAAGTGAGCCGAGGAAATTTGATTGAAGGCAGGATGGATCCAAGCTTTCATGTAGTTCTGACCTTAACATCTGAATGTTGCAGCAGAAACTGAGACTCCTTGGACCAGGGAACATTTTAAAAAAATTTGTCAGTCTGTGTGAATTGTAGCCTCAGCTTCCTGTTGGGATGGGAGTGGTCTTCAGAGATGCTCTTCTGCATACCTTGGCTATAATGACTTACTGTGATTTGACTTACTGTTGTCTTCCTTAAAGCATCCAAGCTCCTCTGATCCTTAAAAGTAGCAAGTGATTTCTGCCCAAAGATCTGCCTCGCGTAGGATATTTTCTCTTTTTGGGAATGTTCCCTGTAAACCTTAGAATGATTGCACAGGAAAATCGCAGTAGATTAACAGTTTCTGAAATACTCTGTCAGAAGGCACGTGTATGCCCTTTGGGTTGGCTGATTAGATCTTTGCATTAAGAAACATGAACAGGTTTACCTAATGAGATGAACCGTTGTTTGTACTCCTGCAATCTGCATCAATATATTTTGTGGTTCCTTCACCCAAAATTTTTTAAAACTGTGTTGCTTTCAAAATCTTGGAAGAGAATTATTATTTTTTTTTTTTTGTACACGTTGCCAACAGCAGGTGGAGACATTGATCACTATTTTCTCTTTCAGACTGGTTCCCACAGCGAGATATTACCCTCTGAGGATGCACTGTTGCAGAGCGCTCACTCTGCTGTCTGGCAGCACCAACACGTTTGTGCCCGTTCTGCCTTTCCTCTTGGAGGTAAGGCTTCACGTCATCTCAAGTAACCAGCGTGCAGAGCTAACAGCGTATCAGTGAGGGGTCAGGTTTCCAGTGGCTCGAGTCTCTCGCACCGACACACAACTTGAGGCCCTCAGATAGTTTGAGATAATCTACAATAAACAGCCCGTTGGCTGACTTTGGTGAAATGGAAACAATGAAAAGGTAGATGTGATGAAATGTTCCGTCGGTGGTTTGCTGCGGAAAAACATCAGTGGCATACGAAATGCACTTTGGTCTCAACGGCCACAACTGTAGAAGCTTAGGAGGAAACATTCAAAGGGTAGAGCTGTGAGAGACACCTTTGTTATCAGACCAATCACGGGTCACCAACTGACAACATCTTCTCTGGATCAGGTGCTAGTCACGTGACCGCGTAGTGTGCCTTTGTGCGCAAGTTTTTATGCACGCTGTGCGGCTTTGTTGTGGTTTGCTGGAGGAGAGACATGTGCTGGCGACTGGCTCGGCCCGCTGGGAGTGGTCAGCGCACGTCTGTCTGTATGTGTTTGTGTGCATGCAGCAGTTTGACCGAAGCGATAAAGACACGGTTGTGGTTTACACTCTGGTCCTAACATGCTGTGCAGACCACATCCTCTCTGCCTATGGCCCACTCCCCACTTCTCTCCCCGTCATACACACAGATACACTCCGACCCCCGCCTCCCTCGCTCCATCTAACCCCCAACAGCAAGCTGTGTTTATTTGTGACGCACAATGCTTCCTGTGTTTTTTCTCCTTTACTGTTCCCCTTGTTAAAGTCAGGCTGAGGTACGCTGCTACTGTTTTAATTAGAACAGCAAAAGCAGCCCCTTCCTCCTGTGTGTCTGTGCCTGTGTGTGTGTTCTCGTATCTCCGAGGGGGGTGTATGATTTGGAGCTTCCTGCTTGTGTAGCTGTGTGCATGCGTGTGTGTGTGTGTGTGTGTGTGTGTGTGTGAGAGAGAGAGAGAGAGAGAGAGTGCACCAGGGTTGGCCCATGCCTTCCCACTTCCCCTGGCTCCCCCGCAGACCGCCACCACATCCTATGTTTGTACAGACAGCACCGGCCAGGAGCGTTGCTCTGCTTCGCGCACAGCGAGCATTAACGACCACACACACACACACACACACACACACACACACACACACACACACACACACACACACACACACACATGCACAGAGATACAGGGAGTCAGAAATAGCTTGATACACAAATACAAGACAGAAATTCACTTGCGCACTGTGGGCAGATGTGAAAGCTAAAGCTTGTAGACAAATAGCCCACACGTTGGCTAGAATGTACTTTCACAGACTAAGATAGAAATGTGTCATCTCAGTAACACTGCAGTATTTAAAATGAGCTGCGCTGACTGATAATTGTCAAAACACTTTCAGCATCCCGCAGAATAAATGTTTTCTTTAGCTGCGTTGTCTTTGAAGAATAGCAAGTTGAATGCGGATTTACTCAAGACAGAGACGGTCGCGGCTTTTATTAACGCGTAGAAGCAGTTCCAAATATCAACCTACAGCCAGGAGATAAAGTTTCCGCTGGACTTGAAAAACTAAGCACACCATACGATTCAGTTGCTTGTAGAACCACTTTTAACTTGAAGCAATTGTTTTCTATATGACTTTCTCTTAAGGTCCTGCCACTGCATTTCAGTCTGGTTGAGGTCTGAACTTTTACTTGACCTTTGCAACACCGTCGTTTTCCTTTTTTAGCCATTCTGCTGTAGATCTCCTGCGGTGCTTGGGATGATTGTCCCGTTAAATTACCCAGTTTCAGCCAGCTGTCAGACAGACGGTCTCACATTTGACTCAAGCATTTGGTGCACAGTGGGGGTTCATGTTTGACTCAATGACTGCAAAGTCTTGTGGATGCAAAACAACCCAGATCATCACTCCTCCACTACCGTGCATGACAGTTAACCTGAAGTGTTTGAGCTGATATGCTGGATTTGATTTTCCTTTTTCATACATGGCACTGGGCATCGTTGCAGCCAAACATCTTCACTTTAGTCTCATCTGTCCAAAGGACATCGTTCCAGAAATCTTGTGGTTTGTTCAAATGCAGCTTAACTTAAGCCGTGCTGCCGTGTTCTTTTAAGAGAGAAGACACCCCCTCTTGTCAACAAGCACCACACTTGTTCAGTCTTTTTCTATCTGTACTGTCATTAACTTTGACATTTAACATGCTAACTACAGCCTGCAGAGCATTGCATGGTCTGATCCTGGGGTGAATTTACTGGAACATCCAGTCCTGGGAAGATTGGCAACGGTCTTGTTTTTCACTTAACAGTAGATCCCATCCCAGTTTGATGGGCAGCAACAATTGGTTCTCTAAGATCACTGTTGATGTCTTTTATTCTTGGGATTATGTTAACACACGTCTAAATACTGCGGACCAGCAAAGCTTCTGCTTTTAGAGAGGTGCTCACACTCGCTGATGATCAATAATTCAAGTGCATTTGATTAGCAGCACCTGGCTGCTACTTACCCTCTTAAGTCCTATGCAAGCGGTAGCTGTGGACTTGGTTTCTCACAGATAAAACAGATTTATTAGCTAATTGGTTTAATTAATAGTGATGTTAATTATGACATTTGTAGGCCCAACCTGCATTATTGATTCCTTCATTAAGGGATGTGTCTGGATTGGATAGTTGAGAAAACAGGTGGATGTTACTCATACCAAAATCTGCATCCTTTTTAAAAAATGCAAACAAAGAGACTGACAGATTGATTAAAAAGAGCATGTTTTATATTTGAGATGGTATGCACTACACTGTTGTATGAGTAGATCAGAGTTTACTGTTTGTCTCCTCTTACAGATCTTCCAGCAAGTTGATTTCAACAAGAAACCCGGACGAATAAGTAAGAAACCCATCAACTTTGCAGTCATCCTGAAGCTTAACAAGGTCAACCTAATCGAGAAAGCCTACAAGGTAAGTGTTACTGTGACCGCTAGTGTTAAGAGTGTTAGACCAGGTACTTCTTTATAGCTGGTATACAGCGGTTCCTGCTGATTCTGTCTTTAGTGTGCTGAGATGGAGCAGCTCCTGGAGTCTTAGTTATTTTAGTGCTACTCTGTGACAGAGTGGGTGTGGATTGAGGACAACGCTGAAAGTCAGAGCTCTCAGACTGACCCTGAGTCACCTCGCTCAGTGCTGCAGCCAAGAGGATTGCAGCTCTGTGGGATTATCCCCCGCACTCCGCTCGCTAGGTCTGTTCTCACCGCTGTCACCCAGGCAACTGCCGTGAACCCCCGTCTCGTAAACACACAGCAGACCTGACCGAACAAACAGATCGGTCTGAATCAGAGCACCTCTCAGTCCACACAGGCTTCAGATGTTTTATTTCACAGAAAGGCAGCTTAACTTCTAGCCCTGTAGATGGCATCTTTACGTATTCAGCTTTTACTAAAGGCTAAATAATAATAATAGTAACAACAACAATAATAATAGTTGTTGTTGTTGTATAAAGTAGGTCCTCATTTGACCTGAAACTTTAAAAGGTTTAGGGGCTACAGGGAGCTCTGAGTAACACAATTGGTAATCTCAGGTTGCTTTTCTGTGGTTTCCTATTTGTTTTTAGTCTGTGTTGATAGAGAATATAGCTGTTATGAAGTGCTAAAGTTTGTACACTGTTACCGTCACATAGTGGCTCTGTGGTGTAGCGGTTAACAAAGTTAGCATTACGTGCAAAAAGATTGTCGGTTCAAGACCAGGAGGAGAACCAAATCCTGCCTCTGGGGTCAAGCTAGTGTACTGGTACCCAGTGCCTTTCCCAGTCTTTGCCGTATCGACATGTAGATGCAGCTGCTGTGGAAACCTGGCTGCTCTTCAGCCTTCAAGCTGTTGATGCTACACTGTAATTATTTTCAATGCATTCGGTTTTCCTGGGGCGGCATCTCGGCTAGTCATGTTACTTTTTGGTATATTACCTAAATGGTAACCATTTGATCTCCTGTTTATAAGCCGGAGGTGACTTCATGTCCCAGGGACACACACATCCACAGCTGTGATGGATCTGTGTGCTAGCACTATACATTGCAAACAGAGTATATTGATTAGCACAACATTGTGATAATGTGCTGGCCAGTAATCGCATTTTGCTTGCTTATTGTTGCCAGTGTAGACTTGCGCAGTTTGTCGTTCATATAGACTCCTTTCTGCTTTTCAGTGAAAATACAGTCGTTCAGTATTGGCTCCAGTGTTAGCCACTCATCACTGCATCACTCCTAATGGCAGGGTGATGCAGACACATCAGCTCGCACTGTTTGAGTGATTTAGTGAGTTCATATAAAATAAAACTTTAGCTTATGTGAATGTTGCACTTTGTTTCTGTTCACTGGTATAGACGTCATGCTAAGCGAGATGTGATTGGTTTGGAGACTTATTTTAAGTTAGCCCCGACCAATAAGCAGGAAGTATATTGTCTGTCCCAAAAATGCCAATATCCATGAACACAAACACTGCATACTAGAAGTTCAACATTAAATCTTCCCAAAATAGATCTGGATAGAGACACAGATCAATTAAAACAGCTTGTAATGCATTATTGATTCTTGGTTAGTAAACATTTAAATGTTAATACCAGGCTGGGAAAAGCTATTGGCGTGATTAATTTGCAGCGAGGAAGATGCTTCCATAGATCCACTCGAGTTAGTTTCACATGAAATAGGAAAATGATGTCATTTTGTAAATTGTGAACATTGTTTATGATCGTTGCTGTCCTGTTGTGTTTTAGGACGGGATGATTGACCAGCTGTACGACCTGATACTAGATTACTTCCACACTCAGGCCAGCTCCATCGGGTTCCCTGAGCTCGCCTTGCCCACCATCATTCAGGTGAGGCATACTTCAAAGTGATCTTAAAGCAGACTAGAATTGATTTATTTTTTTGACTTAGCAATTGTCTAAAAAAGTGACAATGACACTGAATGCTATTCCCAAAGTTTTTCACCTGAATATATGATTCAGGATCTGCTGAACCGAATCAGCTTCCTTTAGGGGAAACAATAATCATCCTTTGTGCTTGTTCTTACCTTCTCATGCACCTCCTCCATGTCCCTGCAGCTGAAAGCGTTCCTGAAGGAATGCAAAGTGGCCAATTACTCTAAGCCGGTGCGTCAGCTGTTGGAGAAGATACAGGAAAACAGCAGCCACATCACAGGACGGAGACAGAAGGCCACATTTGGAGTGGCCGATGCCACCGCTGTGGTGAGTGGGTCTGGTTTGTGCGATGATTGTTTGGCCCTTCTGCTTTTGAAAACCTTTAACATAGAAATGAGTTGCAAATACAGAGCAATGCTCTTCCATTGATCCACATAATAAGGGCAAATAAATAATATGTTGAAAATGGCACTAAATAGGTTTAAATTTTAAAACTACTCAAGGCCAGTTAAACGTAAAGGTCATCAACAAAATGCAAGATGGGCAACAGGAAAAAACATTTTACTGTTATTTTTGCTTCCAAGCTAGACTTTATTTCATTTTGAAAGCAGTCTTGAGCAACAGTTCTCCAGACTTTATGAATATCTTTTCAAACGTTTCTTTGGACATGAAAAGGTATGTAACTCAATGCATGAGCCAGTGTTCTGTCTACACATGACTCATCTACATGTAACGTACCATTTGCCACTTTGTTACTAGTAGCCTGTCACAAAAACAGTTCCCATTTCTTTAGTTGAATCTATAAATAACTGCCAAAGATAACACACTTTGAAAAATACTATCTTTGCACCAACAAGGTGATTCCCAAAGAGCTATTAGATTAAAAAAATTGGCATTCCTTGAAATGGTGTACTGTGTGTTGAGGACAAACAGTATCTGAAAGTCATGTCCTGGAAAAATATGGGAAAGCATCCTGCAAACACCTGACACAGAACTTGAGAGATGCATCTGACTCCTTAACTGATCCATACGGTTCCCTGAAGCCTCATCACACACTCTTAGTGGAGGGCTGGTTGTCAAAAAGCCGTTCTTATGGAAGGGAAACATAAAGAAAGGGCCAAATTACACAAGAACTAGACTGAAAATCAGTAGCAGCACGTATGATGGAGCGATAGATCCACATTTTCAAATCATTAACATCAAGGACGTTTGGAGAGGGGTACAACAGTGAGTATTTACAGTCATCTGTAAATAAATTACAGCCCTTATGGGTAATAATTATTGGTTCGTGTAACTATATGTTCAACAATCATATTCCAGTATTTCTAATAAGAGCACCAGAGAAATCCAGTTGCAGGGAAAAATAGCTTTTTATATTCCTTTGGGATAGTTTCCAGTTGAGCTACGTGCTGCAGGCCATCTAACAACAGATCATCTAATGCCACAGGCAGAAGCTGGTAATGGAGAACACCTCTCTATATAAACCTTAAACTCAGGTAAGAATGACCCTGTGCTTACTCTGGCTGTAGACCCCGGGAGGTCTCAAAGGGCCAGTTATACACAAGATGCAGTTACCAGTAGTGCTTCACTGAGTTACTGTCCAGTTTTCAACCTAATGAACTGTATCTCCCATATTCATACTGGATAGTTTTCCTATAAATAGACTCATCAATAGCTATAAGGTTTGAACTAAGGGTGGTGCCTGATGCAAGTCCTTGGCTGTGCAGACAGTGGGACGGTGGCTTTACTCCATCCAGTAAAGGTTAAAAAGTGAAAACATAAGCTCTGAAAAGTAAGTAAGAAACTACAAATTAGATCTTTGAAGGACATTTCTACCAGCAGTTTTTGTGCAACACTATCTGAACCTCATGCTGTATTAACATAATAATAAAATTATATTATCTATATTATATTAGCAGTAGGGAGTATAAACTTGATTTTAGAACTTACCTTCACAGCTAAAAAGAAAATTCAAGAGTTTTAATAGGATTTTAATGGAGGGAACTCTGAGATCAGTTATAGTAATCATTTCTACTGAGACAGTGGATTTGTCTTTGTTTACATGTTATAATCAGCTGACCTGATGCTGCTGCTCTGAGCTTTACTGCTCTTTGTACATTTACAACTGAATTCAACTAGATGTAAGCAGATGCTTCATAGACTGTCTTGATTTCCATCCTCTACACTGACAGCACCCTGTTTATACTGTCTTTATGCTAGAAAGTATACAGTTGGTGTAAAGGCCGAATTCAATGAACGAGTCTCAGCATCATTAGCTTAAATTCAAATTCATCTCTGCTGTATGTAACCTAACACTGGCCATGAGCACCACAGCCACTGTGCACCAGTCCAACACAGCGCTTTACTGTACATTTACCACAGTACTGCAAGCTAACCTGTTTATCCTGAACTTAACTGCCAGGTATTTTCATACAAACCCTGGACCATGCAAAGTTATTATACTGAAGTATAACTTACCCCCAAAGTGTAGCGCTTCAATCAATTACATGTTTTTGCCTCTTTCATCTCTTTGTATGTGATAAGCCCTCTTGATGGATAAACCAGTAGGTGTTACTGTTCCCTCCATTTAGGCTCAAATCAGTTTCATGTTTGAATCTCCCAGACTCGTTAAACCTAAAGTCACGAGCCTGTTTTGCAAACATAATGAGTAGAAATTAGAGGCATCTGTGTGAAAATGTAGGAAGTAAAAGTAAAAAGTTGCCAGAGAAATAAATACCCAAATAAAGTACAGATACCTGAAAATCCTACTTAAGTACACCAGTACTTCATAGGGTTAGGTTTATAGGGTTTTCTATAAACCGAAGCACTTTATCACCCATCTTCCTCGAATCCACGACCAGTTTCACTCAACATGCGTGTCTTTGGACTGGATTTTGAAGTTCACCACAGACACTTCACTACAAAGAGCGACCTGCAATACTGGTTGTTCCACAAATCTCTCTAGAACATGCAGACACAGTCTCTTTAGAGCTTGCAGCGTCTGTAGATCACCAGTGCACTACTATGCGATGACGATGGTGGATCTGCTGTAAGATTAAAGAATTTGCATCACAAAGAGCAGTGCTGGCAACATAGTGGGCTGTCCAGGGCTAACAGATGTAGTTTGTCCAGGGCAAAGAACATTGACTTTGTTAGCTTGTAGTACTGGTGCTACAAAGCTTGCTAGTTTTGTTAAAATCCCTAATAACCAAAAGCAGTGCAGTTCTTTACTTAAACACACTGACAGTAATGTGTAATATGAACACACAATAACTAGAAATCTTTTCAGACAAACGTGTTTGTCGGTAAAAATGCAAACACAATAACTAGTATTAGTGTGTATAACACATAGGTGTACAAGTATACGTACTGCATGTGTGTGTATATGTATATGTGTGTGTGTGTGTGTTTTAGTGACATACATGTGTGATATTTGAATGTGTCTGTATGCAACACCTCTATAATTACAGGTGTCAGGTGTGTCAAAGCGGTGGATGTCTAGGTGACATCCACAGTAACAACTTGCCCTTTCAGCTCCATGCCCTTAAAATCATATTAACAACAAAATAAACACCAGTACGGTAACTGAAGAACGTATTCAGGAAATATTTCTCTGATATGATAGGACACCTGAAAGGTACCTTTCTCTCCCTCAGACTGCATGCTCGGGAACTTCTCTAACATTCCTCCTGCCTTCAGCCATTTAATGGCAGCGAACTCGGCACGCTCCATTCGATGCTTGATCTGAAGAGCAATTTAGAGTTGCGGCAAATGGCATAATTTTATGGAACAGTATTGTTAGAACAGGACAGAGCAACTTGAAACAAGCATTTCCTTTTTTTTTTATTGTATTTCTTTTTTTTTTTTAACGTCGTCTCTTTTAAATATCTTGTTTTCCACGACGTAACGATTGTCTGGTTTACTCTTTTTCACTGCTTCTGAGCAGTGCTGACAAAAAGTTGCGCCTTAGCTTCATAGTTCGGCCACGGAAAGTCCTTTTCCCACTCGCTGTTGTACTTCTAAACTTTCCCTTTATTGTCAGACGTTCCTTAAGTTGCTGCAGGTTGTGTGTTTGTTTCATCCTGATGGCTCGTTTTCTTCCATTTTCTTTTAAACGTTTAAAACATCGCTCCATTTATTCAGCGAAAAAAACGCTTCCAATTTCCATTAAACTCTCTGAGCCGCCTGCGCATACCATCTACCAATGGACTGGCGGCAAACACAAAGGAATTGTGGGAATTGTTGTAGAATTTAAGGCTAATCGTATTGATACGCTAACAGTCTATTATCACAGCAGATTACAACTACTCTGTAGCATCGTGATGTAGCATGGTTTCACAAAAAAAAAAAGTGGCTTGCAAAGCTCTCGCATTAGTGCTCCGTATGCAAAATAATTTGCTGTCTCTTTCTTTCACCGTCTCGTTAAACACTAAATCTGGAGTTCGCCCGTCTGAAGGTGTGTCTGGGTGCATAAGTGCATCTGCACACTCTGGTGTTTGGAAGTTTGGAAAGAAAAGCGTCTGGAATTCTTTAAGTTTCTTGAAGATGTTTCATTCTGATTCAGAGCTGAAGAAGCTTCCTAGATGAGAGCTGAAACGTCTTCAAGCTCCTTAGATTACCATGACCTGGATGACTGAGAATCTACGCAGACACGTATGGCAAGGTTTGCTGTCGGTGAAGTGAGCGCTCGCATGATTGGAAAGCTTCACAGTGACATCTGATCACTTCATGGGACAAACGTCCTCCAGCCTAGAAAGCTATGGCTGAAATGTCCAGTGTGTCAGCAGAGGCAGGGTTCAGGCGGGGGAAAGATTGCCTCTGTGTGGATGCGTTTAATTATACCCAAGGAGATTCAGAGCTGAAGTCATGGTTCAAGTTCGTGGTGTGTTAGCG